>NW_024424008.1:5678155-5720567 GCF_017311325.1 Ursus maritimus
AAAAAAAAAATCTTTAAAAAAAAAAAAAAAAAAAAAAAAAAAAACTCTTCTGATACATACATCATGCATGAGGGATGTTTAATATTCCTAGTACTGGGCACTAAATGCCAGTAACATCCCTTCCCTCCCCCTTGTCAAATCATTGTAAAAACTCAAAAACATAACAGGCTTATAAAGCATGCATTAAGATAAAACGTAGATTATTTTATTTGTGTCATTATTTTTCTGTTCCTCTTAATGGTAAATCTTTGTTTTGACTGACCCTTGTATGGGGTATATAGCCTCTTCTAAAAGTAAAAATGTCACATGAATAGTGGTTGGTTAAAATCAACTAAGTTAATGGTTAGTAGGGACCACGGACAGGTTGCAGATAACACATGAACTCCCTAAAATTATTTCTAAAAGTTTATGAAAAGAGTATTTAATCAACAAGATATTCTTTAGGGAACTAAGTACCACGAGAGACAGATTATCTATTTCACATATTAAGAAAAAAATAGCTTTAATTAAATTAGGACTTAGTTAAAATGACTCAGTGAGGGGCGCCTGGGTGGCACAGCGGTTAAGCGTCTGCCTTCGGCTCAGGGCGTGATCCCAGCGTTACGGGATCGAGCCCCACATCAGGCTCCTCCACTATGAGCCTGCTTCTTCCTCTTCCGCTCCCCCTGCTTGTGTCCCCTCTCTCGCTGGCTGTCTCTATCTCTGTCGAATAAATAAATAAAATCTTTAAAAAAATAAAAAATAAAAAAATAAAATGACTCAGTGAGTAGTAGAAATTTCAGAGGGGAGAGAAGAAGGGATAGGTAATTTTTTTAATGTGTGAACTCCTGAGGGGAAGCAGATGTAATAGGGGAAAAACTACTTTGGGATTGGTATCACCATTAATCTTTATTAAGATACTATAAAACTCCGTATATTTACATTAATTTCTTCTGAGGCTTTCTAAATTTGACAATTGAAGTCACAGCAGAAGAATAAGGATGGGGCCATTAATGAAAAAGGAGTGACAAATTAGAGAGCTGAGCTAGAAGCAAAATTCAACATGAGACAGAAGGGAAACAAGAGGGCAGAAGTTTTGTGTAAGGAACTAATAATTCTATGAAGAAGAATATGAGCCCTAGAAGGGAAGGAGACAGACGGAGAACACTGACAAAGACTGAACCAAAGAGAATGGGACGCTCATATGCAGGCACATCCAAAGGACAAGTAAGAGGTAAAGTAAATGGAATCTCTAGTAGCCCTGATCAGAGACATCTTCGCTTTAGAGTTACACGATCCCTTAAATGAAGTACAAGCCGTCCGATGGACAGAGTGCGCTTTCTGGTGTCGTCCCTGCAATTCTTCAGCCTTTTCACTGCTAGAAAACTGGAGATTAAGTTCTGATCCAGATCATGGATTAGAAGGACAGGACTTTTTGTTCCATCTTATGAGGTTTCTACAAAAGTAATTCATCTAAGGAAAAGCAAAATATACTATCTATTCATCTTTTAAAGCATAAAGAAAAGCTGCCTATTTTCTATAGGTCTAATTGACTCCAGAGCAAAAGAGGCCAGAGTTAAACATTTTTTAAAAAGAGTAAGTACCGTTTAAGATTAGGACCTACATAATTATATATTTTATATATCAGATATTTAATCATTAGTTTTTTATTTTCTTGATTCATGTCAGGTGATGTGAGCTTAAAATAAATCCACAAGAGGACACTGACAATGGGAGAAAACACATACCCAACTGCTGAAACAGGAGAGCCACACTAGTGCCTGTGACAGGAAGACTGTCATGCAAAGGAGTCTGGATCAGCTGTCTATCTCCTGCACCCAAGGAAAACAGCTTCTGCAGAACGAGGAAAAACACACACAGAAACATAAATGCTTTTTTTTCCAGACATTTTCCTAAGACAAAAAAAAAAAAATCCCTTCAAGTTCAGTTTTTTAAAACATTTTTTGAAGCTCAAATTAGAGTTGGTGATAACCCTCTATCCAATTAGCATATGCCGGGAATAATAATGTAACTGAAAACATTCAAGTTACACTGTGCCCAAATGAAAATGGTACAAGAAAATTTAGTAATTGGAAAGATGAAATTTAATAAACGATGAGATACAAAAATCATTGACAATCATACTCACCTAAAAAATAATAAAATGTTAAAGTCAACATTTTATGCCAATTATATGTCATGAACCACATATGTAATATTTAATTAAAACTTTTTTATTTTTTTATTATTTTTTTACTTATTTGTCAGAGAGAGAGAGAGCGCGCACAAGCAGGAGCTGTGGCAAGCAGAGGGAGAAGCAGGCTTCCCCCTGAGCAAGGAGCCTGATGTGAGACTCGAGCTCAGGACCATGGGATCATGACCTGAGCCAAAGGCAGACACTTAACCAACTGAGCCACCCAGATGTCCCAATAAAAAGTTTTTTAAATTAAAAAATAAATTAACAAAATAAAGTCAGCATAAATCCCATCATGATAAAGGTCCATGAAACAATTCCACTGCTTTCAAGTTTAGGTCCATTTGTGACCAAACTCACATTTTATATCCTGCCCTTGGAGTAGAGAGAGAAGATTGAGGGAGGAGGGAGCAGGAGGAAAAAAAGGGAATAAAAACTAAAGAGTAACAGAAGATACCAGGTTAAGACAAAAGACAGTTAAAAGGCAAAGGGCAGGGGCGCCCGGGTGGCGCAGTCATTAAGCGTCTGCCTTCGGCTCAGGGCGTGATCCCAGGGTCCTGGGATCGAGCCCCACATCAGGCTCCTCCGCTATGAGCCTGCTTCTTCCTCTCCCACTCCCCCTGCTTGTGTTCCTTCTCTCGCTGGCTGTCTCTCTAACCATCCAATAAATAAATAAAATCTTTAAAAAAAAAAAAAAGGCAAAGGGCAAAGAAAATAGGTGTCAGTTTCACTGGAAGTATCTTCTCTGTCAGACTGAGTAGGATAAACAATGGAATTTTTAGAGGACTGTCCTTTTCTACAGTATTACACAAGAATAAGCAAAATAAATGATCAACTAATCAGTTTTAGGACTTAAGGAGAAGACTCTTTTTTTTTTTTTTTTTTAAAGTATGGTCCCCTAGAAACACTGAGACATAGAAGCTGAGGTTCTTATTTTTCTACTTCAGAGACAAAAATGAAAATCTTTAGACAAACAGGATGAAAAACCCATGACCACTTTGAGAAAGTTTTATTTCAGTAAAAGAATTTAATGTCCTTCTTTAAGGCTAAATATATGTAACAAAGTCCTTGGGAAATTTTAAGGGATAGGTTACACTTTTGGGAAAAGATCCGTGGTTCTGGATGACCATCAACATTATTCCTGCTAAAGGTAGCAACTGAAATTAGAAAAATAAGCCCCCTTCTTTCAAAGCGTCATGCAAGCTGGTCTATGAAAGACCGCAAACACAGAAAACGGCTTTAGGGTCACGTATAGTTGCTGTTACGCAGGGAAATGCATAAACAAACAAAGCTTTTCAGAAATAATTATAAGTGCTACAAAGAATTGTTTTGAGAGTTTTCTTAATGTTATCTCCCAATTTTTATCACTCAAAAATTTTTTGATATGTTAATAAAATGAGCCATAACTACATAGAGGAGTAAGAAAGGCGGAAAGAATGCATTTTAAATGTTCAGCTTAAAAAAGTATATTTCCAAGAAAATGTAAACTAGAGTTCAAGTTACACAAAATATGACTTCTAATTATGCTATGTGAAAGGTGAACCCTGAGTTAAAATTAACCTCATGACCTAAGCAAAGAATGGAATCTTGGGTCTCTAGGAGGCAGACCACAGGGACAATGCTTAACTAAGATCTTCTAAAACGAAAATATTTAAAGAATCCCTTTTTTTTCCTTTTCTTCATAAATTAAATTAACTGGAGGAGAAGAGAAGAGGAACAGGCCCTCTTCACCTCCCTTATTCTATTTACCTGAGACCCTCCCGCGGCTGGGACAAGGCATGCGCACAGGTTTGCGATGAGGCTTTCCAAGGAGACGTTCAGACTGTCCACGTACACAGTATAGATCAGACCTAGGCAAGCCTGCAAAGAGAGATGCACGTAGCTTTTTCATGGAAAAAGCAAGCACTGAAAATAAATTGCTGGGACATCTGCTCCTAGCAAACTTCCCTTTGAAGCCAGTAAAGTATATTCTATAACGACCACAGAATAAATTTTAAGTAGCAAATGTTATTAAGTTTATTAAATTTTCTTCCTTAACCAGAAGCTCTAAATGAGCCTTTGAGATGAGTTTATAAAAAGCAGAAATCCATAATTTGTAAAACAGGTGCGTGTGCTCAGATAACCACGTTAGCAAATTTGTAGGGCTTTAAAACTGTTCTGTCTCTTACTTTGCAAAACTCTAAATTTCAAGATAACAATTTAGAAATTTCACATTTTTGAGATTCAGAACATTTGTTACACAGAAAAATTTTGTGAATTATTACAGAGGTTAGCAAAATAGAGACAAGATATGATAAACACTTCAAACTCAGAAGAAGGTAGGTGGTAAAATGGAAGACAAAATGCAATCTTTATGAATGCTTCAGCTTATTAAAATTTCTGACTCTAAAAAATTAGTATTTGTTAGAAGTTACCCATTATTATTGAAATCTTGACATGAAGTTAATTTTCTAGAATATATATAATCTCAACAATATGGAAAAGTTTTCCAGAAATTTCCAAGTCCTTGGGAAATGTTAAGGTATATTTTATACTTTCCAAAGAGATCTGTGACTTTGGATAATAATCAACATTACTATTACTAAAGGTAGCAACTGAAATAAGAAAAATAAGCCCTCTTCTTTCAAAGCTTAAATGTATTTATAACTAAATAAAATTTTTTTCTTGCATTTGAAAATTCGGAGTGTCTCAAAAAGGAAAATATCTGGAAGCAAACAATATTTTAAAGCAACGTTGGCAATCACAACTATTTGAAATTGCAAATATCCATTCTATTTACTTGAGCCTGGTATTCCTCAAAAGAAGATAAATAAAAATAGACAAAGTTGTTACACTACTAGTGCATTTTAAATTTGCTACAGGCAATCAAATAATTTCTTTTAGATTAATAAATTTTGGAGTCAGTAGCCATGGGATCTACTTTAAAGCAAACACTATATCCTTATAAGTTTGAATAGTCACATTAACTTAGGTATTTATTTCATCCAACATGAACACATTTTTTCAGTTCACACTAAATTTATTTTATTGGTGAATCCCTAAATCAACTTAAAGACATTTTAAATACAAAATCTTGTTACCATGTTTTACTCAAAACAGATTCATACAATAATACAAATCAATAATGACAACTATGAGTTCCTTACCCTAAAAATTTCTGGATAATCCAATCTGGATACCAACACCAGGCTCTTGGGAGCAAACACTTCTGCGGGCTGAATTAAACCAGACACTTCCACTTCACCTTCAATCTCTTCCTTCTTTGTTCCCTAGAAAAAGATGCACTGTAATCAACAGACAGAATTTCCTAGGTTTATAACTCACAAAAAATAGACACATCACACATTTCCATAAAATTTAGAAAATTCAAAATCAATTCTAAAATACAATTTATAATATAATTTACAAAACTCAAACTAAAAACAAAGACACATACTTTGACAGGGATCTGAGAAGCAAGTAAATAGGCAAAACAATTATAAACGAAGACATGCTTATTTCACTTTTGAAAAGCTCCTTATACTGCAGATACACACCACAACTTTATGGGAGCATTTGGTTTCTAAGGAAGGTACCAGTAATCAAAGGTAAAGAAAACACATTCAAATTATTTTAAACAGTGACCCAAACAACTAAAAATGACACTCACTTCAATGGAAAGTCAGTTTTTAAGGAGAGAAAAGATCTGTTTTAGAAGTAAGATACTAATTTTTTTTTCCTACTTGTCCTAATATTTCAAACAAAAGTGATGATCATTTAGGATTCTAAGACTTACAGAATAATCAATGCTCTTAGAAATAAAGCCCAATTGGCTCTAAATTCCTTTTGCTCATAAGCAACAATGTTGATTTTTTTGAGAAGAGAAAATATCTTTATATACAAAACTAAGTTTCAGAATATACTTACTGCCACTGAACTGTACACTTAATAATGGTTCAAATGGTAAATCTTATGTGATGTATTTTTTAGCACAATGAAAACACCTATAATAAAAAATACCCTATATTTCAATGACTAAAAATACTGATTAACGAAATAAGCTTTGAAAACTATTATTCTCATTTATTTGTCAACAAATATTTCCTGTGTACTTAACTGTTCCATAATACTTTATGTTACACTATAAAACTTTTAATGTAAAAAAAAAAAAGACAAGGTAGTAAAGCATTCAGATTTATCTCTATACGATATTCTAAGATGTCAGGACATTTTCCCTAACTAGTATCCTCTTTTCTTTCTTTTCCATTAATCAGAGTTCCAGCTCAAAAGTCGATCTTCCTTCCTGAAGCCTTTCCTTTACTAGTTTTTCTCCTGGTCTTACTTCTCAGCACAGTTCTCCAACATATCATAAATCTTCAAACTCATTTCTCCCACCAAACCTCTTATCAGAATGCCACAAAATGCCATTTACAACTGCCTGCTTGACAGTTCCACTTAGATGACTAACAGGTATCTTAAACATGTCCAGAACATAGCTCCATTCTTTCTCCCGGAACTCCATTCCTCCTACAGTATTTTCCATCTCATTCCTGGAAATCCTCTTTCCATTTCGCAGATCAAAAACTCTGATTCCTCTCTCTTTCATGATCCAGCAATTGCACTACTGGGTATTTACCCCAAAGATACAGACGTAGTGAAGAGAAGGGCCACATGCACCCCAGTGTTCATAGCAGCAATGTCCACAATAGCCAAATTGTGGAAGGAGCCGAGATGCCCTTCAACAGATGACTGGATTAAGAAGTTGTGGTCCATATATACAATGGAATATTACTCAGTCATCAGAAAGAACATTTACACAACATTTGCAGCAACATGGACGGGACTAGAGGAGTTTATGCTAAGTGAAATAAGTCAAGCAGAGAAAGACAATTATCATATGGTTTCACTCATTTACGGAACATAAGAAGTAGGAAGATCGGTAGGAGAAGGAAGGGAAGAATGAAGGGGGGGTAAACAGAAGGAAAAATGAACCATGAGAGACTGTGGACTCTGGGAAACAAACTGAGGGCTTCCGAGGGGAGCGGGGTGGGGGAATGGGATAGGCCGGTGATGGGTATTAAGGAGGGCAGATATTGCATGGTGCACTGGGTGTTATATGCAAATAATGAATCATGGAACATTGCATCAAAAACTGGGGATGTACTGTATGGTGACTAACATAACAAAATAAAAATTATTAAAAAAAAAACACTGTCAGCAAATCCTGGCTGCTGACCATGTCCACTCCTCCACAACACTGTGAGCCACCATCATTGCTTGCTTATCTGGACCATTTTAACAGCTTCTTTCAGTCTCTCCTATTCCTCTTTAGCCCCACTTCCTTGTTGCTCTCAAATGTGCTGGACATGCTCCCAGCTAAGGGTCTTAAGCACTGTTGGTTATTCCTTTCCCTAGAATACTCTTTTCACGGATATTCTAATGATGAATTCCCTCATTTCCGTTAGGTCTTCATTCAAGTGACTTCTGCTATTAAGCCTTTGCAGGCACCCTATTTAAAATTACAATTCCAGGGCATCTGGGTGGCTCAGTCGGTCAAGCATCTGCCTTTGGCTCAAGTCATAATCTCGGGGTCCTGGGATTTAGCCCTGCATCGAGCCCTGCATCGAGCCCCACATCGGGCTCCTTCTCCGCCTGAGTCTTCTTCTCCCTCTGCCCCTCCCCCCGCTCATGTTTGTGCTTGCTCTCTCTCTCTAGTTTGCTCTCTCAAATAAATAAATAAAAATCTTTTAAAAATAATAAAGTAATAAAATAAAATTGCAATTCCCTAACATTCCCTATTCTCTTTCCCTGCTTTATCTTTCTCCATGGCACTTGTTACCATCCAACATACGACCCATTTCACTTATCTTGTTTTTTGTTTGTCTGTCTTTTCCATTAGAATATGCTCCATAAAGACCAGGATTTCTATCTTGCTCACTGGTAATTTCCCAGTTCCTAAAACAAGAGCTGGGCACATGGTTGATACTTTCTATTTGTTCACTGTATACCACGCAGGAATGAATTTTCTTGGAATAGCTTTCTGGGTATTTTACTAAGGGAAATCTTTTCCCCCCACTTATAGAGGCCAAGAACTATATTTTCTATGTTCTTTGGAGCCCGTATATTTTCCAGTAGAGTGAAATATAACCAAGTATTAGATGTCTATGGAATGCACATATCCGAAGGGAACTATCTGTTTACTTTTTATATGTGTCATAAGGTCCCTATGCTCTTGAAAGATTTTCATTTGTTACAAAGCAAAAGCTAAAAGGTTGGTTTCTGAAATCCTCAGAAATAATAAAAATGTGATGAATATGCATTTGCTAAGATTTCCACACATAATGAATCATAGTCTTCATGGATTACTAACAAATCTGAAATGACAAAAGAATGACTACAATTCCTCAAAGAGATAAAGCTATCCATTTTATGAGACTGTGATAAATGCCCCAGAGTACCATTAGAAGCCAGCTTGACTAAGGAGATAACCATTTCAAACAAATGACTATTAACCTACTTTGACCAAAACACAAAATAGAATGCATTGGTCATTTCTTTTCTTTTTTTTTTAAGATTTTATTTATTTATTTGAGAGAGAGAGAGAGAGCACGAGTTGGGAGGGAGAGGCAGAGGGAAAAGCAGACTCCTCACAGAGAAGGGAGTCCAACGTGGGGCTCCATCCCAGGATCCCGAGATCGTGACCTGAACCAAAGGCAGACGCTTAACTGACTGAGCCACCCAGGCGCTCTGCATTGGTCATTTCTTAAAGCTATTCTTTATCTGACTATTCATTAAATGAAATAGTCATTAACAAAAAAGAAAAAGGGTCAAATATAATGTAAATCAGTATTAAGTAAAAGCAATTCCATTTTTATTTACATCACTTTTGATTACAGAGGCTTTTACTTGGTAAAAGTACTATAAATCACAAGATGTTATTATTCTTAATTCCAATGGCTCTCCTACAAGAATACAATGTCACAAGTTTAGAGAAAATTCATACTCCTCCTTTCAAAGCAAAATGTAGTACTATGATAAAAAAAAATTGCTTTTAAATCCAAAAACTGCTGGTTAAAATAACGTTTGTTCCAGGAGATAGTAATGTGGTATTTTTGATAATAAAATTTCCTATGAAAAAAATTTTACTATAAATTATTTATCATTTAAGGGAATACTGCCTCTTCTCTCTACCTGCTAGAACAGCTTCTCTGTAACAATTATGTAATGATACTGGCTTTACTTGGTTTGTGTTTCACAATGACAGATTTTCACATATTGAAAAGATATGAGAAACTTAAAACAAGGAGGAAATGTAAAACATAGGCTATGAATGTAATAGATGTTATAATAATGCTTTGAAATTTAATTTTTTAAAAGATTTTATTTATTCATTTGAGAGAGCGAATGAGCAAGTGAGAGAACACAAGCGGCAGAAGGAGAGGGAGAAGCAGGCTCCCACTGAGCAGGGAGCCTGACATGGGGCTCGATCCCAGGACCCCGGGATCATGACCTGAGCTGAAAGCAGATACTTAATGGACTGCGCCACCCAGGAGCCCGGAAATTTAATATTTTATAGCAGAAAACATTTTCACATATTTTATCTCACCAAACAACATCTGCAAACCTTTTTCTAACCTAAGATTATTCCTAATTCTAGTAGGTCCCATTAGGAATACAAATTTATCTTTTTTTTAAGATATAAGTTTATCTTAGACACTCTTCACTGAATTGTCTCACAATCACCTTATCCCTTGTACCTATCACAAGCACATGCCACAACTCGCCCATTTAGAGTTTTTTCCCCCATTATTACTATGGACTACACGCGCTAGTGGAATTTTCAGCTTCAGTGCAGTTTACATACTATGTAGGTTGCGGTCTCCGTGCTTCAATAATATGGGGTAAGTTAGTACTCACCATATCAATCTGCCCCAAAAATGCTATTGCCCTTTAAACATATCCTGAGACAAAAATGCTAAGAATTATTAGATTACTGATTTTATGGGCTGACTCAATAGGCATAATATTCAGGAAGTTCGTCCTGTCACTCAGGTTGAATCTGTCAACCTCATCTTTGTTGCATTTTTGATACTTGATTCCTGTCTTTTCTACTTTGAAAAGACTTGTTGAATCCAATATCATCTCTGTGCCAAGCTCATTTTCAACAATGCTATTTTATAGTAAAACTCTTCTTACAATATTTCTTTAAACATTCTGGTTACAAAAGGACGATGAAAGGAGGGAGCCTGGGCGGCTCAGTCGGTTAAGCGTCTGCCTTCGGTTCAGGTCATGATCCCAGGGTCCTGGGATGGAGCCTGTATCTCCCTCTCCCTCTGCCCCTCCCCCCAGCTCATGCTCTCTCTCCCTCTCTCAAATAAATAAATATAGTCTTCAAAAAAAGAGGATAAAAGGAATTAAATAAGTAAAAAATTGCCAGTTCTAATTACCCTTTTGAAATATAAGCAATTTATTACAGTGCACCACTATATAAAATTGCCTCAGTTATGCAATTTAAGGACTTTAAAATTTTCCAATATTGCAAATAAAAGAGTCTAAGTAGTTACAAATTTTGTAAGGTCTATAATTCTCCCTGAAAAGCTACTTTGTTTCTTGTTAATCATGTTGACACGTCCACATGATAAAACCTGGTTTTTCCTTGCATTGGTCTGGAAAATAATGACTACACGAGAAATACATGTATTAGGATAACAAGCCTTCAGACAAATCAGGCCACTAGGCTTCAGTTCAGCGTTGAATTTACCCTTAGCAAAGACAATATCCAGATATTTCCCCCTCAGCAGCTCCTGGGTTCTACAGTATTCTGAAGGCAGAACAACTTCATTCGTAGAGCTACTGTATTTTCACCTTTCCAGAAAGCTTCCTATTTTTAAGTGGCACATAGTCCATAAATTATTATTCTTTTAAGATATACTAAGGCAGCATTTCCCAAAGTGTTTTCTGCTGAAAGCTAATAAATACTACTTAGAAAAAAGGTCTTCTAATCAAAGAATTTTTGAAACGTAAGTTAAAGCCAAGTTAAACAGGTTTCTTTACTGTAGGATTTCTCAGACTTTGATATGCAAATATTGTTTGTGCAATGCCAAGCAAAGGAGATATAAAGTATTTCCTAAACTTATTGGACAGTGAACCCTCATTACAGAACATTTAGAGGACCTGGTGAGTGCCCTGTGGAATACATACTGGGAAAGGCTGTCATAGCTAGTTTAAAATACAAAATGTGTGTTTATGTTCATAGGTTCTATATCCTTAGAAGGCTAGGTAAACAGAATACTTATTTCATAGATTATTCTAGTTGGTATCTGTTTCATGAATTCTCATATTTCATATGGTAAGATTTGAAGAGATGAGAAAACAGACAAGGCTGCTGGGAGCTAGGGTACTGCACAGCTACCCCAGGAAAATATTTAGCATATCTGTGGTCCCTTCTCACTAAATGAGTTAGGAACATCTACTCTTGATCAGCAGTTCTCAAACTTTGGTGTGTATCAAACCATGCAGGGCTTGTTAAAACAGATTTCTAAGTCCCATCCCTAGCGTTTCTGATTCAGTAGGTCTGAGGTGGGAATTTACATTTCTAACAAGTTCCCCAGTGATGCTGATACTGCTGGTTCAGGGATCACACTCTGAGAACCACCGCTGAAGACTAATTAACATGAAAATATAAAAGAAAATAACAACTAACATATACTCTATACTGTACTAAGCATCATATCAGTGTTAATTAATTCATTTATACAATAAAAATTTTATTAAATACTATATTCCAGTAAAGGAAACCAGAACTCCTTAGAGAAATGACGTTCTATATCTGGGTCAGAAGAATGCACAAAATGAGCCTATTCATCTTCTTGTGTCAAGGAATAACAGAATCAAAATGAATAAAAATTGTAGTTGATTGGAACTCCTCAAACACACAAAAATGCATGAGTCCATAATGACAATTTTTTTAAGTGGTCACTAGTGACGATTGCTAGGGTACTAATCTACTATTCTGAACATTTTTTTAAAAAAGAGTTAAGTAATTAAATTTACTGTCTTTTATATCAAAGTGTAGTTGATAAAAGTTCTATTTTGTAGATGAATTTCATTCAGTTAATAAATACAAAAGGAATAACAATGAGGAAATTACCTTTTTGCAATTCCTACTGAAATAATGTATTTAGGCAATGATCATCAATAGATACTAAAACCATTAAGTGAAGGATGGCACTACCCCAAACCCACAAATCCATCTTAACATTACTAAAAATAGAGCAACTAGAAATTAAGTTCCTCCTGATATGATAAAATAGGAAGTACTGCACAATCTTTGAAGTAGCCTGGCTTTAAAAATTCAATGTGAATCTCATCAAGCCTCTAGATCTAATTATCACTTTACGGAAAAAATGCCAAATAGAGGTACAAGCTAAATAATAATATGGGGAATTAATCAGCCAAATCTAGAATATAGGGCATTCCATAGGACAAATGACCCAATTTCTCCACCACCCCCAAGAGTGGGACTGTTACAGAAGAAATTTAAGAAATATCAACATTACAATGTGTATACCTTATCTGGATTCTGATTTAAATAAACCGAGACAGTTTTGAGACAATAAGTTGGATATCAGATGATATTAAGGAACTATTCAAAATTAGAATTAATTTTGTTAAATATTATAATGGTAGATTGATATGTAAAAAAGCACTTATCAGTTAGAGATGAATACTAAAATATCTATAGGGGAAAAATGGTGTCTGGGGTTTGCATTAAAATGCCTCGCCCTAAAAAAAAATCAAGGATTTAGATTTTAAAAGATTGACAAATGCTGGTAATTTTTATTTTTTTAAATTTTAAAGGTGGATATAGTGTAATGGAGTTCATTATACCACTAACTTAAATTTTCTATATGTTTAAGAATTTCCATAATAAAAATTAAAGTAAATAAAACCTTTATTGAGCACCTACTATGTGCTGACATGGTTGCAAGTGATGGGGATTTAGAAGTCAACCAAAGAGACAAAGATCTATATTCTTTCCATCGATCTATATGTTTGTAGATGTAAACGCATTATCTCATTAAACCTTTCCAACAACCTTCTGAAGCAGGTACTATTATCATGACTTACCCATGGTGGAAAAATTTACATAGCAAGAGGTAAAGTAATTTACCCAAAGATACACTTGTAGTAAATTTATAGAACTAAGGTCTGAGTCTAGAGATTGGTCTGTATAAAGCTTTTTAAAAGGGACCTTAGAAAAACATCTAATTCAAACTTCTCAAAGGACAAGCAAATAGAGATTGAGAGGTTACAATGTTGGCATATAAACTATAAAAAATGATTAAGGATATGTAAACTTGTTTGTGCATTTAACATACAGTAGTGACAGAGCCCCTGCTCTTAGGAAGCACACATTCTGGTAGGGGAGACCAAATGAAAAGATGAAGAAACAAATGAGCAAAATAATTCGTTTGTGTTAAGTCCTATGGAGATTAAAAAAAAAAAAAAGGTGAACAATGGAGAGTGACTGGGGAGGCAAATAGAGCAAGGGAGGTCAGAGAAAGCCTCTCTGAGACCGTGAGGTTGGAGCTGACATCTGCAAGACAATAAGCAACTAGTCTCCTGACAATCTCAGGACAGCACAGTTCAGACAGAGACACAGGCAAATGCAAAGGACCTGAGGTAAAAAGGAGTTTGGTATATTTTAAGAAGCACAAAAGCAGCCAGAACATATAAAACCAAAGTAGTTACAAAGAAAACTACTGCTCACCACAAGTGTAGCTACCATCTGTCACCATACAACACTATCAAAATATCACTGACTATATTTCCTATGCTGTGACTTTTATTCCTGTGATTTATTTTTTCCAGGAACTTGAAGTCTGTATCTTCCACTCCCCTTCACCCATTTTGCCCATCCTCCCTCCCCCTTCCTCTGGCAACCATCACTTTGTTTTTTGTATTTATAGGTCTGATTCTGCTTTTTGTTTGTTTATTCATTTGTTTTGTTTTTTAGATTCCACAAGAGTGAAATCATATGATATTTGTCTTTCTCAGTCTGACTTATTTCACTTAGCATAATACCCTCTAGGTCCATCCATGTTGTTGCAAATGGCATGATCTCATCCTTTGTTATGACTATGATATTCCACTGTATATCTGGAATATTACCCACATCTTCCTTATCCATTTGTTTATTGATGGACACTTAGTTGCTTCAATATCTTGGCTATTGTAAATAATGCTGCAGTAAAAACAAAGGTGCATATATCTTTTCAAATTAGTGTTTTCATTTCTTTGGGTAAATACCCAGTAGTGGAATTATTGGATCATATGGTTTTTCTCTTTTTAATTTTTTGAGAGACCTCTGTACTATTTTCCACAGTGGCTATACCAGTTTACATTCCTACTAATAGTACACAAAGATTCCATTTTTTCCATATCCTTGCCAACACGTTATTTTTTGTCTTTCTGATTTTAGCCACTCTGAGGGGTGTAAGGTGGTATCTCATTGTGGTTTTGATTTGCATTTCCCTGATGATGAGTGATGCTGAGCATCTTTTCATGTGTCTATTGGCCATCTATATGTCTTCTTCGGGAAAAAGTCTATTTATGTTCTCTGTGCATTTTTTTTTAAGATTTATTTATTTGACAGAGCGAGAGAGAGCGTGCACAAATAGGGTAGGGGGTGCAGTGGGAGAGAGAGAAGTCTGAAGCAGACTCCCTGCCGAGTGCAGAGCCCAGTGTAGGGCTCGATCCCAGGACCCTGAGATCATGACCTGAGCCGAAATCAAGAGTCAGCAGACTAACCGAACTGAGCCCCCCAGAGCCCCCCTGTGCATTTTTTATCAAATTGTTTGAAGAGTTTTAAGCAAGGAGGGTAATCTCAATTCGGTTTTGAAAAAAAATCCCTCTAATGCTGAATGGAGAATAGCTTGCAAAAGTAGAAATAGAAGGGCATTGTTAGAAGTCTGGTAGCTCAGGCAAGATGTACAGTAGAGTGGAATTGGGAGATAGAAGAAAAGTAGATGATTAAGGATTCAATCTGCAAGTAGAATTGACAGCATTTGCTGATGGCTAGAATGTGCAGGATGAAAGAAAGGGAGGGTAAACGGTAACTCTAAGCTTTTTGTTTGAACACATGGATGGATAGTAATGACATTAACTGAGGTTAGAAAATTAAAAAGGGGGGCATCTGGGTGGCACAGCGGTTAAGCGTCTGCCTTCGGCTCAGGGCGTGATCCCAGCGTTGTGGGATCGAGCCCCATATCAGGCTCCTCCACTATGAGCCTGCTTCTTCCTCTCCCACTCCCCCTGCTTGTGTTCCCTCTCTTGCTGGCTGTCTCTATCTCTGTCAAATAAATAAATAAAATCTTTAAAAAAAATAAAAAAAAGAAAGAAAATTAAAAAGGACACAGATTGGGGCTGGAGATGGAAGAGGAATGGGGAATAATCCGGAAGCAATAAGCCTTGCATATATTAAAGGCTCAATAAATGCAAGTTCCACTCCTCTTTCAATCAGTGTTTCCTCCATTATTATAAAAACAGCACAGCAAGAAGTTAAAGTTCTGTTTAGAAATAATGGCTATAAAGTCAATTATATCTCAATTAAAAAATGGCTATAAAAACAAATTAAAGGTAATTATAATAGGACATAGGAATATACTAAATGCAACAAGTTTAAAAAGTAGTAAACAGTATACAGTGTTAAATATGTTTACATTTTTAATATGGAGGAGAAAAGGCCTGGAAGGTTATATTCCAAAAAATCAGCATTTTTCTTGGCATTTGTCTTTGGGTCATGGGATTATGGTTGACATATACCACATAAAAATATACACATATCTAGTGAAAAATAATTTGCTAAAATGTTTACTCTTGTACTATCCTTATAACAAAAAGTTTAAAGGTTTAAAAAGTAAATAGTAACATATCAGTATGTTTATTTATTAAACACTTACTGAATGGTTGGTCACAGAAGGATAAGGTACAGTTCTTTGTGTCAGGAAATGTATACTTTAGCTTAAGTGTTAAAACCAACACAGGTGAAATAACAGCAATAAGTGCAAAACAATACTGTAACATTTTGAACTTCATATTTAAAGTGCTTGAGAAACTCTGAGCAGGGAAATCAGTGACGCCCATAGCAGTGAGCTGGAACTTAAAGGATAAATAGAACAGTCAGAGGTAAAGGGAAAGGGAAAAGAAGAAATCTAACAATGAGATAAGTCAAAGCATCCAAAGAGGTCAAGCTTAGAAAAAGGCAGAATGCTATGTACATGACCAGCTTGAATTTTTAATATATATCTATCCTGCCTATGTCAGTTTCCTAACTTTATCCCTTATATACCTTTAAAAAATATGAGCTAAACACTGAATTTTTAGGCTAGGCATACTTAAGTTTGTTGCCTATGTTCACATTATTAGCGGATAAAATAGATTAATGTGTAATACACTTTTTAATATAAGAAACATGATAATGATAATTTGTTGAAGCTTTAATTTTTGGCATCTTTTATTTCAGTAATTCTTAAGCATATCTTTTTTTAAACACCTTTTACCCTCCAGTTAATACGCAGTGAATAAATCGGAGTTAATGAATTAATCATCATAAACTGAAGAATCTGGTCACTTGCACTATGTTCCTCATCCTTTAATCCCAATATATAATTAATTCAAATCAATTGTTAGCTAGTACTCAAGAATTCTTGGGTATATCTTATACAATTATTAAGAGCATCTAAGACTGACTTCAAATGTCAACATTATGGAAATACTATTAAGCTAATCTTTATCTCTGAAGAAAAACAGACAATGAGTAAAAACTTTCGTATGAGGTAGGGAAACTGCAGATAAATTTGTTTGTTTCTTTCTAACAAGGTTAACCAACTCAAAATTAGGTTCTCATAAATTCAAGAATATTATTTTGTGAACCACAAAAGTCAATGGGCTCTTTTGAAAGTTCTTTTCCACTATGTGTTAAAATTGGTGAAAAAGATTAGAAATGATAAAACATTTAATTAGTTTTTAGACGAAAAAATTATATTAATATTATTTGGTGAGTTATAAGCTCACAGAACTTAAGTTTACAAATTCATAATTTAAGCATAATGTAAATACAAGGTACTTCCCTGGAATCCCTAATTTAGAAGTTTAAAATGCTGGGCACTAAGATCCAAGATTTCAGCATTATTTTTTTAAAGAATACATGTTGAAACTTTAATGATCATATAACATGGCATACTGAAGCATTCCATAAAGACACAGGACATTTGGTCATATTAGACATATTGGTCTAAAAAGTAGGCCTTATTCAGATGACAAACAATAGTATTCTGTGGATCATAATTTGGGCAGAAATTTTATATCTACTATAAGCAAAATTAAAATATCTCTCTAAAATCAGATTTGGTTAGGGGTGCCCCACTGGCTCAGTCAGAAGACTATCTGACTCTTGATTTCAGGGTAGTGAGTTTGAGCACCATATTGGGTATAGAAATTACTTAAACAAATAAAACTTAAAAAAAAAAAATACAGGGGCGCCTGGGTGGCTCAGTCGTTAAGCGTCTGCCTTTGGCTCAGGTCATGATCCCAGGGTCCTGGGATCAAGTCCTGCATTGGGTTCCCTGATCAGTGGGGAGCCTGCTTCTCCCTCTCTCACTCCCCCTGCTTGTGTTCCCTCTCTCGCTGTGTCTCTGTCAAATAAATAAAATCTTTAAAAAAATTTTTTTTAATTAAAAAAATGTTTAAACCCTTATTATTAAAACAAAATATGTCTATTATTTTTTTCTGTTCTCTTACTTTTTTCCCCAAAATATTCTAAATTTTCTATAATGAGCACAATTTAAGTGTTTGATAGCCAGGGGAGGGAAGAGAGAAAGAAAAAATGACTATGCTGTTCTCCAGATAAATCTATCAAATGTTTCATGTGATTGCCTACACTTCTCCAAGTGTTCCCAACAAGAGATCAGCTTAGAAATCCATTTTTATTACTTCATTTTTCCAGATAAATTGCTCAATCATTTGGAATCGTTGTATTTCACTATGAGCATTTAAATTTATTTCTTCTCACAAAGTTCAATAACTATTTAAATAACACCTGTTAAAATGTACAGATTCCACTGATTTGTAATGTTTCCATTGTCAGATATTGATAATAAATAATAAATAAGACCAAATATGGTCTTATTCTTGACAATTTTTCTAGAACCAGTAACACACTGATATAATTTTTGCAGCCTTATAATATATGTTTTAGTATTTGATATTGGTATTTGGTCTTTGGAGACAGACAGATTCAAGCTTTTTGACTTAGTACCTGAAGGTCCCTGGGTAAGTCTTTTAGCCTCATCCATAAAATGGGAATGTTAAAACTTACCAAGTGCTGCTTTTTTTTTTTGAGAGAGAGAGGGAACAAGCTCGGGGGAGGGGCAGAAGGAGAGGGAGCAGCAGACTCCCTGATGAGTAGGGAACCCGATGCCAGACTCAGTCCCAGGACTCTGGGATTATGACTTGAGCTGAAGGCAGATGCTTAACCGACTGAGCCACCCAGGCATCCCCCAGGTGCTGTTCTTGAGAGAATAGAATAAACTACCTGTGAATTAAATAAAATGGAATAAGAATGCTATAAAACTTTTAGCACAGTGCCTGGAACATGATAAGCCTTCAATGTATCATAAACATGATAATCTTTTTATTCTATCCATAAGCTTTTTGCCTGGACTGCCCTTTCTATTTCCTTTATTCTAAGCTTTCATTAGCTCTTGTTTTTTATTTATTTATTTATTTATTTTAGTAATGAATATTTATTATTGAAATCCACATAGTTTATGTAGAGACTCTTCACAAGCCTGGCACGGGGAGAGGGACAGAAGGGTCACTGTTCCAGGTCGTGGGGTTTGGTGCTCCCCACATGGCCCACACTCCTTTTGGTATCTCCTGGAAGGGCTGGGGTTTGGAATTCAGCCTCCATGAAGCCATTCTAGCAGGAACTGGGATGACATACACTGCCCTCAGAAGCAGGGAAGTAACCGCTGCAGGAGCGTGTGATAGTGGCCCTCGTTCATTGTGCTGCCTAGAACACCAGTGCCTCCTCTCTGCACTGGAAGCGATTTCTGGTTCTAAGAACAGCTGTCAGCACCCTCACTTGCCCAGTAGTGGATGCGACATACCTACTTTGTGTTCACTTCCAGTCCTGCTATCGCCTTCCCGTTGTGTCCGTGGGGATTGTGTGCTCCCGGGGCTCTGTGGACCTTCTATGTGAATGGGTGTAGCCAGGAGTGGTTGGCGCTGTGCATATCTGCCCTGCTCCATTGTCCTTTCAGAATTCACTTACCGTCCGTAAGTTTATTTATTTATTTTTTTAATGATTTTTTATTATATTATGTTAGTCACCATACAGTACATCCCCGGTTTCCCATGTAAGGCTCGATGATTCATTAGTTGTGTATAACACCCAGTGCACCATGCAATACGTGCCCTCCTTACTACCCATCACCGGTCTATCCCATTCCCCCACCCCCCTCCCCTCTGAGGCCCTCAGATTGTTTCTCATAGTCCATAGTCTCTCATGGTTCATTCCCCCTTCTGATTTTTTAAATGCCACTGAGTCCTTTAAAATCTGTAGGACTTATTTCAGCTGCCCTGTCTTCAGTTATTAACTCCATCCTGAACTGGTACCTAGCATAGATACTTAAGAGTATCTTTATACTAAAATTTTGGTTTTGCCTCACACACTAGATTTTAAGCCAATTGAGATAAAGAAACATATCCTATTCCTTCTATGTACCTCCTTCTTTATTCCTCATCTTCTCCAATGTACCTTCAATCATTTCCCCCTCCAATCCTTTGACAATTTGGTGACATACCAAATGTCTTCACTGTGAATTTCATCATTATTATTGGTTCATAAACACATTTATAAACACATTAAAAAGACTTTAAAAAGATACAACTAAATAAAAAATTTAGACAGGTCTATCATATTTTAGATAAGCCATAAAAAGCAACCTTACATTTATCTTGTTTTACTGATTACATAAAAATATTTACAATCATATTGTCTAGTTGAATAATTTTGGGAACATGCTTTCAAAAGTTTAATGCAAAGATTTTGCTTGTGATTACTGACAGTGTTACTGTATCCTGGAAAGAAAAGAGCCAACATTTTTAAAGTTATACAATTATACTTAGGATGGTGTGTGTCCCTAAGTTCCTCCTCTTCAGGCTTCCAAATAATGTGTCATAGTATATTTGGTATGAAGTAATTCACACCAAATGCAAATTAAAAAGATCTATTTTTGAACCGATGATATGATCCAGAAATAAAAGAAAAACACATTTTTAAAAAAGAACATAGTTAACTTCACACCAAAAATGGGAAAAACATTAATGATGACCTAGAAAGGAACATCATCTGAGTTTTAATATTATTTTCTCAAATTCTACCTCATTGTTTGTGCCATTTTTGGGGACCAATTCCAAACATTAACTTTATGAGCACAGAGAAGCTATCATATGATTCTGGTGAGTACCTAACTACCAAGGTACAATTCTTCAGGACCCAGATCTTTTACAGCTCACTTTCATTTTCAGAATCTTGGAAAAACTCTTAAGAAGCAGAATCTAACCTTCTGTAAATTGATTATAAAAACTAAGTAAAGTATAATTTTTGATCCACTTAAAATGGAAAATGGGCAAATATCTGAGCTTAAAAAGAAAAAAAAATTTAAACATTGATTCCAAATACACAAGAGCCTACATCTTGGTTTCTAATATTATTCTCCACTCAAACAAGCCAAGGCTCCTCGGAAAAATGGCTGAGTTCAAGGCCGAGGGCAAGGAAGGAGTAAGATGACCCTGGATCAGCTTATTATGACACAAAGTTTAAAAAATGCCTTAAGGGGCGCCTGGGTGGCTCAGTCATTAAGCGTCTGCCTTCGGCTCAGGGCGTGATCCCAGAGTCCTGGGATCAAGCCCCACATCAGGCTCCTCCTCTGGGAGCCTGCTTCTTCCTCTCCCACTCCCCCTGCTTGTGTTCCCTCTCTCACTGGCTTTCTCTGTCAAATAAATAAAAATAAATAAAAATTAAAAAATTAAAATAAAAAAATTAAAAATGCCTTAAAAAATGATGGGGCCGGGTGGTCTGGGTGGCTCAGTCAGTTAAGCGTACCACTCTTGGTTTTGGCTTAGGTCATAATCTCAGGGTTGTGAGATCGAGCCCACATCGGGTTCTGCATTCAGTGGGGAGTCTGCTTGAGATTCTCTCTCTCTGCCCCTCTGCTCATTTGCAAGAGGCTCTCTCTATATATAGTAAATAAGTAAATCTTAAAAAAAGTAAAGTCTATTTAGTCAGACAAGTATAGCTACTATAGCTTTCTTTTGGATTCCATTTGCAGGGGCATATTTTTTTCTATCCCTTCTCTTTCAGTCTGTGCCTATCTTTAAAGCAAAAGTGAGTCTCTGGTAGGTAGCATTTAGTTGGGTCTTATTCTTTTTAATCCATTCAGCCAACTAAATCTTTGGATTAGAGAACTTAATCTGGCTACATTTGAAGTAATTACTGATCAGTTTGTATTTACTAATGTCATTTTGTTCCTTGTTTTCTGGATATTCTGTAATTCCGTTGTTCCTTCCTTCTTCCCTTGCTCTCTTTCTTTGTGACTTCATGTTTTTCTTTAGTGGCATGCTTGGGTTCCATTCTCTTTATCTTTCCTGTATCTACTAAAGGTTTTTGCTTGTGGTTACTATGAGGTTTGCATAAAACAATTTATAACCGTCTATTTCAAGTTGATAACAACTTACATTAGAACATATTCTAGGCTTTACATTTTTACTCCCCCCCATACCCAATTTATGTGTTTTGAGGTCATAATTTACATCTTTTTTTTTAATCTTATGTATCCATTAATAAGTTTTTGTAGTTATTTACTAGTTTTGTCTTTTTGTAAAAGATTTTATTTATTTATTTATTTACTTGAGAGAGAGAGAGAGAGAGAGAGAGAAGGAGGAGGAGAGGGAGAGGTACAAGCAGACTCTATGCTGAGCATGGAGCTTGACACGGGGCTCGATCTCATGACCCTAAGTTCATGACCTGAACTGAAATCAAGAGTCAGACGCTCAACCGAGCCACCCAGGTGGCCCATTATTTTTGTCTTTTAATCCCTTCATACTAGACTTTGTAAGTGATTAACTCACCATATTTACATTAGATATTTTTTACAAGTAAGATATATACTTTAATATGTTTTCCTGTTATTAATTAGTACCCTTTCATTTCAGCTTAACTCCCTTTAACATTCCTTCTAAGGCCAGTCTAGTGTGATGAGCTTCTTTAGTTTTTGTCTGGAAAACTGTTTATGTCTCCTTCAATTCTGAAGGACAGCTTTGCCAGGTAGAATATTCTTGGTTGAATGTATCTTGCCACTCCCTACTGGCCCACAAAGTTTTTGCTGAGAAATCTGCTCATAGGCATGGGGGATCCCTTGTATGAACAAGTTACTTTTCTCTTCCACTTTTAAGATGCTCTCCTTGTCCTTAACTCTTGACACTCAATTATAATGTGTCTTGGTATTGGTGTCTTTGGGTTCATCTTTATTGGAACTCCATGGGCTTTGTGGACCTCGATGTCTGTTTCCTTCCCCAAGTTAGGAAAGGTTTTAACCATTATTTCTTCAAATAAGTTTTCTGCCCCTTTCTCTCTCTTTTCTCCTTCTGAAATACCTAAATTGTGAATGTTGGTCTACTTGATGCTGTCATATAAGTCCTTAAAGCTATCTTCACTCTTTTTCATTCTTTTTTCTTTTTGCTCTTTTGATTGGGTGATTTCCACTGCCCTGTCCTCAAGTTCACTGATCCTTTCTTCTCCTTCATCTAGTCTGCTGTTAAGCCCTCTGGTATTTTTCAGTGCAGTTACTCTACGCTTCAGCTCTGTGACTTTTATTTGGTACTTTCTTATATTTGGTTAAAATTCTGACCTTGTTCATTCATTCTTCTCCTGTGCTAAGTGACCCTCTTTATGGTAATTATTTTGAACCTTTTATCCGGTAAATCTCTTATTTCCATTTCTCCTTTTTCTGAGGTTTTATTTTGTTCTCTCGTTTGGAACATGTTTCTATCTCTTCATTTTCCTTGACTTTCTTTGTTAGTTTCTATGCATTCAATAAAACAGACATCCCTCTAATCTAGAAGAAGTGGCCTCTTATAAGAGGATGAAACTTATCATTCAATCTTACCATGGTTCTTGGTTGTCTCTTAAGCCTCTGTGACTGTCAAGCAGACTACCTTATTCTTAATGTTTCCTGTAGTTGAGGCTGTATCAAGACCTGTCAGTGTGCTAAAGAGAAAGATCCCCAACTAGATTCAGACTGACTAAAAGCCAGGCCCTCAGGAAGCAGCTTTTAATGTATGCAAATATACATCTTTTAGCAAAAGACCTGAAGATGGGTATTTCTGTCTGCTCCTTCTGCACTGAGTCCTGGGTGGGGATGGCCAGTTACGAATTTACTTTCTTTGCTAAAGTCCTGTGGGAGCTAACGGCTTAAGCCTTCCTGGCTATGAAAGCCAGGAGATTAAAATGGTGCATTCCTTGGGCAGCAACTGCAAATATGAAATGCCAGACATGTGCACAAGTTCTTTCTAGGGGAAAACTGGTGAACTGAAGTGGTCCAGAGAGACAACACAGAGATGACACCTGCTAGCCTCCCTAGTCTCCAGTGAGGTCCTCAGAGATATGCTAAATTAGAAACCTGACCCTAAGGCAGCAACTTTTAAAGTATGCAAATAGGACTCTTTCGGGGAAAGACTGGGAGATGGACATTTCTCTCTGTTCTCTTCATGCTGAGCCCTGGGGGATAGCCACAGTGAATTTTTGTGAACCTGTTAAGAATTCTAGTTGTTTGCTATAGTCTGGTGGGTCTCATGGACATTAGCCCCACTGGCTTTCAAAGTTAGGTGTTTTGGATGCCCATCCCTCAGGCACAAGTCTTAAAAGTTGGGGCTAGATGTTGGGTCCAAACGCTTTATGCCTCAGGGAAAAGCTGGAAGTTGTAAATTCCTTCCCAATGTCACTGTGCGAGGGGTAGGATTTATGGTAAGAGTCTGTCTTAGCCTTTCCTACTCACTTTGATGTGGGTATTTTCTTGATTGAGCAATGTGAGTTGTTCAGCTAGTTTCCAGATTTCTTTCAGAGGGAATCACTCCATGGTAGCTGTAGATTTGGTGTGTCTGTGGGAGGGACTGAGTTTAGGAGTTTGCTATGTCACTACTGACAAGGTAGAAACCCCTTACATTGTCTTAATGTATTACTTTTCTGCCAGTTATTCTGGGGCAAGAGGTGTTTGTTGTGAAGGAGAAAGAAGGAAGAACTTGAATAATCACAGTTAGCTTCATTGGGCAATTCTAGGGAATTGTGAAGAGGTATTGTCAAGAATAGAGAAATAAAAGAAAATACTACATTCTCAGAACTAACTTAAATTCTGAAGATCAACATAGAAATGAAGGGTCACCTAAAAGAGACAGAGAGGCTTTTGGCTTGAGAACACTTTTAGACTAAATTGATCAAAAATGGGAATTTGATTATTAATTGTTGGCAACATCCACTCAAACACTACCCAGGATAGAAATGGCTATTGTCACTGACTTCTAAGTTTTTGTCCCCATTAACAATATAATCTCTAATTTCAAATAGAAACAATGGGCTATGTTAGTCCAGCAGGCACTAAATATTTGACATAAAATATTCCTTAGTTTGATGCCACAACCAAAATGCTTCACATTTTGATATGGCCTCCCACAAAGATCTGACAACAAAGAGAGAATGTATTGATAATACAGATGATGCATATTTTGTTCTATGTAACCTTTTAATTTATCACTGTAAATTAATAAACTAGCATGCTGGTTTTAGTACATCGGTCTAATTAATGTGGATAATATAAGTCTGTGTCATTAAAGGTGACATCACCTCTTGTACTGCAAATTCAGATTTCTGCATCTAGAAAAATTCAGATATTAGAGTCTAAATTAAAGTAACCCAAACCACAAATGCTTCTTTGTAAGGCCATTTTAGAAAGCAAGCCAATCCTTTACCCTGGCAGTGATACTCATTCATCTACATGTAGCAGAAAGTACTGCAGATAATGCAAATTGGCTTACTCAACATCCTCCAAACTCTTTTATAGTTTCCGTCTTGTACTATAGAGCTTTGAAAGCAAAACAAACAAACAAATGCGTAACAACAACAACAAAGTTTTTTATTCCTTTCCAAGGGGTGGGATCTGCATGCAATCTGACTTCCACAAGGAAACAACCTATATGAGATTTATAGCAGAAGTCACCAGTGTAAGATAGATAGGCTGCATATGAAAGGTTAGATTTCTAGGGCAACATGGAAAGGTTATATTGTCTAATACCCAACATCGTAAGTGCCAAGTGGTCAAAGGTAGAAAAGTATGGTTTCTACTAAAACAGACCCAAGCTAGGCAATTCCTAGTACCCAAAATTGGTTCCCTGCTCACCCCTGACCCATGAAATTACACAAGCTGCCCAATATATTGTCATAAATCCTTTTAGGTATATATTAGAGAAAGTAGATGCAGTTATCTGAAACTGAGAACCCCAACAAGTACTCTGAGAAACCTAGTATTTTTCATTGCTATGGTTCTAGCATATGAATTTCAGTCCTGTCATGTTGATACTCCCTAATGACTTGACATTTAGTTGGGTACTTAAAAAATAATATGAAGCATTGTGATAGGTGATTTATAAACATTCTGATTATACGCTCTATATTATGTAAAAGACCTCTCAGGAAAAGGACTGACAGGGAAAATCAGTTTCTCCATGAGAGGATACGAATCTTCCTAATAAACCAATTCATGAATACACTATTCTTGTAAATATTCAGATTATGATCAATATTTTAAAACAAAGTTTACCTTCTTCCTCTCTTCTTCAACAGTATAGTACGTCAGTCTTTCTAAAGTAGCCCAATGAATTTAAACTTACAGTTCTAACAAAAACAAATATGGCATTAAAAAAAAAGATTTCCAAGTGTTGTTCCTTTGGCTAGAAAAGTTGTTGTACCTGAAGATTGATTTCTGCTTCATAGAAGGTTAGACACGAGCAGTAATGTCGATCTGAGTCAATATCTGTCAGGACCACCACAAAAAACGTCGGCTGCTTCCTCTCTCTGGACAGCTGCCACCCACCAGGCTGACAAAACTAAATGGGATTAAAAAAAAAAATTGTCACATTTTAAAAGTATAAAGAAAATTTATTACTTATAAATTTTTGTGATATGTTAAATATCCCTCCATTGTAAAAAAGAAAAAAAAATTCCAGCTAATGTGATGTTACCTAAGCCAATATATATATATATTTTTAAGTACATATTTATAATGTACTTTCTCTAATGTACATATATATTTAATGAGGACAGCCTAGATTTTCCACAGATGCCACTCATTCTGAGACATAGATTGGCATATGTAGAAACAAATCACCATAAATGAAAAACTTGCCCCCCTTTAGAACAAATCATGAAATGAGTTGAAGATAAAGTGCTAAGTATCTATCACTGATGGAAAACAGAATTATTTTAAAATTCCTTCATTAATCTAAGTCTTCAATTCAATATAATGAAAAAGATATCTTGTTCATCAAGATAAACCACATTATAGGCTATAATGTACATTAATATATTTTAAAGAATAGAAAACATACCATGTATGCTCTTAGACCATAAAAGAACTGAACTAGTAACAGAAAAATAGCTGAAAAAATCCCAAAATACTTGGAGGTTAAACAACACACTTCTAAATAATACATGGGTCAAAGACAAAATCTCAAGAGAAATTTGAAAAATATTTCTAACTAAATGAAAATACAACTTATTAACATTTTTTAGATTCAGAAAAAGCAGTGCTGAGGGGCGCCTGGGTGGCACAGCAGTTAAGCGTCTGCCTTCAGCTCAGGGCGTGATCCCGGCGTTCTGGGATCGAGCCCCACATCAGGTTCCTCCGCTATGAGCCTGCTTCTTCCTCTCCCACTCCCCCTGCTTGTGTTCCCTCTCTCGCTGGCTGTCTCTCTCTCTGTCAAATAAATAAATAAATAAATCTTTAAAAAAAAAAGAAAGAAAGAAAAAAGAAAAAGCAGTGCTGAAAGGAAAATTTATAGCATTGAATGCATATATTAAAAGAAGAGAGACCTAAAATCAATAATCAAAGCTTCTATCTTAGGAAGCTAGAAAAAGAAGAGTAAATTAAATCCAAAGAGCAGATGAAAAGAAATAATAAAAATTAGGGCAGAAACCAATGAAATTGAAAACGAAAAATCAATACAGAAAATCAACAAAACATAGCTGGTTCTTTGAAAAGATCATTAAAATCAATAAGCCTCTAACCAGTTATCTAAGGGAAAAAAAGAAAAGATACAAATTACTAATATCAGAAATGAAAGACAAGACATCACTACAGATTCCCATGGACATGAAAAAGATAATAAAGAAATACTCCAAACAACTCGATGCCTACCAATTTGACAGGATAGATGAAATGGATCAATTCCTTAAAAGACAGAATCTGATAAAACTCATACAAGAAGAAATAGACCATCTGAATAGGTCTATATCTATTAAATAAATTGAATCAATAATTAATAATCTTCCAAAATAGAAAGCATCAAGCCCAAATGGGTTCACTGGTGAATTCACTAAACATTTAATGAAGCAATTATACAATTCTCTACAATCTCTTCCAGAAGATAGAAGGCAAGGGAATACTTCCTGATTCATTCTATGAAGCCAGCATTACTCTAATAGCAAAAGCAGAAAAAAAAATCATAAGAATACTACAGATCAATTTCCCTCATGAACACAGATGCATAAACCCTCAACAAAATATTTACAAGTTGAATCCAACAATATATGAAACGAATTATAAACTACAACCAAGTAGGATTTAGTCCAGGTACACAAGGCTGATTCAACATCTGAAAGTAAATTAAAAACATTAAGAAGACAGATAAGAAAAAAATCACATGCATATCAATACATGCAGAAAAAGCATTTGAGAAAATCCAACACCCATTCATGATAAAACCCCCATCAAACTAAGAATAGAGTGGAAGTTCCTTAACTCGATAGAGAACATTTACTAAAATCCTACAACTAATGTCATACTTAATGATAAAAAGCTAGAAGCTTTCTCAAAGAAAGGAAGTCCCCTATCATCACAACTCTACAAAATCGTACTGGAAGTCCTAACTAATGCAATTAGACAAAAAAGGAAATAAAAAGTGTACAGATTGGGAAGAAAGAAATATAACTGTCTGTTCAAAAATGACATGACTGTCTATGTAGAAAATCTGAAAGGATCAACAAAAAGGCTCTTGAAAGTAATCAATTATAGCGAGATTCCAGGATACGAGGTTCATATACAAAGGTCAACTGCCTTCTTATAAATCAACAAATGAACCAGTGCTGTTTGAAATTAAAAATACATTACCATTGAAATTAGAACATCCCTCAATTAAATACTTAGGTTAAATTTAACAAAATATGTACAAGATCTACATGAGGAAAACTATAAAACTTTAAGGGCAGTAATCAAAGAAGAACTAAAGAGAGAGAGAGATTCCATGTTCATGGATAGGAAGACACAATACTGTCAAGTATCAGTTCTTCCAGAATTGATCTATACTTCAATGCACTCCCAATCAACATCCCAGCAAGTTATTTTGTGGATAATGACAAACTGACTTTAAAGTTTACAGAGAGAGGCAAAAGATCCAGAAGAGCCAACATAATACTGAAGAAAAAGAATAAAGTCAAAGAACAAGACATTATCTGACTTAAAGACTTAATAAAAAGCTAGAGTAATCAAGACAGTGTAGTATTGGTGAAAGAAGGGACATGCAGGTCGATCAAATGGAATAGAGACCAGAAATAGTATACCCAAACACAGGCAACTCTGACAAAGAAGCAAAGCAATGCAGTGGGAAAGAAATGATGCTGAAATAACCTGATATTCATATAGAAAAAAATGAATCTAGATATAGACAGACCTTACACTCTTCATAAAAATTAGCTCAAAGTGGATCATACACCTAAATGTTCAAGGCACAAAACTATAAAACTCCCAGAAGATAATATAGGAAAAAATTAAGATGACCTTTGGTTTTGGCAATAACTTTTTAGATAAAACACCAAAACAATAAACCATGGAAGAAATAATTGATAAGTGAGACTTCATTACAATTAAAAACTTCTGCTGTTGGAACACTACATCAAAAACTAAGGATATATTGTATGGTGACTAACAAAACATAATAAAAAATTTCATTAAAAAAAAAACTTTTGCTGTGTGAAAGATACCATCAACAGAATGAGAAGACAATTGGAGCACCTGGGTGGCTCAGTCAGTTAGTTAAGCATCTGCCTTCAGCTCAGGTCATGATCTCAGGGTCCTGGGATCAAGCCCCATGTTAGGCTCTCTGCTCAGCAGGGAGTCTGCTTCCCCCTCTTACTGTACCTCTGTGCTTCCCCCACCCTGTCTCAAATGAATAAATAAAATCTTAAAAAAAAAAAAAAAAAGCAATCTGAACAGCAGCCTGGACATTAAAAAAAAAGAAAAGGAGAAGACAAGCCAAGAAAGGACTGGGAAAAAAGTTTGCAAAAGACATACTAAATAATGTATAGTCATCCAAAATATACAAAGAATTCTTAAAAGTCAACAATAAGAAAATGAACAACTCAATTAAAAAATAGGAAAAAGATCTGAACAGGTACCTCACTAAAGAAGATACACAGAAAAAAAAAAAGCATATGATAAGACATTCAACATCCTAAGTCATTACAGAATTGTAAATTAAAATAACGATGAGATATCAATACATGTTTATTACCACGGCCAAAATCCAAAAAACTGGCCATGCCAAATACTGACAAGAATGTAGAACAACAGGGGCGCCTGGGTGGCTCAGTTGTTAAGCATCTGCCTTCGGCCCAGGGCATGATCCCAGGGTCCTGGGATCGAGCCCCACATCGGGCTCCCTACTCTGCTGGAAGCCTGCTTCTTCCTCTCCCACTCCCCCTGCTTGTGTTCCCTCTCTCGCTGGCTGTCTCTCTCTCTGTCAAATAAATAAATGAAATCTTAAAAAAAAAAAAAAAAAAAAAAAAAAAAGGTAGAACAACAGGAACTCTCATTCATTGCTGGTAGGAATGCAAAATGGACAACCACTCTGGGCAGACAGCATGATAGTTTCTTTAAAAACTAAGCATATTCTTAATATACAATCCAGCAATTGTGCTCCTTGGTATTTACCTCAAAACATAAATTCACAAAACCTAATGCATGGATGTTTATAGCAGATTTATTCATAATTGCCAAAACTTGAAAGCAACCAAAATATCTTTCAGTAGATGAATGGATAGATAAATTGTGACACATTCAAGGCAATGGAATATTATTTAGTGCTAAAAAGAAGCCATGAAAAGGCATGGAGGAACCTTATATATATATTACTAAATGAAAGACCTCAATCCAAAAGGGTTATATATGGTATGATTCCAACTACATGACATTCCGAAAAATGCAAAACTATGGAGAGAGCAAAAAGATTAAGGGTTATCTGAAATTGAGGGCATTGCAGAGACATGAATAGGCAGAATACAGAGGATTTTCAGGTTATGGCACCTGTAGAATACTATATGCACAATATAGTATACTTCCATAATACTGTGTAATACTATATATATAATACTGTGCAATACTATAATGGTGGATACATGCTATTATACTTCTGTCAAAACCTATAGAATGTATAACACCAAGAGTGAACGCTAATGTACATTATGGACTTAGGGTAATAATGATATGTCAATCAATGTAGGTTCATCCATTGTAACAAATGTACCACTGTGGATGGGGATACTGATAGTGTGGGAGGCTGTGTGCTTTGAGAACAGGGAGCATATAGGAACTCTCAGTTCTCTCCGCTTCATTTTGCTATGAATCTAAAACTGCTTTTCTTAGTCTCCAAAAGTGTAAGGGAAGAAAAAAAGTGAAGTCCATTTTCAAAAATCTGAAGAAAACAAGATACCTTGATTATCAGTATTGTTCAAGAGAGAGAACAAAAACAGAAATGAGTTTATCAATACAGCAGCTCTCTGTGCCAGATTACCTTCTGCTATTCTGCTCAACAACTGTGTAATCTTGAGCATTTTATTTAACCCCTCAGTGCCTCAATGTCCTCATCTGTAAAAGGCAGACTATGAGTACGCACCTGCTAGTACTCTTGGGAAGTGTACATGAGTTAACACGTGCACAGTGCTGAGAACAGCCCCTGGCATACAGTCCAGTGAGGTAAACATCACCCCCTTGGATCCAGCTTTAGTTTCTGTCATCAGATCTGTAACACTTTCTTTCTCTTTCTGTATCGTTTCTTCTAAATCTGCCCCTCCTTTCAGTGCCTCATTGCTTCCTTGACTGAGTCTAATGAGACATTAAAAAGAGAGATCCGGATAATTTCCTACATTTGGAGAGAGACATTAATCATGTTCAGAGCTTCTCTACCAGTAGAAAAATTCTACCAGACTCATTTCCACAAGCAAATGTTACAGGAATAAAGAAATAGCATGAAAAGCTTAAAAATACACTAATTAGCAAATAAGTGAAAACATATTTCTTTATGACATTTTTATTTTGAAATAGCTATTCAAGTATCATTTGTTCTGAGAACACTTCTCTGTAATTCCCAGTTATCTCCAGCACCTCCAGACCCAAAAATCAAGAAGTTCCTCTCCCGTGTTCCAAAACCATTTTTATACATTTTTATTATAATAAGTAATTATAATAGCAACAACCTTTTCTTCTTATATATCTCCCTAGAACTTATTACCTATTCTACTAATTTGGTACAGAAAAGTTGACTTGTCATTTCTTTATGTGTATATTTGTCTTTAACAATCCATTTATCCAAGTTCTTGTGGCCATCATAGATTTTTTACTCTAGAATAGCAGCCCTCAACGTGTGGTACACAGAATCAGAGGGGTCCCAGTGGTAAGAACTATTTTCATAATAATACCAAGAATTCGTGGTTCCTTTCACTTTGTTGACATTTACATTGATGATGCTAAAGTAATGGCAGGTAAAACTGCTGGCACCTTAACAGAAATGAAAGCGGCAAGCCCCAAATTATACTTGCAGTCACTGTATTCTTCATAGCTACAGATCAGCAGTTTAAAAAAAAAAAAAAGTCAAGGGCGCCTGGGTGGCTCAGTCGTTAAGCGTCTGCCTTCGGCTCAGGGCGTGATCCCGGCGTTATGGGATCGAGCCCCACATCAGGCTCCTCCACTATGAGCCTGCTTCTTCCTCTCCCACTCCCCCTGCTTGTGTTCCCTCTCTCGCTGGCTGTCTCTCTGTCAAATAAATAAATAAAATCTTAAAAAAATTAAAAATTAAAAAAATTTTTTAAAAAGTCAGTTTCAGTTTAAAATGTCCCTGATGAAGCAATAAGTGGTTTAATTTCATTATAACTCGACCCTTGAGTATACAACTTTTTAAATAGTCTGCGTTTCAAATACTAGGTAGATATAAAGCACTTTTGCTGCGTATAGAAGTATGATAGTTGTTCAGAGAAATACTACTTGTGTTGTTTAAGTTGTGAGCTGAACTAGCTTGCCTTTTTTCCCTACCATTTTTTACTGGAAAGAATAATTGACAGACAAACATGCTTATACAGATTCACGTATATGGCAGACATTGTCTCTAAATAAATGAAGTGGGTCTGTCATTTTAAGATAAGGATCTGAGGTGTGTGTTACCAATGATAAACAAGCTTTCAAGCACAATCATGAGTCTCACAGCTTTTGCATTTCTGATGAATGTGACAGTAACATTAATGTAATATTTACAATATTGTATATTAGTATGTGTCAGTATTTGGAAGATCTGCATAACTCATTGATTCCTATTTGCAAAATAACCAATGTGTGATGTTATAAAATCATACATGGATAAAAGACCTGTTCAAAGCGCTAAGTATACCAAGAGATTTTAATGTAACAGTATGAAAAGTTCGTTGATGTGTTTATGGATTTCACATTGCATCTAATCTTTAAGAAATTACTACTTGTTGAGTTTTAGTATAGTATTCAAATAAGAGTTCCCATAATTATCTTAAAAAGCTATTAAAATACTCCTCCTTTTTCCAACTACGTATTTGTGAGACCTGATTTTCTTAGTGTACTTTAATCAAAACATCATATTTCAAGAGCTTGAATGCAGAGGCAGGTATGAGAATCCAGGTGTCTTTTAGTAAGCCAATATCAATGATATTTATAAAAATACAAAACAATACCACTCTTTTCCCAATTTCTTGTTTTGGAAAGTATAGTTATTTCTTTATAAAAATATGCTATTTAGTTATTCCTTTATAAAAAATACGCTATTTAATATGTGATGGTTTACTGTTATTTTAAATGAATAATAAATCATTCTAAACTTTCTAATTATAATTTCTTTTTTTTAAGATTTTATTTATTTATTTGATAGAGAGACAGGCAGCGAGAGAGGGAACACAAGCAAGGGGAGTGGGAGAGGAAGAAGCAGGGTTCCAGCAGAGCAGGGATCTCTATGCGGGGCTCCATCCCAGGACCCTGGGATCACGCCCTGAGCCAGAGGCAGACGCTTAACGACTGAGCCACCCAGGCGCCCCTCTAATTATAATTTCTAATACATAAATGAATAGATAAAATGACATAAACAAAACTCTTTGAGGATACTCAGTAATTTTTAAAAGTATGAAGTGTGAGACATAAAAGTGTGAGACCTGCTATTTTAGTGAACTAGGTATTAGCACGTAACTAACCTTGGCTTAAGCTACTTGAATAGCAGAAAGGTATAATCCTTGGTAGAACTAGGAAGTTTTACCAGGTTACAAGAAAACCCAGAGGTGTTTTTCAAAACCTTCTTACTCTTTCTCAACCAAACTTCTTTCCAGAATTAGATACACATCATTTTCTAAAATGAGTTTCACAATCAAAAAAAAAAAGAAAAATGTCTGATCTTGGGCTATAAAATATCATGATAGAGCCTGAATCATCGAGTCCACTTGTTCAACAAACAACTCTTCTGATACAAAGAGAATCTGTTCTGTGGATTAATAACAAATAATACCATTCTCTTAGAGGTCTGTAATTCATTATTAGCTGATCATTAGGCTTGGCAAATGGCATTAAAAGCTATTGGCTATAGAATTACTATGTATTTTCACAAACCTTAAATGAAATCATTAGGTTTCCAATAAGGATTAAGCTAAATCTCTTTATGTTATTTCTAATTTTATTGAATATACTGACATCTCAATTCAAAGGTACCAGTCATAGAGTTCACAAATAACTTTCATAAGCAAGTAGGTCTATCACTTAAAGGAACGATCAAACATTTTACAGCTTAAACTAGAAAATAATTCTTACTATGTCCACTTTTCTCAAATATTTTATATATACACAGAATATAATAAAAATGTTACAGAATAACCAAATATGTCCACAGTATTACTGTGATTAATTTGAATGATCTCTCAAAAGTGAAATATTATAGAAGATTCCTTGGAGGAGTCTCACCTTGAATATTTCCAAGACCTTCATCCACATCTAAAAATTTACAACTCACCGAGATACATCTTACTGTGAGCTTTAATTTATCTCTCAAAAAAATGAAGCCTGTAGTAAAATTTCTTCTTCTAACAGAAAATAATAAATATAAAACATCCCAAAGGAGAACATGAAAGTTTGGGTAGTAAGATCTCCTTAGTTACTTAAATGGCCTCACTGTTTACATTATAAAGGGGATTCTGTTAAAATTCTGATAAGAAAAAAAGTATTAACAATAAAACTTCTGGGAAATCCCAAGGATCACTTTTCAGATTCATTAAGTACGTCAAAACTAAGCTTGATGTGACCACAGTTAAGATAGTAATGGTGAGTCATGACAGGCCTGTCAGATATATTTTACTAAATTTTGCACAAAGATGCTGTCAAGATAGTCAACGAGATACTGGTTATACATGAGATCTCTTACTTCACACATGAAATTACAGCAACAAAGGAATTATTTTATATTATGCATTTAAATAGGGGCACCTGGGTGGCTCAGTCAGTTAAGCGTCGGACTCCTGATTTCAGCTCAGGACATGATCTCAGGGCTGTGAGATCGAGCCCTCCTTCAGGCTCTGCACGGAGCACGGAGCCTGCTTAAGATTCTCTCTCCTTCTCCCACCATCCTTCCCCCTCTAAAAAAAAAAATCCATATACTTCATGGGAAATTTCAAATGAATGAAGTGAAATATTCAAATGAAAAGAATATGCAAATACTCAGAAAATAAACAATACTTCACACAATTGAGTTTACAAAAATGTTTTTTCAAAGGATTTTAAATTTCAAGAATTTTAAAGGATTTTTAAGGTTTTGATCTTCAAAGGATTTTAAATTCAAAAGAAATTTAACCTCCAGTTAAAATGCCTACTTTCCAAATTCACTGTATCAAAAGATAAAGTAATAATAGAATTTGGGGTATGAAGACATGATCCCACTGTTTAATGAGAAGTATTCCTCATAGGATTTAGATTAAAATATAATAATGCTAGCTGGTTCACCCACTTCAAATCTTAACTGAAAGTGCGCTGAGGAAGTAATAAACAATGAGGGAGTGGACACTACAATTCTTGAACCTGAGCTCGAGTCACATTTCTGACAGGAATGTGAGAAAATGTTTAGACAGCTGGAAACAGAATAGTCACTAAAAGATAGTAAGCAAAATGATAAGCATTAAACAAACAGGATAAAATCAGGATTTTGCTCTCCCCAGTGAAGATACTGGCAAACAGGAAAAAAAAATGCTATCACAGGTGCAAAACCGAAACTGTTCAGAATTGACTGTCATAACTGATTGGCCATCATTCTGTCCTCCTTTTTTAAGTCACCGAGGAAACATCTATTTAGAGTGATATCATCAATGAATATACTATATAGGTTGACAATTGTTTTCAAACATAAATGAATGTATTTGCAACACCTTATGTTTTTGACTATTCCCTTCAACCTGACCCTCATCATTTCACACAGATCATGCTCAAACAAATTTTACAACATATCTGGGAATCGTGCATATGGGGATTCCTTTTCAGGATGTTATCTGTCTTTGTTCAGCTCCAGCTTTCTTTAAGACCTTAGCATAACCTGGAAACAAATGATACTTCAAGGTTGCAGGTTCAGACAGACATTGCTGGATTCCACACATTAATGCAAACTTTGCTTACTTGGTTGTCTCTCTAACTGCCCAAATGTATGAAGTAGATCATTTGGAAATAGGCCACGTATCCTCAAACAAAAGGTAAGTGCCAATAATTCCTCATAGTTGTTAAACACTATATATAATTGTATCCCCTAAGACTCATCTTATGAATGATGAAACCAAGGCTAGGAAATGTTAAGGTCATATATAGCCAGAATGCAACAAAGGCAGGACTAGAATTCAAGTCTCAGTACTTTCAGGAACTGTCTTTTCACTGCTGAATTATCTTTATAAACCACCTTATGGATATTATTTTATGTTAATATAATTCACAGTAGAAAAATGTGGAAAACAATGAAAATGAATTAAGTTCTTTAACATGCAAACTTTTCCTTGCAACCATTTATCTCTGAATATATATTTTTTATGAATTATGAGTCCTGTTTTTCTCTATCTTCCGGAACATGTACACAACATCATTTAGATACATAAAGTACCCTAACTTAGCTAATCCTCTATTGCTGGTTGTTGAAGGTGTTGACAATTTTTCTTAATAACTAACGTTAGGATATGCATGGTATTATATAAATTTTTCCAGGCATGTTCATTATTTTTTAGGGAAGGAGAATTGGTTTTGTAAAGTATAACCAAAATGAGCACAAAAATGTTAATTACCCTTGAACCCTTTTTAAAGGTTAAGCAATCCCAGGATTATTTTGTTGTGCTGGTTTCTTTTATAAAGAGGGTAGAAAAGAAGTGATAACAAAGAAATGTTATGCTGAACTATATCCTGACCAAAGTAGAACTGTTTGTGAAATAAATTAACAGAAACTTTGGGAAACTGACCTCTGCTACCAAGATAAGCCATGGCAGCACCAGGTGTGTATTCCATACTTTGGACAGATTATTTTTCAAGAGTTCAGAGAAAACACAGTAGTCATAAGAGTCTGGATGAGAAACCAACTTAAGAGTTGGGAAACTAATGTTTTGTTACCATAAAATAATGGATCTCACATATATGTGCCTAATTTTACTGGGCAACTTTTGATGAAGTATACTTTTAAAAAGATGATTCAAAGCAATTTGCTTTAAATGAAGCTTAATTTAAAATAGGTCACTTACACTGCTTTTAGTAAAAATTCACATTCAGATATTTTATTACTACTACACATTACATTGTCCTCATCAGTATAATAAAACTTTCACTATGTATTAAATAATATGACTGTCTGCTTGGAGAATCCAAGCAAGCTGATTTAACATTGCTGGAATTAATAAGAGTTTAGATTTAAGATTTAAGAATACATAAAATCAATAGTTTTGATGCCAGCAATAAGTAATTAGGAAAAAAAGCCTATTCATAATTAAGATTATGAATTAATGTGTTGTCAAAGCCACAGGTTGAGCTAACCTAACCTCTCAAGTTTTAAATATTTTGGCAAACCATTCTCATAAAAAGCCCTATGCATAAGGCTTTAAATATAAAATTTCAAGAAGCAAACTCCGAAGAGAAAAATGAACATTTGGAATAGCTTCTTTCAAGTTTGGAAAAAATACAACTGCATGATTTACCAATTTAAAACAATTTCAAGATGAGAAGCACAAAAGAAATGCTATTAATGATTTCTGGTTAAGCACAGCAGATGAAACAAATGTGTTTACTTCTATAACCTCCTGAAAACCCTCTAAAATTATAATAAAAAAAATACAAACAGCAAAGTAATGTGAAAGGAGATAACGGGTTTAAAATGTTAACAAGAATTCGGAAGTCGAAAACTAGTGTACACTACAAATTCCTGGAAAAGAGAATGAATGGGAGGTACCAGGTATGCATGAATGTCACCAAATTCAGAGGCAAGACCAAAATAAACAAGAAAAGGAACTCACTGGTCATAAAGACAGTTTAAGGAGATGCAGAAAATTTCAAACACTGGAGAATGAACACTGAGGAGTTTATATATCAAAGAGCATTTACAAAGCAAAAGGAATATAATAAATTTTAAAATAAAGAAACAAGAACACTGTCCCAGTCGGTATCCAAAAGGGACAAACAAATGGAAAATGAGAGGGAAGGAAATTAGATCACTGCAGGAGTTCTAATTCTTAGGTAATAGGAAATTCAAGAAGAGTACATCCAAAGGAAAAATTTACCAAAAAAAAACCCCAAAACAAAAAAACAAAACATACAACCATCTCCCCCTCAAAAAGGCCCCAGAATCTTAGGACAGGACTCCATTTCCATATTCCTAGCAAAACTAAGTAATGTTTTTTAAAACCCATTAATTTTAGCACATCATCACAAAGTTTCAATAAACAAAAGATAAAGAAAAGATCCTAAAGGGAAAGCAATAAGTAGAAAGAGAAAAAAACAGGTTCATGTATTTTACAATAGATGGAAGATCAAAATAGTAACAGGAACTTATTAATATAATTTGTCAAATTAATAGATATAACCAGAAAAGGAATAAAATCAACTCCATAATTTAAAAAATAAGACATAAATCAACATAACAGCCATTCTTACATAAATTATATAATGAGTTCCATTATCATTGATATCATTTACTAGACACACTAGCTGAAGCAGTCACACAGAAGAAAGAAATTCAAGATAAAAACAATGGAACGTAAAATTATTACTATTTCCCAATGACATGATTGTATAACCTGGAAAACTGAAAAGGGTCAATTGAAAAAAAACTACTATTATGACAATAACAGAATACAATAAGGTAACTGAATATAAAATTAATAGAGAGAGAAGACTCTCACTTTGGGCCAAGATTTACCCTGAAATACCTTAAAAAGCTGGACAAAATATATGAAATAATGGTTTGCAAGACCCTGAATATAAGGCAATGAAGGACAAAGATCACTGAAAGGAGGAAATAATGTGAGCTCTACTATTGGCCCTGCTGTCTGTCTTGAGAGACTTCATAGGCCATGGTGTAGGGGGAGGAAACAAAAGTAGAGCCGAGAGGACTCTTCTAGATGAGGAGACAGCAGAGACTCTTTGGAGATGGAACACCAGAGAGGAGGGAGCTGCACAGAGAAAGAAGGTGGGTGATCTGCAGAGTTACTCTTGAGGAGTCAGCAGGGCAGTGATCAGCGCATGTGTATAAAGAAATCACCTGAGGCTGGCAGGAGAGCCACCTGCAAAGTTTAGAAAAAACAGTGGCCGTCGCTTAAGCTTGACTGGGAGAAGTGCCCATTCCCATTATCCAGACTGGAAAAATTCATAATTCTCAAGAGCTTGGATAGAGTTCACAGAAAAGTCTTGCCCCAGTAGTGGAAATAATTAGTCCTAAACTGGATCTGCTCAGAACTCACATAACAAATCATAAAAGCAAGACCTAAAAGGATCAAACTGTGTACAAGTAACTTAACTGCAGCTCAGGAGCTCAAGAGGATTTATAGGAATACAAAATATCCATCACCCAACAAGCTATAACTCATGATGTCATACATCCTATTAAACAGTAACAGGTATGAAAGAGATAGGGAAACAAAACCCATAATGAGGAGAATAATCAAACAAAACTGACCTGGAACTGACAGAGATATTAGAATGAGCAGAAAAGACACAGAGTTATTATACCTGATTCTCGTATATTGAAAAAGTTAAATGGAGACATGGAAAATCTGAGAGACTCAAAATTCTAAAGAGGAAAAATACAATGAATGAGATAAAAAATACACTGAATAGGATTCACAACATATTAAAGGTCACAGAAGGAAAGGTTAGTAAACTTGATTTGACACGAATAAAAAGAATATAAAGTGAAATACAGAGGGACTCCTGGCTGGCTTGGTTGGAAGAGCATGCAACTCTTGATCTCAAGGTCATGAGTTTGAGCCCCATGTTGGATATAGAGATTACTAAAGAAACAAAAAAGAAAGAAAGAAATACAGAGAGAAAAAAGAACCCTTCAAAATGAATGAACATCAGTGAGCTCTGGGACAACTTCAAGCAGCCTAACATATGAGTAATAAGAATCAAGGCAGTGAAGAGGAAGAACAGAAAAAATATATTTGAAAAAATAATGGCCAAAAAATAATACCAGATAAAACTATGGATCTATACAAAACAATGAAGAGCCCCAGCAGTGGTAACTACATGGGTAAATAAATACAAAACTTTTTTTTTGTATTACGTAAATCTCTTATTAACAAAATAACATTGCAGCATGGGGTTTTCAGTATATATAAAATTAAAATGGGGGCACCCAGCTGGCTCATTTGGTGGAGCATGTGACTCTTGATCTTGGGATTGTGAGTTTGAGCCCCACTTAAACGCAGAGATTACTTAAAAATAAAATCTTAAAAAAAAAAAGTAAAATGATGTCAACAATTGCACTAGTCAGGAAGGGAAAATGGAAGAGTACAGTGGTACTACATGGTTCATATATCACAGGAAAAGTGATACAGTATCACTTGAAGGTAGAGTGTGTTAAGTTAAATACACCATAAATGAAAGATGTATAAGCCCAAAAAATGAGAAAAGAAGGAGTTAAATATAATAATCCAACAAAATAAATAAAACATAATAACCAAGAAAAATAATTAATCTAAAAGAAAGAAGAAAATAAAGGGGAAGAAAAGATCAATGAAATGAACATAACACAAATACCAAAATAACATATTCAAGACTAAATATACTAATAATTACATTTAATGGCAGAGATATTGTGCTTGGATAAAAAGCAAGACTCAGGGTGCCTGGGTGGCTCAGTCAGTTGAGTGTCCAACTCTTGATTTTGGCTTGAGTCATGATCTCAGGGTTGTGGGATCAACCCCTGTATTAGGTTCCATGCTCAGGGTAGAGCCGGCTGGAGAGTGTCTCCCTCTTCCGCTCACTGCCCCTCTGCTCCTCCTCCCTACTCTCTCTCCTCCTCTCTCCTAAATCAATGAAAGAAAAAAAGAAAGAAAGAAAGAAAGAAAGAAAGAAAGAAAGAAAGAAAGAGAGAGAGAGAGAAAGAAAGAGAGAGAGAGAAAGAAAGAAAGAAAGAAAGAAAGAAAGAAAGAAAGATTCAACTACGTGCTACCTACAAAAAACACTTCAATTACAAAGTTCCAAAGAAGTTAAAAGAAAAAGGACTGAGAAAACATATCTTATGCTAACATTCGTCAAAATAAGGCTGGCATAGCTACATTAATATCAATGTAGATTGCAGAGCAAAGAATATTAACACAAACAAAAATGGCATTTTATGATATATGGGCCAATTCTCCAAGGGGACATAAAGTCTTAAATATTTGTGTCCCTGATAAAGATCTTCAAAATACATAAAACAAGAAGGAGTTAAGATGGCGGAGGAGTAGGAGACACCCTTTTTCAGCCGGTCCCCCGAGTCGAGCTGGATAGGTACCAGACCAGCCTAAACAACCACGGAACCAGCCTGAGATGCAGGAAGATGCATCTGGATCTCTACAAATGAACATCTCCAGCACTGAGTATTGAGGTACAAAGCGGGGAGCCATGAAACCGTGCACAGATATTGGAAGATAAACGGCAGGGGGAGGGAGCCGCCGCGTTTGGGCGCCGGGAAGCGGTAGCCACTTGCACGGGAGAGCGGGCGGGGCTCGCGGACGGCACCCGCAAAACAGCAGACTGAGACCATGAGCCGGGTGCGCGGGCCACCAGGCATCTCGTGGAACACCGGAATCCCGGTGCGCTCACTGGATCCAGACTGAGACCGGGAGCTTCCGGAGCGACGCGAGGCGGTTAAGCGGCTGGCGTGATTAAAGCGCCCTAAGAGACAGAAACGCGCCAGCCCTGGTGGCGCTGGACGCCAGGTGTGAGGCCTTTATCCGGGGCGCTGCAGGGTTGAGCAGCACCAACAGTAGCAGAGTTAAAGTGGCCAGATCATTAGTAGACAACGGTCCGCAATCCCTCTGTTCTGTGACAGAGGCTGAAATTCGGCCGCTGCTGCTCTGACTCTCAGAAGAGGCACAGCAAA
>NW_024424008.1:5725427-5847210 GCF_017311325.1 Ursus maritimus
ATGCTAAGTGAAATAAGTCAAGCAGAGAAAGACAACTATCATATGATTTCTCTCATCTATGGAACATAGGAACTAGGATGATCGGTAGGGGAAGAAAGGGATAAAGAAAGGGGGGGGTAATCAGAAGGGGGAATGAAACATGAGAGACTATGGACTATGAGAAACAAACTGAGGACCTCAGAGGGGAGGGGGGTGGGGGAATGGGATAGACCAGTGATGGGTAGTAAGGAGGGCACGTATTGCATGGTGCACTGGGTGTTATACACAACTAATGAATCATCGAGCCTTACATTGGAAACCGGGGATGTACTGTATGGTGACTAACATAATATAATAAAAAAATCATTTAAAAAAAATACATAAAACAAATCTAACAGAACTGCAATCAATCAATCAATCAATCAATAAAACAAATTTCCTCGACTTTAGTCAAAGATTTCAAAATGCCTCTCTTGGATCAAAACAAACAAATGAAAAAAAAACAAAAAAAAGTAAGGATGTAGAAGATTTGAATAATACTATCAACGAACTTGACCTAACTGATGTTTATAGAACACTCCATACAACAACAGCAGAATACACATTCTTTTCAAGCACACTTGGAACATTTACCAACATAGAACGTATCCTGGGCCATAAAACAAGATGTGATAAATTTAAAAGGATTCAAATTATAAAAAGTATGTTCCTACACCACAAGGGAACTAAATTAGAAATCAAAAACAGATCTCTGGAAAATCTATAATACTTGGAAACTAAATAACATTTCTAAACAGCTCATGGGTTGAAGAAGAAATCGAAAGGGAAATTATAAGGTATGTGGAACTAAATGAGAATGAAAAGACCACCTTTCAGAATTTGTAGGATGCTACTAAAGTAGGACTTAAGGAGAGAGTTATGGCACTAAACACTTAAAATAGATAATAAGAAAGATCTCAATGATCTTAGCATCTATTTAAGAATTAGATTTAAAAAAAGAAAGTTAAATTCAAAGTAAAAAAGAAAAAAAGAAATGACAGGGATCAAAACAAAAATGAATGAAATAGAGAAGAGAAACAACAGAAAAAGATAATGTTCAAAAAGCTTGATAAACAAAATGAAACAAGACAAAACCAGAGAGGGAGACAAACCATAAGAGACTCTTAATCTTAGGAAACAAACTGAGGGTTGCAGGAGAGGAGAGGGGTGGGAGCATGGGGTGGCTAGGTAATGGACACTGGGGACGATATATGTTGTGGTGAGTGCTGGGTGTCGTGTAAGACTGATGAATCACAAACCTTATCCCTGAAACAAATAATACATTATATGTTAATTTAAAAAATTAAAAATTAAAAAAAAAACTTGATAAACTTCTAGCCAGATTTATCTTAAAAAAGAGAAGACACAAATTGCCAATATTAGGAATGAGACATGACATCATTAGCGATTATAGATATTAAAAGGATTATAAGGGAATATTATGAATAACTTTTTGCAAATAAACTTGAGATGAAACAAATTCTCTGAATAATGCAAACTACCTGAGCTCACTCATGAAGAAACAGAAAACCTAAATAACTCTTGTATTTATCAAAGAAATTGCAATAGTAGTTAAAAACCTATGAAGAAAACCACAGTCCCAGATGACTTTACTGGTGAATTCTACTAAACATTTAAGGAATCAATAACAATTCTACACAAAATCTTCCAAAAATTGAAAAGGACAAAATACTTCCCAACTTCATCCTATGAGGCTAGTATTTCCCTGGTACTAAAACCTGGCAAAGATATTGAACACATGAACACGGTTGCAAAAATTCTTTTATAGGGGCGCCTAGGTGGCTCAGCCGTTAATCGTCTGCCTTCGTTAATCGTCTGCCTTCGGCTCAGGTCATGATCCCAGAGTCCTGGGATCAAGCCCTGCATCAGGCTCCCTGCTCCACGGGAAGCCTGCTTCTCCCTCTCACACTCCCCTTGCTTGTGTTCCCTCTCTCGCTGTCTCTCTCTGTCAAATAAATAAAATCTTTTTAAAAAATTATTTTATAAAATGTTTTTTAGCAAACTGAATCCAACAGTATAGTAAAAGGTTAATAATACATCATGACCAAAAGGAATTTATCCCAGGAAATAAAGGGTTTGTTTACATTTGAAAAGCAACTGATGTAATTCACCATTTAAAAACCTTTACATAAGAAAATATAACAAACTAAAAAAAGAAAAATGATATGATCATTTAAATAGAAGCAGAAAAAGCATTTGACAAAATTCAGCATCATTTGTGTTAAAAACTGTGAGTACGCTAGGAGTAAAAGTGAATTTCCTTAAAACAATAAAAGCATCTACACAAAAGCTGTATCATACTTAATGCTGAAAAACTGAATGCTTTACTGCTAAGATCAAGAACAAGATAGATATGTCTACTATCACAACTTCTATTCTACACTGTACTACAGGTTCTAGCCTGAGCAATCAGGTGGAGGCAGATAGGAAGGAATGGTAGGTGTATCAACTGGAAAAGAGATAAAAGTGTCCCTATCCACTAATATGACTATCAATATAAAAAAATCTAATGGAATCTACAAAAAATGTCTAGAACTGATATGTGAGTTTAGTAACGTTGTAGGATATGTGATGGACAGACAAAAAGCAATTGTATTTCTACATACCAATAATGAACAATCAAAACTAAAAATATTTACAATAGCATCAAGAATAAGAAATAGGGGGGCGCCTGGGTGGCACAGCGGTTAAGCGTCTGCCTTCGGCTCAGGGCGTGATCCTGGCGATCTGGGATCGAGCCCCACATCAGGCTCTTCTGCTATGAGCCTGCTTCTTCCTCTCCCACTCCCCCTGCTGTGTTCCCTCTCTCGCTGGCTGTCTCTATCTCTGTCAAATAAATAAAAAATCTTAAAAAAAAAAAAAAAAAAGAATAAGAAATAGGGATAAATGTCAAAAGATATGAAAACCTGTATACTTAACTACAAAATGTTGCTCAAAAAATAAAGAAGACCTAAATTAATAGAAAGATATACCTTTATCCCCGTTTTGGACCACTCAATATTGTTAAGATGTCAGTTCTCCAAATTACTCTATATGTTAATAAATCTATAGAGTCAATGCGATTACAATCCAAATACCAGCAGTTTGTTTGGGGAGTTTTGGTTTGATTTTGGTAGAAATTATAAAACTGACTTTAAAATTCCAACAGAATCTCTATTTTGTTCCATTGATCTGTCTGTTGTTGTGACAGTATCATACTATCTTGATGATTACAACTTTGTAATAGCGCTTTAAGTCCAGAGTTGGGATGCCACCAGCTTTGGTTTTCTTTTTCAACATTTCCTTGGCTATCTGGGGTCTCCTCTGGTTCCATTCAAATTTTAGGATTATTTGTTCCAGCTCCATGAAAATAGTCGGTGGTATTTTGATAGGAATTACAGTGAATGTATAGATTGCTCTAGGTATCATAGATATTTTAACAGTATTTGTTCTTCTAATCCAAGAGCATGGAACATTTTTCCATTTCTTCGTGTCTTCCTCAATTTCTTTCATGAGTGTTCTGCAGTTTTCTGAGTACAGATCCTTTGCCTCTTTGGTTAGGTTTATTCCTACGTATCTTATGGCACAAAAACAGACACATAGATCGATGGAACAGAAAAGAGAACCCAGAAATGGACCATTTACTCTATGGTCAACTAATCTTTGACGAAGCAAGAAAGAATATCCAATGGAAAAAAGACAGTCTCTTCAACAAATGGTGTTGGGAAAATTGGACAACCACATGCAGAAGGATGAAACTGCACCATTTCCTTACACCATATAAAAAACAGACTCAAAATAGATGAAAGACCACAATGTGAGACAGGAATCTATCAAAATCCTAGAGGAGAACACAGGCAGCAACATCTGTGACCTCAGCCACAGCAACTTCTTGCTAGACACATCTCCAAAGGCAAGGGAAACAAAGGCAAAAACGAACTACTGGGACTGCATCAAGATAAAAAGCTTTTACACAGCAAAGCAAACAGTCCACAAGACTAAAAGACAACCCAACCAACAGAATGGGACAAGATATTTGCAAATGTCCTATCACATAAGGGGCTAGTATCCAAAATTTTTAAAGAACTTATCAAACTCAACACCCAAGGAACAAATAATCCGATCAAGAAATGGGCAGAAGACATGAACAGACATTTCTCCAAAGAAGACAGCCAAATGGCCAACAGACATGAAAAAATGCTCAACATCACTCAGCATCAGGGATATACAAATCTAAACCACAATGAGATAGCACCTCACACCAGTCAGAAAGGCTAACATTAACAAGTCAGGAAATGAGAGAGATGTTGGCAGGGATGCAGACAAAGGGGAACTTTCTTACTTTGTTGGTGGGAATGCAAGCTGGTACAGCCACTCTGGAAAACAGTATAGAGGTTCCTCAAAAAGTTGAAAATAGAGCTACCCTACGACCTAGCAATTGCACTACTGGGTATTTACCCCTAAGATACAAATGTAGTGATCTGAAGGGGAACCGGCACCCCAACATTTACAGCATCAATGTCCACAATAGCCAGACTATGGAAAGAGCCCAGATGTCCATCAACAGATGAATGGATAAAGAACATGTGGTATATGCACACAATGGAATACTACTTAGCCATTAAAAAAAATGAAATCTTGCCATTTGCAAAGACGTGGATGGAACTAGAGGGTATTATGCTAAGGGAATAAGTCAAATCAGAGAAAGACAATTACCATATGATCTCACTCATATGTGGAATTTAAGAAACAAAACAGAGGATCATGGGGAAGAGAGGGAAAAATGAAAGAAGACAAATCAGAGAGGGAGACAAACCATGAGAGACTCTTAATCATAGGAAACAAACTGAGGGTTGTTGGAGGGGCCAAGGGTGGAGAGATGGGGTAACTGGGTGATGGACATTAAGGAGGGCACGTGATGTAACGAGCACTGAATATTATATAGACTGATGAACCACTGACTTCTACCTCTGAAACTAATAATATACTATATATTAATTAATTGAATTTAAATTTTAAAAAAGAAAAATGAATAAATAAAATGAGACACCTAGAAAAAAAATTCCAGTGGAAATGTAAAGGACCTAGAATAGCCAAAACAACTTTCAAAAAGACAGAATTGGAGAACTAACACTACCTAATGTCAAGAACTGTGATAAAGCCCCCCCAAAAAAGCATGATATTAAAGACAGGCAAATAAATCAACGGAACAAAATAGTCCAGAGTAAACCCACACATATCAGGACAACTGATCTCCTGCCATTAATGGGACATTTTAACACTTGCTCAGAGAAAGTGTAACTGTTTTATGTGTTCTAAAAGCAAAGAGTAATAAAATGAGGCAAAATGTTAATGGAGAAGGTCCCTAAGCAGATGTTTCCTTGCATATTGGGTTCCCTGATCTATTGCTGCTTGCAAGTCATCTCCTATTGCCACCTCGGCAACACCCACACTAGTAAATTTTACTTTGCATAGATTCATATAGGATTAAGTTTTTCTTTAAGTGATTTAAAGGATAAATCATAGGCAACTGAGTTATCTGCTTACAATTCACCCTCTCTAATCCCGAGATACCCGCCCTGAGGAATGAATCACTGTGGGTGTAGAACTTCTGGGTAGTTCATCTTATTTGGACCCTTCCATTCAAAGGAGAAAAGAGTCCTTTTTGTTTGAATACAAGGTCCAGCCATCTGACCAGTGGTCCTACACAATACTGATCTGACCATTTCAGCCAATTCCAGAGCTATGTCTTTAGAAGTACTATTTTCTTATCTCCTCTCCATTTTTTATTATTACGGCTCTAGCATTGTGACTTAAGATTCTAGAATAAAACGGACCTGTGTTCAAATCTCAGCACTGCCTTTTATTTAGCTGTGTGGGTTCCCAAAACCATTTTCAAATCTTTAAAATCTTTACTTATGTGGCCTTTGTAAAAACTACTTTATGCACCTAAAATGTTAAAACTTACCCAGCAAAGAGTAAACATTCACTAAATAGTTGTTACTATTATCATTATCACTACTATTATTACCTATCCACCACCAGTTTCTCCCTTCAAAATATTTTCAACTTGATTCTTCTCTGCCTTTAGGTTCTAAGCAATTCATAGCATTGTTCCTTCAAGATGCCAATGGACAAAAATTCATACTACTTTTAAAGTTTTAAAATAAACACTTAATGAATTTGTTTTTGTTGTTAAAAATCCAAACAATACAGGGGCGCCTCAGTGGCTCATTCAGTTAAGCATCTGACTTTGGCTCGGTTCGTGATCTCCGGGTCCTGGGATAGAGCCCCGTCTCAGGCTCCATGCTCCACACTCAGCCAGAAGTCTGCTTGTCCCTCTGCCCCCCCCCCTCCACCCCTCGTGCTGTCTGTCTGCTAAATAAATAAAATCTTTAAAAAAAAAATCCAAACAATAAAAATGTTTGTAGAGAAAATGTTCAAATTCTTGCTACCCAAACCAGTGATATGGACAGTCTACCCTTCACCTCCAGCCATATTACTCATTATTCATACAGAAGTCCCCTCTTATCCTCAGGGCACATGTTGGAAGAGTCCTAGTCAATTCCCCAAACCACAGAGTACCAAACCCTAGGTATACTGTTTTATACTATAGGATAAACATAGGCATTTATCTTAGCCTCTAAGGTAGACCTTACTAAACTATAGGTACTAAAGTTGAAATTTTACAAACAGCTTCTAAGAAAAGATGAATCATATCATCAAGGCTTTGTATGTATTTTATGGGAAATACGATTCTAGGCAGTACTGAAAGTTGACATTTCAAAACTCTTTAGGCCCAACAAATCTGCTTACTTATAGAAACTCATTGCCCTATAAGAGTCAGAAATATTCAGGTATAATGGCCCAAGGAAACAGTAATAGATAGACTTTCCATTGAAAAAGAAAAGTAACAAATAAGAATTCTTTGGTTTTTTAAAATAAATTCAAAATGCAGTGCTTAAACAGAGGAAATAAGGTGAGTTCTGTTTCAATTCTTCTTCCTTTCCGGTTTATAAACATTGTTTATAAACACTGGAATTTCACTAATTTCCTGGATAACAAATGGAAGGAATGCTCTCATTTGGGGCTTTTCCACTTATAATTCCATTATCATGATCTCAAAAAACAAACACCCAGGGGAATCTTGATTTCAACTGACTCCTTCAAAAGACGTATACATAATATGGCTAATATTACATGAAATTTAAACTTAAGAAATTACACCACGTGTGAAACATTCATTTGCACTATTACCCTTTCAAGTGCTTCATAACAGCCCAAGGAAGATAAACTTGAGAATTACTGGTTTTCTTCTTAAAGAAAACAATTCAAGGGCCTGCTATCCCCTAACACAGCCTCATCTAAAGAACAAAAAGAAATGCAAGATGCCAGGGGCATTATTTTTAAGAGAAAGCTTAACAAAACAAAAGGAAAAAGCAGACACGAAGTACCCAAGGAAAAATGATTTACTTACTAGCAGGTCTGAACAGGGAAAAACTGCCCAACTTTGAAACCTTTAATAAAATAAAATTACATACTGTATACTAAGCTCAGTATAATAAAAACTGGCTTCAAAATGAAGTACATGCAAAAAAGTCTCAACAAAACATTAGCAAATGGATTCCTGCAGTATATTAGAATACTAACCCAGAACAGAGGAGTTTATCCAGGCAACTTAAGGCTAGTTCACTATTCAAAAACAAATCAATATTATCTATCACGTAAGAAAAATCACAACATACCATCAATAGAACAGAAAAAGCATTAATGAAAATTTCAATACCCATCAGGATAAACGTTTTCTGCAACTTAATAATAGAACGGTACTTCTTCAACCAGATAAAGAATATGTGTAATAAACCTATAGCTATCATAGTAAATGGTGAAAGATGGGACATTTTCCACTTATGAACAGGAATAACACAAGAATATCTACATTCACCATTCTGACAAGAAAAGATATATATAGAAAGAAGGAGCAAAACTGTCCCAATTTGCAGATGACAACAATGTCTACGTAAAAAATACCAGAGAATCTACAAAAAAACACTTTTAGAACTAATATGAATACAATTGCAGGTTACAAGATCAACACACAAAAATCACTTAAATTTTTATATACTAGCAATAAACAATATGAAACAAAAAGTTTTTAAGTACCATTTATAAGAGCTCCAATAAAATGGAAATACCTAGGCATAAACCTAACAAATCATGGCATAGATGAAAGAAATCAAAGAATACCCACATATTAAAGGTGTCAATTTTCAGTAAAATGATCTATGGATTTAATGCAATATCAATCAAAATGCCCAGCAGGGCTTTTTTTTTTTTTTTTTTTTTTTGAGACATAGGTAAATTCATTCTTAAATATTACGTGGTAGGACAAAAGTACCAGAGTAGCAAAAAGAATTTTTGCAAAAGAAAATTAAGTTATAGGAATCACACTACTGAGTTTTATGACTTATTATAAAGTTATAGTAATAAAGACAGTATTATACCAGCTAAGAAATAAAAATAAAAATACTAGAGAGAGCAATGGAACAGAACAGACAGTCCAGAAATAGACTCATACAAATATGGCCATCTGATCTCTGACAAAGGTGCAAAAACAGTTCAACTAAGAAAGGGTAGTCTTTTTTCAACAAGTGATGTTGGGACAACAGGTCATCTATGTTCATGCAAAAAGAAAAATTAACCTCAAACTAAACCTCTTATCTTATACAAAGATTAACTCCGAATGGATCATAGATCTAAATATAAAACACAAAACCGTAAACCTTTTAGAAGAAAAGGTAAGAGAAAATCTTTATAACCTGGGGTTAGGCGGAAAACTTCCTAACACCAAAAGCAAGAACCATTAAAAAATTAATAAATCAGACTACATCAAACTTTAAAACTTTGTGTCTAAGAAAAATACTGTTAAAATGAAAAGTCAAGTCTCAAGAATATATAAAGAACTCTGAAAACTCAACAGTAAAAAACAACCCCATTAGAAGATGGGCAAAAATTTTAGTAGATATTTCTCCGAAGAAGAATGGCCAGAACACATGAGAAGATGCTCAACATCATTAGTTAGTCATTAGGGAAATGCAAATAAAATACATGAGATAGCACTTCACACACATTAGGATGGGTATAATCAAAAAGTGCTGATGCAGAGAAATTGGAACCCTCATACCCTTGCTGGTGGGAATGTAAAATAAAGAGGTCTCTTTTTTTTTTTTTTTTTTTTTTAAAGATTTTATTTATTTACTTGACAGAGAGAGACAGCCAGTGAGAGAGGGAACACAAGCAGGGGGAGCGGGAGAGGAAGAAGCAGGCTCACAGTGGAGGAGCCTGATGTGGGGCTTGAACCCAGAATGCCGGGATCACGCCCTGAGCCGAAGGCAGACGCTTAACGACTGCGCTACCCAGGCGCCCCAAAGAGGTCTCTTTTGTAAAACAGTCTGGCAGTTCAGCACAAGGTTAAACATAGAGCTACCATATGACCCAGTAATTCCACCACGAAGTATATACTCAAGAGAAATGGAAACGTGTGCCACACAAAAACCTGTACATGAATGTTCACAGCACATTATTCAGAACAGCCCCAAACTGAAAACAACCCAAATGCCCTTCAGTAGGTGAATGGACAAACTATGGTATATCCATACTGCAATACTGAGTAAAACAGGGAACAAACTGTTGATAATGGCAACGACTTGGATGAATCTCAAATACATTATGCTACTTGAAAGAACCCAGGACCTAAAGGGTATATACTGTATGACTCCACTTATAAGGCATTCTTGAAAAGATAAAGCCACAATAATGAAAAACTTGTCAGTTTTTGTTGTCAAGGGTTACAAGTGGTAGGAATGTGACAATAAAGGGGTACCGTGAAGAGTGATAGAACTGTCCTGTATCCTGATGGTGGTTACTCAGATCTAAACATGTGTTAAAATACATAGATCTCTATGCTAAACAAATAAAAAGGTCAATTTAACCATATAATAACTTAAAAAATAAAAAATTTTCAAAGAATAATAGACAAAATTCTATTAATCCCAGCAGCTTCCTATGAGAAGTAAAACAAACAAACAAACAAACAAAAAACCCTTAGCCAAATTGGGAGCGTTTAGAGCCAAATAGACAGGATTCTTTTTCCAGGGGTCTCTGATTACTTAGAAAAAAAAAGGCAGGCATTGAGTGTGCCACAATTTATATTCCCTAGAAACAGACCCTGAAGTAAGAATTTCAGTGCAATTAGTTTATTTGGGAGATAATCCCAGGAAACTGTGGTAGAGGAGCAGAGAAGAGAAGGCAGCCGCGGCGTCCATTAATGAGCAGTCTACAGCTTGGGCGACAGGACCGCGACCATGCGGCGGAATTCTGAGAGACGGTCTAGGCCATGCATTAGGGTCATCTCACTCAAAGGGCAAGGGAGCTAGAGGCTTTTCTCTCCCTTTCTGTAAGTCATCAACTGAAGGCTGCTCCTGAGGTGGCAGCATGAATATCCTAGAACTTTTGGCCTGCCCATGCACAGAGGCAGAGCAGGCTCCTGGGGATAAAGAACGCCCTCAAGCTAAAAATCAGCGATGCTGGCAATCAGACGTTGAGACAATGTACGCAGAAATGGAAGGTGCTGAGGAAAAACGCGCAGGAGGCTGACAACATTTGCTCCAGATGGGTAAACATATGTAGTTGGATATTAACAGAATTGTCTCTGAAACAAAACCCAAGAAACTGCCTCTGGAGGTTCAGAATAGAAAAGACATTTCACTTCTTATTCTTTTTGAATTTTTCACCATGAACATAAATATTACCTGTTCAAGGCTACTGCAATCATTCAGGAGAAAGATGATGGCAGCTACAATTGTGCTTATGGTACCGGGGATGGTGAAAAATTAACGAATTATTTTAAAAGTGCAGTTAATGGAATGAATGTCATATGTGAGGGAAAAATGAGGACCTAGAATGAGATTTAGGTTTGGGGTCTGAGCAACTGCAGTATTTAAAATGGGGTCAACAATATACCTTTGTCACAGGGTTGTTATGAATATGACAGTGGGTTAGAACAGGGCCTACCATGTAGTAAGTATCCAATAAAAGTTACATTAAAAAAAAATAAAGTGGGCTCTTACATATACTGAGTTATATTTCTGTTTCCTATATTCCTTATGAAACTGAAATAAGATTATTTTAATTATAAATTATTAAAATTAATTTTTAAATTCCTTATTAAATTGAAATTAAGAGACAGCAATTTCTTTTACAAATGACTTGCAGTGAAAATTAGGGAAGAAGAAACCAACAACCAAAAGCAATATGTGGATCTTGTCTGGATGTTGATTAAAGCAAACCAGCTGCAAAAAGACAGCAAAAAAGCAATACACACACATAAGTGAAGAAACATAAAGACTGTTGGATATTTGGGGATATTAAGGAATTACTATTAAATTTTTTAGGTATGATAATGACATTGAGATTGTGTTAATAAACAAAAAGAGGTCTTCTCTTTTAGAAAGGCAGACTGAAATATTTATGAATGAAATGATACTAAGCTGAATGATATGCAATTATTTTGTAGGTCAAAATGGATGGATATATACAATTTTATATGGTCCAATTAATATAGTATCTGTGTTTTGTTTTGTTTTGGAAAAGCATGAGGCTGGTGAGGGGACAGGGATTCCAGGTGAAAAAAGAATGACCACTATAATGGTTGTTTTAGAGGAATGATTAGTATATGGGAGTTCACTGTTCTCTATTTTGATGTGTTAATTTGTCTATATTTTGAATGATAAAAAACTGAGGACAAAACCCCACCTTATATAACTGTGCCTTGCCCAATGCTTATTAGCACTCAATATGACAGAATAAGTATGAAAAACATAGACGTTGAAATGATGCCTAAATTAATATTCTTAGAAAGGTGCATCTGTAAGAAATGATGGGCTAACAAAAACACCATGTAATTGACAACCTAGAGGGGGACTAAAAACAAAATACACAAACTAGTGAGATTAGCCAAGGAAGATAAAACAGAAAAACAAAAATTAGAAAGAAAATGTTCTTTAAATGTTATCAAACTCTCAAATGTGACTTACTACGATAGACTCTTCATTTCTGCAAATTTTACTCAAAGTTTATGACAGTTATATATTCCTCACATTACAATTCCTTTTACCTACTTTTAATTAGTATTTTATATTATTTCATTTAGACTAATTAAAAACCATTTGCTCTGAATTCTATTACCTATCTCTGTTTATTAGATATGGATGTAGGTATAAACCCCATAAAGGTTATAGAAAAATTTAAATACATTAAGTTCTCTAGAGTCTTTTTTTATATCACACACACAATTATAAACCCATCTGAAAGAGATTTCCTGCTTACACATACTTATACATATATTTTTTTAAGTTTTTATTTATTTAAGTAATCTCTACACCCAATGTGGGGCTGGAACTCATGACTCCGAGTTCAAGAATCATATACTCCACCAACTGAGACAGCCAGGTGCCCCTATACATATATTTTAAATACAGTTTGCTAACTATGCCAATGTGAGTAAGAACAGACTCATTCCGCCTTAGATATCTCTGGAAAAGTTTAATGGCATAATAAGTTTAAAAGTTACAAAAACATATATTAATGTTTTTTTAATATTATGAAAAACCTTTTAATAATTACAGCTGTCAAAAAAAATGAAATTATATCCTAGAGAATAAGAGCTCCTTACTAGACATATTAAATCAGAAACTAGATGGCAATTTATCAGATATACTGAAAAACAGATTCCTAAAGAAGGCTAAACTTGCTAATCTCATAGCCTTTGGCACCAGATAGTAAGGAACTGAATCCTGAGTCTGGCCCTAATTTAGGGTATGATTTTGGTGAATTTCTCTGAACCTCAGTTTTTCTTGAACATAAAATACCTCACATTTTGCTGATAAGATTAAGTGATATAATGCACTGTTAATTATTTAGCATGGTATCTGGGTCCTAGTAAATGACTAATCAACCCTGTGATGGAATCTGTGGCCTGTCACAAGCTGATGATCAGATATACTAGCAACCGATATCACGTTCATCATTACTGCTATTGCTATTAGTATAAAAGGGAACAGTAGATGACTGAAGACTGGAACAGAGTAAACCTGTCACCTAAAGGGTGGGATAAAAGAGGAAAGAGAAGGCCAGTGCTGGGGGTAAGATCCAGATATTACATGTCAGTAACTTCTATAAGCAACAGGAGCAGTGATGCTAACTCTGAGGCTAATGGTATTTGATTCAATCCGTTTACTGAACAACTACTTTGTGCCAAGCACTGGAACGATAATAAAAAAGATAAAATCCATGCAGGAGTTCACTTTCTAGTGTTTCTGGTGATTCTGATGATGCGCTATTACTTAAACATAAAGTAACTCAAGAGAACATCTGACCCTAAATATGTATGTAGTAGCTGTCTCCCTTGTGGACCCAGTCAAAACGGCTAGAAACAGTTACATCCCTTAAGGACTGGTACTATAAAGTGTGCAAAGGAGTGATACTTCAAGCTATAGTGGTCTCTGATACAGCAGCCACCAAATATTAGGAACATAACCCTCACAAAAACACCTGTAATGAAATTCTTTGGCAGCCAAGGATCAAATAAAAGTATTTTCCCAAGCATCAATTCAGTCCATGGCTGAGATTTCCATGACAAAAACAAACCAAATTTTACTGTAAATGGTGACTGACTGGAACACCGCACAAAAGCTATCATTCTTCAAAACACAGGATACAGTATAACGTGTGATTTGGAAATAAACCAAAACAGACATCTAAAGAAACTGATGAAATAGGAGTCAAGCAATTCAAAATCTGTTAGTTTTAGTTCTCATGAGCTTTATAAAAATATGTTTGGTATGAAATGCTAACACTGTTTTTGATAAGACCTGTATAAACAAGATGAGTATTATTTACCAAAACAGAAAAACAATGTTTTAGCCTGATATGGGCAGTTGGCTAGCTTTAAATTCTATCATCTATCAGTCACCAACAATATTTACTGCTTGTTTACTTAATGCAGCCTTTCTGAGAAAGGCCTTGCAGAATATTCACTGGCTGCTAAATATTATTGTTAGAAGCAGCAACCAGAGATGGTTATCTGTTTAAGCTGTTTATCTTCGTCCTTTAAAAAAAAAATTACAGCAAACAGAACAAAATGTTCTACTGCAAAAGCTCAGTCCAAATGTATCTGGATAATAGCAAATAGTGTTTCTTCAGGACCTCAGAAGTAACAATCTCTGAAAAGCAGCCTGGAGGGGAAAACCTTCTTTCCAATGATTACATTATCAAAAAAATTAAACATATAAAGAGAATATTTTTCTCTTGAAAAAGCAACATCTCAATCAGTATCCATAGAAGAGAGCTTGACCACAACACCACAAAAGTATGCCTAGTCCCACCCATCATGACCAATAAAAATGAAGATTTAATAGCAAGGGCAGACCTACACAACAAACAAAAAAGATAAAGAAGAAATGGCTAGGGGTGCCTGGATGCCTCAGCTTTATAAGCGGTTAAGTGACTGCCTTTGGCTCAGGTCATGATCTGGAAGTGCTTCTCCCTCTCCCTCTGCCCCTCATGTGCTCCCTCTCACAAATAAACAAAATCTTAAAAAAAAAAAAAAAAGAAGGGGGCACCTTGGTGGCTCAATCAGTTAAGCGTCTGCCTTCAGCTCAAGTCATGATCTCAGAGTCCTGGAATCGAGCCCTGCATCAGGCTCCCTGCTCAGCGGGGAGTCTGCTTCTCCCTCTCTCTCTGCCACTCCTCACCCCCTACTTGTGTTCTCTTTCTCTCTCTCTCAAATAAATAAATAAATAAAATCTAAAAAAAAAAAAAAAAAAAAAAGCTACAGTAATTAAAGGAGGATGGTATTAGCCAAGACGGACAAATACCCAATGGAATAGAATAGACAATGTCCAGAAATATGTGCATACATATATGAACACTTGATTTTTACAAAGGCAATTCTACAGAAAAAGAATATTATCTCCAAAAATGGCACTGGAACAACTGGATATCCCTGTCCACAAAAATAACTCCTGAGCCACAGTTTGTACAATATACAAAAATTAACTTAAAATGGGTCACAGAGGGCACCTGGATGGTTCTGTCAGTTAAGTGTGTCTGCCTTCGGCTCAGGTCATGATACCAGGGTCCTGGGATTGAGTCCCACATCGAGCTCCCTGCTGAACGGGGGAGTCTGCTTTTCCCTCTTCCTCTGCCCCTCTCCCCTGCTCCTGCTCTCTCACTCTTTCTCTCAAATAAATAAATGAATAATCTTTTTTAAAGAATGGATCACAGAACTAAATGGAAAGGATACTATAAAACTACTAGAAGAAAACATATAAGAAAATCTTTGTTGACCTCAGGTTAGGCAAAGCTTAGACATGATGCCAAAAAACACAAAAGAAAAAATTTATAAAGCAGACTTCACCAAAACAAAAAACTCTGCACTTCAAAAGACACTGTCCTGAAAACGAAAACATAATCTACAGAATGGGAAAAGCAAATACACAAACAGGGGCACTTAGGTGACTCAGTCAGTTAAGTGTCTGCCCAGGGTCCTGGAACCGAGCCCACGTCAGGCTCCCTGCTCAGCAGGGAGTCTGCTTGTCCCTCTCCCTCGGCCCCTACCCCTGCGCTTGGGCTCTCTCACTCTCTCTCAAATAAAATAAAATCTTTAAAATATATATATATACATAAAGCATATTCACAAAACATATACATGTATAGAGAATATATGAAGAATTTTTCTTTTAATTCAATAATAAGGAAACTCAATTTAAAAAATGGGTAAACCTTTGAATAGGCATTTTACCAAAAAACACATTTCAGATGACAACCACAGTAAGAAACTAATACACCCTTATAGAATGGCTAAAATTAAAAAGACTGAATCTACTAAGTGTTGTCCAAGATGAAGAAGGGCTGGAAGTCTTATGCACTGCTTAGAAGAATGTAAATTGGTCAGTTTGGAAAACAGTCTAATAGCTTTCTTAAAAAGTTAAACATACACCTAACATATGATCCACTCATTTAACTTTTAGGAATTTACCCAAGAGAAAGAAATTATATATAAACAGAGAGAGTTTCCATGAATGTTCTTAGCAGCATTACTTACAATAGCCAACAACTCGAAATAACCAAATGTCCATTAACAGGTGAATGGATAAAATTGCGGTACGTACATACAATGAAATATTACGACTCAGCAATACAAAGACACAATTGATTGATACACGCAACAACAAATACCTATCTCAAAATGATAATGCTGAGTGAAAGGAGCTAAATCAAAAAATGCTGCATGATTTTACTTATATTAAATATTCTAGAAAGTACAAACTAATCTATAGTGACAGAAAGTCAGAATGTAAGGGAAAAAGCAAACTTGGTTAATGATACATATACATTCATTTTCTTGATTGTGTTAAAGATTTCATGGAAGTACACGTATGTCACCCAAAGTGTGTATTTTCAATATACGTGCTTTACTGTACCTCAATGAAAAACACATGTAAATAAATAATTACAGAACTCTGAGAACTTAAAATATTTGATCCTCTTAAACAGTGAAATTAAATAGCCACATGACTTTGTATATATTAAATACCTAATTTTAATGACTTCCCTAATTAAATTTTAATCCAAACTCTATCAAAATCATTATACTATCTTCTTTTGAAAAGTAATGAGCTAGCTGATCTATTTTCTGTTCATCTGAAAATTTTAACCATAAATCTTTTAAGAAATCAAGCTACAAAAAATTTTTAGGAAAAAAAATGTACTTACAAGATGAAGGCCCTTAAAAGCAAAACTGTAATTTACTCATCTATTAATCATCAGAGCCTAGGACACTACCTGGAACAGAGTAAACTGTTTATTCAATTAATGAATTAATATGCTCAAATCACTTTATGACCCTGCTCCTTCTCAATAACTCACTGGCAAGGTCTAATATTAAGGCTCATTATAAACAGAAAGAAATGAATCTTACTATACACTGAATAGATACGACAGCCATGTTAATATTAATTCAAATAAATTTTAAATACTAAGATTATACATTGCTTATAGAACATATCTTAAGATTAAAAGAAGTGGAAAGATACTTTGAACTTAACGGGTTTATTGTTGGCAGTGTTATTGGTTACTGTGTTTCTGAAACTATTTTGTGTTTACTGTATGTTAATATAAACAATAAACCGATGTTAAGAACCAAAAAAAAAAAAAAAGACTCATTATAATATGTAATTACTCCACTGCTAAAACCTCAAACTCGGAACTTTTCCTTTTCTCAGTCCCCACTTTCTCATCTTCTCACAATCTATTACATTCCCAAAAACTATAAAAGCCACTTCATAATATTTCTTCGTCTCACAGACCTACTACTCATCCTAGATCCCAAAGTAACAAGGTCATTGAATAGAAGAAACCAAATTCAGTTGCCCAATACTCAGACTTCCTTATTTTTGCTTGTTCCTTATTCCTAAACAACCCATGTGCTAATAAAGTTATACTGTTTTCAAACATACCTGGGACTTCCTTGATTCTGTATCTTTCAAAGTGTTCCTTCTTTGAATGCCTGCCTCATCCTCCAACTGTTCATCAAAGTACTACAAATCTTTCAAACCTTAGCTCCCTTTCACTTCCTCTATAAATACATCCCTGATTTATTTTAAATAACTTGACTCTACTGTCTCCATGGAAGACAAGAGTAATTTATCTATATGTCTTATAACTGAATATTATGTATACAGAGGGCAGTCAGGTACCCAAGAAGCCTGTAAGTAAGAGAAATAAGATTGTTTTTTAAGTTAAATTTTAAAGAATCAATACATTTTAATAGAATAAAGTCACCTTTTAAAGAGATTCTGGTCCACAGGTCAGGCCAAGATCCAACTAATGGCATTTTGATTTATTTAAAAACATAATCTTAAAAGAATTGTATTAACTAGAAAGGAAGTAGGGGAAAATATGAAACACATAAACACTCAAATAAAAACTTATTGAGTATACCAATGTTCACAGAAGTATTATTCACAATAGCCAAAAATTAGAAACAACCAAAATGTCTATCAACAGATGAACAGATAAACAAAATGTAGTATATACATATAATGGAATATTGTCCAGCTTTCGAAAAGGACAAAAATCTGATACATGATGTAACATGGATGAACTTTGAAGACATTATGTTAAGTGAAACAAACCAGACACAAAAGGACAAATATCGCATGATTCCACTTACATGAGATATCTAGAAAAATAAAATTCATAGAGACAGAAAGTAGAAAAGTGATTACCAGGGGCTGGGGGAAGGGGAGAATGAAGAGTTAGTATTTAATGGGTACAGAGTTTCTGTAAGGGATGATGACAAAGTTGTAGAAATGGATGGTAGCAACGGCTGCACAGCAATGTGACTACATTTAAGGGCCATTGAACTGTATACTTACAAATGGATAGAATGGTAAGTTTTATGTTATACATATTTTGCCACAATTACGTATATATAAACTTGGTGAAAGAAGAACTGACAGGTCTCATTCAAACACTAACTCAACTAGAAGAGACCATGTCCACCTAATAGATGCAAATTTACTATGAAAAATAAACACAAACTATCAGAAGCTGGCATAATTAAATAATGCAAAGATAATTTCCTACTTCCTAAGTCCCAAGTATTGGGCAGATGTGCTAAATTATTCACCTCCTTTTTTCTCCCCACTTCTTGAATTACCAGCTCCGGAAGCTATGAAAAAGGAGCTTCAATTATAAAGAAACCTAACTCTTACAGTATTGCAGTTCCCCTGCAGGAAAATGCAAGAAAGTGGTATCTGAGAAATAATTACTAACAACTTCATCCAGTGCTCAGCTGGAAAAAATAAAATCAATTTCTTCCCACTTTGAAAAAAACCAGCTGCCTTTTTTCCCCAGCTGCTTTAGATATAAGATTTAGTTTTATATGATCTCTGAACTATACAGATTTATCAAATCTCATAAGATCACTTTGGCAATACAAGATATTTGTCTTATTCTAACTTTAGAATACAATTCTCACATATGTGGTAGTACTACATATAATCAACATACTCCTCTAGTGTTATTTTTTTTAGCATTTTATTTATTATTTATTTATTTATTTGTCAGAGAGCACGAGCACAAGCAGGGGGAGCAGCAGGCAGAGGGAGAAGTAGGCTCCCCAATGAGTAAGGAGCCTGATGTGGGGCTCGATCCCAGGACCTGAGCTGAAGGCAGATGCTTAACCGACTGAGCCACCCAGGTATCCCTGTAGCGTTATTTTTAAAGCCAGTAAACAATGAATGCATAACTTTTATTACCATAATAAATTATAATTGCTAAGCCATCTGGATAATAATTTTTGAGTATTTTCCTTTTGTCTAAACAAAAAATCACCCCAAATAAATAGAGTCAAGTAGAGTCTGACAGAGGGGGAAAACAGTAGGTGCTAGGATGAGAAGCACATATCTGAACAAATAATTGTTATCCTCTGTCAACCTGCCATTCCTTAAATTACTTTAAATAGTTCAAAATATTTTTAAAATTTCTCTTGAGATTTCCTCTTTAACTCATGTGTTATTTAGAAATGTGTTGTTTAATCTCCAAGCATATCGGGATTTTCAACTAGTATTGATTTCTAGTTTAATTCCACTGTGGTCTGAGAACAGACACTGTATGATTTCCATTCTTCTAAGTTTGTTAGGGTGTGCTTTACGGCCTAGAATGTGGTCTATCTTGGTGAGTATCCCATGTGAGCTTGAGAAGAACATGTATCTTGCTGTTGCTGGATGAGGCAGTATACAGACGTTCATTATATTCAGGTGACTGACAGTGTTAAATTCAATTATGTCCTTATTGGTTTTCTGCCTGCTGGATCTGAACACTTCTGATACAGGGATGCTGAGGTCTCCACCTATAATAGTGGATTCATCTATTTCTCCTTGTAGTTCTGTAAGTTTTTGCCTCACATATTTTGACACTGTGTTTTTAGATGCATACACATTAGGGATCATTATGTCTTGGAGAATTGACTCCTTTATCACTATGTAATGCCCCTTTTTATCCTACATAACTTTCCTTACTCTGAGGTCTATCTGCCTGAAATTAATAGTTACTCCCACTTTCTCTTGATAAGTGTTAGCATAGTATATCTTTCCCCATCAATTTGCTTTTAATCTGTATTTGTCTTTATATTTAAAGTGAGTTTCTTGTAGACAATATATCACTGGGTACTGCTTTTTGACCCATTCTGACAGTTTGTGTCTTCTAAGTGGTACATTTAGACCATTGCTGTTTAAAGCAACTATTGGTATACTTGGTATAATATCTACCATATGTTACTGTTTTCTACTTGTTGCCCCTTTAATTGTTTCTAGTTTTGTCTTCAACTCTTTTGCTGCTTTTAGTGGTTTTAACTGACCACATTATATGATTCTATCTTCTTTCCTTTCTTAGCCTATCAGTCATACTCTTTTTGTTCCAAGCTGTTATTTAAATTCCAGTTAGTTAACAGAGTGTAACACTAGCTTCAGGTGTAGAATTGAGTGATTCGGCATTTACATACAACACCCAGTGCGCATCACAAGTGCTCTCCTCAATACCCATCACCTACTTAACCCAGCCCATCCCCTCCCCCCACCGCCACCCCCAGCCCATCTCTCCTCTGGGAATCATCAGTATGTTCTCTACAGTTGAGTGTTTGTTTCTTAGTTTTCCTCTCTCCCCACCCTCACGTTGTTTGTTTTGTTTCTTAAATTCCGCATATGAGTGAAATCATATGGCATTTGTTTTTTTCTGACTGACTTATTTCGCTTAGCATAATACTCTCTGGCTCCATCCATGTCATTGCAAATGGCAAGATTTCATTCTTTTTGATGACTGAGTAATACTACATTTGATAAACAGATAGATAGATAGATAGATAGATAGATAGATAGATACCACTTCTTCTTTATCCAGTATCAGTTGATAGGCATTTGGATCTGTTGATAATGCTGCTGTAAGCATCAGGGCGCAGGTATCCCTTCGTATTAGTACTTGTGTAAATCCTTTGGGTAAATAGCTAGTACTGCAATTGCTGTATTGTAGGGTAGCTCTACTTTTAACTTTTGAAGAACCTCCATACTGTTTCCACAGTGGCTCCACCAGTTTGCACTCCCACCAGCAGTGTAAGAGGCTTCCCCTTTCTCTGCATCCTTGCCAACATCTAATGTTTCTTGAGTTGTTAATTTTAGCCATTCTGAGTGGTATGAGGTGGTATTTCATTGTGGTTTTGATTTGTATTTCCCTGACGATGAGTGATGGTGAGCACCTTTTCATTCTTTGGAAAAATGTGTATTCATGTCTTCTGCCCATTTTTTAACTGGATTATTTGGTTTTTGGGTGTTGAGTTTTATAAGTTTTTTATATAGTTTGGATACCAACCTTTTATTGGATATGTTATTTGCAAATATCTTCTCCCATTATGTAGGTTGTCTTTGAGTTTTGTTGATTGTTTCCTTCACTGTGCAGAGACTTTTTATTTTTATGTAGTCCCAGTAGTTTATTTTTGTTTCTGTTTCCCTTGCCTCAGGGGACATATCTAATAAGAAGTTATAAGTTATACTTTAAAAAAATTGTAGTGGTTGCCTTAGAGTTTGCAATATGCATTTACAACTAATCCAGTCTACTTTCAAATAACACTATATTGCATTACAGGTACTGAGAGTACCTTATGACAAACAACAAAATGATCCTAACTCTTCCCTTCCGTCACTTGTATTATTGCTGGCTTTCATTCTGATTACGCATAAGCAGACATAAGCACACACACACATATACACAGACACACAGCATATACAGCTAAATACGGTGTTATTATTTTGAACAAACTTATTGGTTAGATCAATTAAGAATAATAAAGGTTTTTATTTTGCTTTCACTTATTCCTACTCCACTGCTCTTCCTTTTTTTATGTAGATGTGAGTTTCTGACCTATATAATTTCCCTTCTCTCTAAAGAACTTCTTCTAATGTTTCTTGCAAGGCATGTCTACTGGCAACAAAGTCCCTCAATTTTTCTTTGTCCAAAAAAATCTACTTCTACTTCACTTTTGAAGCATAATTTGACAGCATTCTAAGTCTGTGGGTTTTCCTCTCTCAACACTGTAAACATTTCATCGAGCTCTCTTCTTTGCTTGGATGGTTTCTGAGAGGTCAGATGTAATTCTTTCCTTTCTCCTCTATAGGTATGGTGTTTTCCCTCTGGCTTCTTTCAGGATTTTTTTTTAAGTTTTTGTAGTTTGAAAATGATATGCCAAGGTACAGTTTTTTGTCATTTATTCTGCTTCATGTTCTCTGTGCTTCCCAGATCTGTGTGGTTGGGTGTCTGACATTAATTTCGGGAAATTCTCTGTCGTTGTTTCAAGTATTTCTTCTGTTCCTTCCTCTCTTCTCCTTCTGGTATTCCTGTCTCATGTATGTTATACCTTTTGTAGTTGTCTCCCTATCCTCGGGTATTCTGTTCTGTTTTTATTTTCCAGTCCTTTTCTCTTTGCTTTTCAGTTTTACAGTTTTCTACTGAGACATTCTACAGCTCAGATTTCCTTGGCCCTGTCTAGTCTACTTATTAATAAGTGCATCAAAGGTATTCTTCCTTTCTGTTCCTGTTTTTTATCGGTGGCACCTTTTTACTCTTTCTTAAAATTTCCTTCTCTGTTTACACTGCCCATCTGTTCTTGCATGCTGCTTTACTTATTAGAGCCCTAAGAATATTGTTTTAAATTCCAGCTCTGATAATTCCAACATCCCTGCAATAGCTGAGTCTGATTCTGTTGCTTGCTTTGTCTCTTCTGTGTTTTTTGCCTTTTGGTATGTCTTATAATTTTTTGTTGCCAGGAAGGCACGCAGTACTAAATAAAAGAACTGCTGTAGATAGACTTTAGTAATGTGTTGGTGAGGTGGGTAGGGAGGGGAGAAGAAGCATTTTATAGCCCTATGATTAGGTCTCAGTCTATTGATGAACCTATGCCCCTGGACCATGAACTTCACAAGTGTTTCTCAACTCCACCCCCTCCTAGGTGGCACAGGATGGCTAGACTGGGCTGTAGTTGGGTGTTGCCCTTCTTCCATGGGGAAGGCTAGATAGAGTTCATTGGAGTTGGGTATTTTCCTTCCCTCAGGTCAGTTAGGCTATGATAAAACCCAAGCCGTTTAGGTTCTGTTTAGTTTCTCCTGAGGGGAGACCTTGTTAAGGACAGAATGCTCTGGCATATTCGAAAATGGTTCTTTTTTCCTTTCCCCTATGAGAAGCACACAGGATTTTTCTCTAATATCCACTGTGCAGGCAGTAAAACTCACAAAAGTCTGAGTGGATTCTGCTGGACTTTTTATCTCTCAGATTTACCCACACTGAGCCTCCAGCAATTCACCAATGACCAGTATACATTTCCCTCTCCCAGCACTGTTCCTATGGAAGTTGCTGCTCTGCTGAGTCGTGATTTTCTGTATTGGACCTTTCAGTCCCTGCAATTTTGGGGGCAGCAGTTTGCCCTGTGAAGCATTATGTATCAAAAAAGAGTTGTTGCTTTTTCAGTTTGTTCAGCTTTTTACTTGTTAGAATGGAGTGGGGGCTTCCACGTTCTTTACATGCCAGACCAAAAACTGGAAGTCCAAACTACATTAATAGTGAACTATTTCAAAACCCAACTGAACCAGGAGCCACAGAATGTCTTAACATCTAATCATTACAAATAAACCATGTTTACTTTGAATAGCCTTATAAGTCAAGGTTAAGAGAGCAACGGAATTAGCAAAATGTCTTAGTTATAACTTTTACTTTATCAAGAGGGTCATCTTGGAAATGGATCAGAAATCAGTTATTCATATCTAAATTACTTGCCCTCTTCTCCAGAAGGCATTTCAAATAATAATAAAGTATTTCTCATGAGCTTTATGATATGTAAAGGAAAGTCACTATTCAAGCACAAATAATGGAACTGCTGACAGCCTGGGACATAAGTCCTTTAAAAGTATTGCTTTTTTGCTAGAGTCAAAATGCAGCTCAGCGGTACATTGCTGTCAGTCATACTGAACTACTTCACCACCTGTCAATGTGGGTCCATGCTTTACAGCAAAAAGAAAATTGTTTTATAAAGTGTAAAACAACTTGCTTTCCAAAATGTAGAATTTATTATTATTTTTTCTGGACTATTAGAGGCAGCAGCAAGAGAAATTGGGACAAAACTGGACATCTAAATAAAAGAAGCCTATAGAACAAAGAAAGAGGAAATAAACCAATACATTAAGAGCATTCAGTGACCATGGCTCCCTCCAGAAGCCACTATTCTAATCCAATTTCATTCTAAATTAAATAATTAAACATTAGGCTGTGAAGTGGTATTAGTTTCCAAGAAAGTAACCTGTTCATTGAGGCAGAGACCACAAAAAAAACCACCAAAAACATAAAAATCTGCTAAACCCATGGAAGAAAAAATCAGTGAAAAAGAAATCCTCACACAGGTGCCGGTCCAGCTCAGTAGGAAGAGCATGTAACTCTTGATTTGGGGTTTTGAGTTCTAGTCCCACACAGGGTGTAGAGATTACTTAAGTAAATAAAAGAACTTAAAAAAAAAATCCTCACCAATTTTTTGGTGAAGAAATTCAGAATTACACAAAGTAACCTGCCCAAATATAAACAGCATGCCAAGTCCAAAATTTTGACTCTCCCATCTTTAATTATTCTCTCAGCAACATTTAATAGGATTTCCTCCTTGAACGGGATTTACCACTTTTCCAGTTTTGCTTGACACTGCACTACCTGGGCTTTGGCATATCCCACTGGCAGTTCCTTCTTGGTCTCTACCAAAACTCTACATATTGGAATTCACTAGAACTGGATGAGTTCAAAGCCCTCCACTCTTCTCTAGAATACTCACTCCCTAGACAAAATCATCCAGCTCCAAAGCTTGAAGATTATCTTTTTTTTTTTTTTTTAAGATTTTATTTATTTATTCGACAGAGAGAGAGACAGCCAGCGGGAGACGGAACACAAGCAGGGGGAGTGGGAGAGGAAGAAGCAGGCCCACAGCAGAGGAGCCTGATGTGGGACTCGATCCCATAATGCCGGGATCACGCCCTGAGCCGAAGGCAGACGCTCAACCGCTGTGCCACCCAGGCGCCCCTGAAGATTATATTTCTGTATATAGTGAAGTATGAAATACATATATCTACTAGCACAGACTTATAAATCCAACTATCTATTTAACATCTGCACTTGGAGGTCTACTAGGCATTTTCAACTCAATTTCAGTGTGGTCCAAACAAAATGATTGTTTCCCTTCAACCATGTACTCAGATCCAAAAAGGTAAGAGTCACCAAGGAGTCCTATTTCTCTCAAATGTGACATCAACTACACCAGTCAAGTGTTACTGGTTCCATTTTCATAAAAAAAAAAAGTCTGCATTCATCTCAGCACCTATAACTGCTGGTAAGATATTTTTATAGTATATGACCTTTGATGTAAAGTGCCTGCATTTCTGTGGGGTATACATGAAGCAGTAGAAGTGTTGGGTCATGGAGCATGCATACATTTACCATTAATCGTTATTGCTAGTTTTTAAAGTGGTTTATGGGTTGCTGCCATTAGCAGGGTACAACTATTCCATTTGCTTCATTTATGCCAAATGTATTATTTGTGTAACTTCTTACCCCAAAGTGGCTCTTCAAACACTTATTGTATCAGTTTCTTTGGGTCAGAAATCCAAGGGCTTAGTAGCTGGGTAGCTCCGGCTCAGGTTCTCTCCCAACCCTGCATTTAATCTGTCAGCCAGGCTGACCTGCTTCCAAGTTCACTCAGATGGCTTTATGGCAGGCCTGTTTCTTCCCACGAGGGCCTCCCCTTAGGCTGCCTGATGGTCCTCATGATAGAGTAGCTGGCTTCCCCCCAGGTCGGGTCATTTAAGAGAGGGAGGATAAAAGAGCACATGCAAGCACAGTCCTTTTAAAACCTAAAGTCAGAAGTCACATTCTTTTTATAATAAAGTTGAAGACCATCGTTTTGACATTTTAGGTACATATCCTTGGTCAGATATATGTTTTGTAAATATTTTGGCCTAACCTATCATTTGCCTTTTCATTTTCTTAACAGTAGCTGCTATTGAGGAAAATCTGTGAACTTTAAAGAAGTCTAATTTATCAATTTGCTCCTTTATGATTATCACTTGCCCATTCTTATCTGTTTGCTTACTCCAAGGTGGTGAAGATATCATTCTAAACACCTTATAAAAAACTTTTATAATTCTAACTTTCAAATTTAAATCTATAATCCATCTAAACTTGATTATTGTTTCTGGCACTCCAGCCTCATTTGTTAAAATGATACCCCTTTCCTTACCTGCCTTGCTTGTCACCCCAAAGATCAACTGATCTTTCACATGTAGGTCTTTTTCTGGATTCTCTACTCTCTTCCATTGACCTACAGTCCTTGCATATTTTATGTTAATACCACACTGTCTTGAGTACTACAACTTTAGAGTAAATCTTGAAATTGTATAATGTAAGTATTTCATCTTTTTTCTCCTTCAAGACTTTTACTGGTTGTCCTAAGTACTTTGAATTTCTATATAAATTTTAGAATCATCTTGGTAATTTTTGCCAAAAAATTCCATGAGGATTATTGTGTTTAGGATCATATTCAAACAATAGATTAATACAGGAAAGATGGTGACAATTCTATGAAATCCAATCCATGAATATGACTTACCTATTCCTTTATTTTATCTTAATTTATCACAACAATGTTTTAGAGTTTCCAATTAGAGGTCTTATGTGTTTTTTTCTTAAATTAACCCAAAGTATTTCACATGTTTTCAAACTATTAAAATTGGGATTTACTTAATGTCATCTTCACTTACAGCCACCAAAGTAGAGAAAGAAAATTTACAATACTAGTCGTGTATCCTCAGACCTTGCTAATCCACCTAGTTAGTACTAGTAACTGTTTTGTAGAATACTTAAAATTTCTAAATAAACACAAATTTGCAAATAATGATGGTTTAACTTCTCCCAGGCTCCCTTGTGGAATTATATTTCACTAAAACTGACTTTTAAAAAACTTGGGATGCAGAGAAAGCTGTGCTTAGAGGAAAATTCTTACCTCTAAATGATTATATAATAAGATGAAAGACTTAGAATTAATGATTTAAGTTTTTACCTTAAAACCTAAAATAATAAAATTAAATCCAAGATATATAGGAGTAAGTAATAAAAGAGTAGAAATCAATAAAATAGAAAATTGACAAAGGTAAGAAGAAATAAGCATAAAAATTATTTTCTTGAAAAAATTTCTAAATTGAAGAAGTTGTTGCCAAGTCTAATCACACACACACACACACACACACACATTATTGGGGCACCTGCGTAGCTCAGTCAGTTAAGTGTCTAACTCTTGATTTCAGCTCAAGGTTGTGAGATCGAGCCCCGCATCAGGCTCCACACTGGGCATGGAGCCTGTTTACGATTCTCTCTCTCCCTCTGCCCTCCCTCCCTTTCCCCTTCTCTCCCCATCCCCCTCCCAATTGTTGCTATTAGGAATGAAAGAGCTTATATCACCATATATTCTTCTCATAGAAGAAAACAAAGGAATGTTATAAACAACTTTATGCCCATAAATTCGACAAGTTAGATGTGATGAACAAATTTCCTAAAAAAATACAACTTAGAAAAACATAAACTGAAACAGAAATCTGGTTAGTCCAGTATCTATTAAAAAACTGAATTCCTGGGGTGCCTGGGTGGCGCAGTCGTTAAGCGTCTGCCTTTGGCTCAGGGCGTGATCCCGGCGTTCTGGGATCGAGCCCCACATCAGGCTCCTCCGCTGGGAGCCTGCTTCTTCCTCTCCCACTCCCCTGCTGTGTTCCCTCTCTCGCTGGCTGTCTCTCTGTCACATAAATAAATAAAATCTTAAAAAAAAAAAAAAAAAACTGAATTCTTTGTCAGAACCTTTTCCACAGGGAAATCTTTCATGCATATAAGAAGAAGTAATACTAATTTTACACAAAGTATTTCAGAAAATAGAGGAAGAGGAGGAGGAGGAGGAGGAGGAGGAGGAGGAGGAGGAGGAGGAGGGAATAATTCCCAACTTACTCCTTTAGGTCAGCATAACACCCACACCTAAACTAGGTGAGGATGATAAAAGAAAACTGGGGACTATTACCTGTTATGTACAGATATACAAATCCTTACCCAAATTTTTGTACATGAAATCTCCAGCAATATATAAAAATATAATATATTATGATCCACCATAATCAAGTGGAGATTTACCCATGAATGGAAGGTTCATTTAATATTTGAAAACCAATCAGTATAATTTATATAAACACAATAAAAGACAAAGCAACCACATACATGGGTGTTTCAATAAAAGCAGGAAAAACATTGAAATAATTGAACACTTGGGGTGCCTGGGGGGCTCAGTCAGTTAAGCGTCTGCCTTTGGCTCAGGTCATGATCTTGGGGTCCTGGGATCAAGCTGTGTTCAGCTCCCTGCTCAGCAGAGAGTCTGCTTCTCCCTCTGCCCCTACCCCCACCTGTGCTCTCTTTCTCTCTCTCAAATAAAATCTCAAAGAAAGAAATAAAATTCCATAAACAAAATGTACCCATCTGAAGCATATATATCGATGAGTTTTAAAATTTTTATATACCCATGAAGCCATCCCCACAATTAAAATCAGACATGCCAATCACTTCAAAAAATTCATTCCTGCCTGTTGCAGTCAATTCCTTCTACCCATCCCTGGCCCCTGACAACCTCTGATCTTAGTGTCACTACAGTTTCTGCTTTATTGAGAATTTCATATAAAATCATACTGAATGTAGTCCTTTACGTCTCATTACTATCATTCTGAATAATGACTCTGAGATTCATTCATGTTGTTTTGAGTCTCAATTATACTTCCCTTTTAAAAACAGCTTTTGGACACGTGGGTGGCTCAGTTGGTTAAGCATCAGACTCTTGATTTCAGCTGAGATCATGATCTCAGGGTTGTGAGATCAAGCCTTGGGACAGGCTCTGCGCTGGGTGTGAAGCCTGCTTGGGACTCTTTCTCTCCCTCTCTGCTCCTCCCCCCCTCCCATGAGCACAATTTCTCTTTAAAAAAAAAAAAGTGTATACCTGTATTAATGAGCACTCAGTAATGTATAGAATTGCTGAATCATTATATTGTACACCTGAAACTAATATAACACACTGTATGTTAACTATACCTCAATTTAAAAATTTTAAAAATAATTCCAGCAGACTTTTATTTTTAAAAACTGAAAAGCAGATTATAAAATTTATATGGAAATGCAAAGGACTTAGACTAGCCAAAAAAAAAAAAAAAAATGCTGGAAAAAAGTGGGGGAGGGGCAAGGTCCAGATTTCAAGACCCATTATAAAGACATAATACTTAAAATAGTGTACTACTGACATCAAGACAAACAGATCTGGGGGCGCCTGGGTGGCACAGCGGTTAAGCGTCTGCCTTCGGCTCAGGGCGTGATCCCAGAATTATGGGATCGAGCCCCACATCAGGCTCCTCCGCTATGAGCCTGCTTCTTCCTCTCCCACTCCCCCTGCTTGTGTTCCCTCTCTCGCTGGCTGTCTCTGTCAACTAAATAAATAAAATCTAAAAAAAAAAAAAAAGACAAACAGATCTGGAACAGAATAGAGAATGCAGACACAGATTCGCTAATATACAGACAACCGACTTCTAACAAAAGTGCAAAGGCAAATTCACTGGAGCAAAAACAGTCTTTTCAACGGTCTGGAGTAACTGGATTTCCATAGACAAAAACTGAACTTTGCACTATATGCAAAAAACAACTAAAAACAGGTCATAGATCTCATTTAAAATCTAAAAATAAAAAAGCCTTGGAAGAAAACATAAGAGAAAAATCTTAGTCACCACTTTGGATCAGGCAATGATTCTTAGATGTAACAAAAAAAATGTAATCCATAAAAGAAAAAAGTTTCATGAAGTGGACATTATTAAAACTTAAAACTTCTCCTTGTCAAAAACAAAACCTACTGTTAGGAAAATGAAAATACAAAGCCATACCCTTAAAATTTTATTTTGCAAAGCATGTGATAAAGGACTTGTATTCATTATATAAAAGACCACTCAAAACTCAAAGAGAGGAAAACAACTCAATTAGAAAACTGCAAAATATGTGAATAGACACTTCACCAAAGAAAATATTTAGATGGTAAACAGCAGGAAAATGTGTTCAACATCATTAGTCATTAAGGAAATGCATATTAAAATCATTTGATACGACTACATATCTGTTAGGATGGGTAAAATTACAAAGACTGACCATGCTAAGTGTCGATGAGAATGTGAAGGAACTAGAGTTCACATACACTGATGGTGAAAATGTACAATGATACAACCACTTTGGAAAAATGGCTGATCCTGCCATTCCATTCCTGAATTTTTATCCAAGAGTAAAAATAGCATATGTCCAGAGAATACATAACATTAATGTCCACAGCAGCTTATTTGTAATAGCCAAACACTGGGAATAATCCAAAAATCCACCAACAGGTAAACAGCTAAACAAACTGTAGTATACGTATACGATGGAATATTGTTCAGAAGGAAAAAGGGGGGAGTGGACTACTGATACATGATAAAACATGGATGAAAGTCAAAATATTATGCTGACTGAAATAAGCCAGACAGAAAACAGTACATAATAGGATTCCAATTTATATAAAACTCTAGAAATTGCAATCTAATCCATGGTGACAGAAAGCAAAGTGAAGGCCTGGCAGAGGGAGGTGGATGGGGAAAAATTCAAGGGAGAAATTACAAAGAGGCAATAGGAAGTTATTACAGCTCAAAAATACATTCAGTATCTTCACTGTGGTGGTTTCGGGGGTGTTCACACATGTCAAAATTTTCAAGTATGTTTGTTTTTAATATGTGTAGTTTATTCTATGTAAACAACACCTCAGTAAACCTGTTGAAATAAAAAACAATTAAGAAAACAAAACATATTGTACATTGGTTAGACAACAATCTCTGAGATGTAACATGCAAAAAACAGATTAAAAAACTGATAAAATCGGATTTCATTTAAGAATTTCTGCTCTTTGGGGTGCCTGGGTGGCAGAGTGGGTTGAACATAGACTACTGTTTCCGCTCCAGTCATGATGACAGGGTCGTGAGATCAAGCCCCACACCAGGCTCTGTGTTCATCGTGGCGTTGGCTTGGGACACTCTCTACCTCTCCCACACCCACCCCACACATGTGTACACGTGTGCACTTGTGCGCACTCTCTCTCTCTCAGATAAATAAATCAATCTTTTAAAAAAATTTCTGTTCTTTGAAAGATACTTATAAAGGAATTAAAAGACATAACACAAAAGGAGAAAAATATTTATAAGCCATATACCTGGTGAAGGACTTGTATCCAGATGGAATTTAATCTCTAAATTCAATAAGAAAAAAAAATCCTTTTAATGGGATGAGGATTTCAACACATACTTCACAAATAAGATATGCAGAGGGCAAATGAGCACATGAAAAATTGTTCAATATTATAGTTCATTAGGGAAATGAAAATTACAACTATAATGACATGCCACTGTATACCAGTCCTAGAGCTAAAATTAAAAAGACTGACTACAGGAAGAGTTGGCCAACATATGGGGGAACTGAAACCCTCATATGCTACTTGATGGAATATAAAATGGTACAATGTTTTCAAAAATCCATTCGTCAGTTTCTTGAAAAAGTTAAATACACTAAGTCATTCAACTTCTAGGAATTTATCCAAGAAAAATGAAATCATATGTCCACATAACAACTTGACACAAATATTCACAACAACTTTATTTATAATAGCAAAAAACTGGAAATAACCAAATGTTCATCAACAAGTGAATGGATAAACAAACTGTGATACACACACGCACGCACACACACACACCCATGGAATATTACTCAGCAATAAAATGTATATTTTCAATACATGCAGTAACAAAGATGGATCTCAAAATAAATATGCTGAGTAGAAGAATCCAGATAAGAAAGACTACATGCTGTTGTAACTCTATATAAAATTCTAGAAAATGAAAACAAATTATCATAAACTTGGTGGCTTAAGTCAAAAGAAACTTATTGTCTCAGAGTTCTAAAGACCAGAAATCCAAAATCAAGGTGTTGGTAGGGTTAGTTCCTTCAGTAATTTCTGAGGAAGTATGTATTCTATGCCTCTTCCCTAGCTTCTGGTGGCTGCCAGCAACACTTGGCAGCCCTTGGCCTGTAGACGCATCACTGCAATTTCTACCTCCATTACATCACCTTCTCCTGTTTCCATCTTCTTTGTCTTATAAGGACACTTGTCATTGGATTTAGGGCCCACCCTAATCCAGGATGAGGTCATCTCCAGATCCTTAATTATACCTTCCAAATAAGGTCACATTCATAGGTTCCAAGTGGACATATCTCTTGAGAGGCCACCATTCAACCCACCACAAATGTACAGTGACAGAAAGCAAATTAGTGGTTGTCTGGAGATGAGAAGGATGGATTACTAAGGGCATGAAAAAGCTTTTAAGGTGATGGATATGTTCATTATCTTGATTGTGGTAGTGACTTTATGGTTATATGCAGATGTTAAAAGTTATTAAAGTGTACCCTATACAATAACATCATTATTTCTCATGTCTGAGCCTAAACATACAACTACCAATGGTACAAAATAAAACCATCAAATTCAAAGTAAGATAAAGAGAACATGATTAGGAAAGAATATGGAATTGAGAAAGAACAGTAGAATAAACTGAGCTACAGATTATGAACACAGAAGCTAAGGACGGAGTTCCACTTCCCGAACGGGAAGAAAGGCAAATCTGACAGCTTAAAATTAGTACGCTGAACACAGCCTACTATAGAGACCCTGAAGAAATACTTTTAAAAGTTACACACACACACACACACACACACACACAGAAAGTCAATGTATCAATGAAGTATTCATTCAGAGTGCTCTGTGGTAATGGTAAGATAATATTCATAGAACCACAGAGCAAACAGTAGGGAGCAGAGAACATCAAGGAAGGTTGCAAAAGGAAATGATAATAGATAACTTTTTAAGGTGGTTTTATGTACCAATACAGCAAATCAGATTTTCTAAGAGTAACATCAGATTTATAAATATGATCAAAAAATTAATGTTCCATCTTAATTCTCATTTGCCAAGAACAAAATTTTATGCGCCAATGACTAAAGCGGGAGGAAAGGCTAAAAGGAGTTAAAGAGGAAAGAAGTAGAAGCCCTCAAGGACTGGTTCCTTACACGACTCTTATAATACCTACAATTTGATGATACACTGGAAAATCTGCTGAAACAAAAATTCTTACCATATTGTTTAGAAACCACTAAATTAGACACATACGCAAAATGCATTTTTCTATTCCACAGAAAGTTCAAAGTTTAAAAACATATAGAAAAGCAAATAGCTATAGATTTATGTACAATAAACTTTATGATGTTATTATATGGAAAATGTCACATGTTAAAGGGTGAAAAAAGAATTCTTGAAAAAAATCAAACATCCTCTTTAATGAACAACATCCATTTGTTCTAATGTTATCAAGTTTAATTCACATGACTAGCAGCCTGGTTTGGCAGCCTCAATGCATAAGACAAATAATTCATAAATGTTTGACAATATTATTTTTAGTTCACATGCTTCTTGGATTGAGCCCACAAACGCTTCTACTTTATGCTACTCCAGGGACTCCATTCAGACACAAATACATTCGTTTGCCATTGTGAGATTGAGGGAAGAACTGAGTACATACAGCATTATATTCCAAATTTATAGATTGCATTTAGGCAGACATTTAGAATAGTTAAAAAATGATTCTTGTTGCTTCTATTTTAAATAGAGCCAATGAAGTGTGACAGTATAACTGAGGCTACACTATTATTATGTACAAGAAGTACATTTCCACTAATGGTTAGGGTCTCCAATGATCATGACCTGATAAGTTTAACAATTTAATTGATCTCTCTTCATAAAACAATGTTTGAGAATGGTCCTGCAAAACATCTCGTTAAATGTAGTGTTTACAAGTACCTTGATATTATGAAGCAAAAAACATTTTTATTTTTAATAAGGGAGAAATACATCTAAAATTAGAACTTAACACAAACATCTGAATCAATTGTTTCCCCAACTACTTCCAAACAAAATATTTCAAATTCCACACAAGATTCTGCAAACCCATGAGTACAAACTCTAATCTTGACACTGAATTTGGATCATCTCCATGGAGGAAATCCATGAACCAGATGTGAATTTATTCTTCCAGATGTATTTTATATGTTTGAGGAAAAATAAAACATTTCTTCACTGCCTTTCCTGAGGCCACAAAAATACACCAAGATAGAGACAGCAAAAAAGAAAATCCTACAACCTCGACTCTAAAGCAGTCGTTGACTGAATTATCACGAAATTACCAAACTACAGGTATAGTTACTATATCAATGAACATTAACTAGTAACACAGAATCAATTTAACATTTACAGACCTCTATTTTTATGTGTTTAGTAGCCATGTTAATTATAACATAAACTGTTTTAAGCAATTCTTGTTTTGACATTATATGGAAGATAAAGAGAAAAATACACCTACAGCTTTAACTAAAATGTCATGACTTCAACATCTGAGATAAACTTCTACACACACAAAACATGAATCACAGCAAAATTTAATAAAATTAATAATACACCTGAATCTAACTGCATGGTCTCAAAGTTTTAAATCATTTTATAATACCAATGACACAAGTCCAAAAATCAAGAAATTTAGTATCACAAAAACCAACCTCCATCATATTAAGATCTTGGCTAACTAGAAACAAACAAAAATAGATCTTCTAACATATACATTCCCTTTGTCTTCTACCAGACAGCCTTTAAATACTCAACAGCTTCTATTTAAACATTTACCAAAAAAATGTCTAATCAGGAAAATGGGTAATCTTGTAGAAATGTTTAATATTATCCAGGAAAGGATATGTACACATACTAATTTGTTATAATAGTTGTGAGTAGGTGTAACTTTAATACTTATTTTATATGAAAATTGCTTAATACACTAATAGCAGCTAACCATGTATAAATACATGTTACAGAAGTATAAATACATAAACATACAAAAGCACATTAAACTTACTTAATTTCTGTCCACCCCATGTTTTCAATGATTTAATAAGAAAGCTAAAGTTATGTTATCCTGGCATAAAATGACTATTTTAAATTTGGTAACCCATTTTAATATGCTGTAGTATAATTTTACATGATTTCACAGGAACACTTTATGGTTATTCCAAGAATTTAAATTCTAATCCAAAAGGAAAAGCTTTTCCAGGTAGGAAATATTATATAAATTTTATATATATATATATTTATATATAAATTTATATAAATAATTAATTTTTAACCTAAGAGATGGGAATGATTTCCCACATGCATCAGAAATAAGTGCAAAGTGCTGTGCCTGGTGGCTCAGTCAGTTAAGCATCTGCCTTCAGCTCAGGTCATGATCTCAGGGTCCTGGGACTGAGTCCCATGCCAGGCTCCCCACTCAGCAGGGAGTCTGTTTCTCCCTCTCCCTCTGCCCCTCCCCACTGCTCATGGGCACACACACACTCTCTCTCAAATGAATAAATAAAATCTTAAAAAAAAGCAAAAAGGAAGTGGGAAGTAATAGACAAGAATAGGCACTGTGGTAAGGTAGAAAGAAACTTAATCACTATGTTAGACACTTGACACTGTGTGTCAATTATACTCAAAAAAATTCAAGGGGCGCCTGGGTGGCTGAGTCGATTAAGTGTCTGCCTTCAGCTCAGGTCATGATCCCAGGGTCCTGGAATCAAGCCCTGCACCGGGCTCCCTGCTTCTCTCTCTCCCTCTGCTGCACCCCCTTCTTGTACTCCCTCTCTCTGTGTCAAATAAATAAATAAAATATTTTTTTAAAAATTCAAAACAAAACAAAAAAAGAAATACTTAATCACTAACATTTTTCAGAATAAACCACTTTCCCGTGAATTTTGGAAAATATAAAGAGAAAATAAAGATTTTAAATCTATTTAATAGCAACAACAAAAAGAATGTATGCTAGGGACGTCGGTAAAACTGTGCAATAACTCAATCTGAGAAAGTGTTTCTTCTCCAAAACTATAAAGTACCAGAAATGATCCTTTTACACCCACACATATTTATTTAACACAAAATTTTGGTGTTGTGCCAGTAACTCTTAGCTTCACTAAGATTTCCTCTTTGGAAGTAAGTAACTGTGGTTGGATTTTAAATATAAATAAATTAAGAACAAAAATTTAACTTAAGTGCTCTGTTACAGATGTTTTCTTTTCACTACTAAAAAAAAATCTATCAAGCACAAAAACTCCTATTCGTTTAAGGAGAAACCGGTTACAAGTTTTATTTAATTTTCACATTTGAATTTGAATGATATCAAAAGTTACTCTGAATCACAGACAGATGAAAAATCTCTGATTTCAAAGAACAAAATAAGAACAACACTAGTCATGAACTAACATGTCACATTCCATACGTGGTAAGAATGAACCCTTGATTTCTAAAATATATCTGGCTTTTCCTTTACTTAAACTCATGAAAGAAAAAACAAAAAACCTGAGAGTAAATCTAGCATTTATCATCAGAAATTTATTTAATAAGATTTATTAATCTTTAATAAGTCAGTTAATAAACATCTTTGTAGAAAATAAAATTTGTAGGGTGCAAGAAACAGAATATACAAGCAAAACAAAGAGAAGAGGTAAGAGGAGGGAAAGCAAAATCATTTAAATCTGACATACCTCTTTAAATAATAAAGTGAATGAAAGAAAAGAACACAAGAAAATGTTCCTGTTAAGACAAAAACTTATTAAGTATGTTGAAAACAGGATGAAGAATAAGCAGGGGAAAATGCATTAAAATTGTGTACTTATGATAGAGAAAAGGAAAGAGGATTTTTTTATTTCCTCCACTATTTTTTAAAGTATCGAAGAATTGTTATATCTCACATACATCATTCTCTAATAATAAACATGTTTAAAATTATATCCTTTTTTTTGTAGTGGTATTTTCCACCACCCCCAGCTTTACTGAGATATTATTGACAAATAAAACTATAAGGTACTTAAGTGTACAACATGATGATTTGGTATATGCATACAACATGAAAGGATTCCCCCGTTAAGTTATTTAATGAATCTAAAATGGTATACTTTAAAACTCTTATGTATTTTTATTAAGACCTCATAAAACACATTTTGTAAAGAATAAATCATAAAATATCAAAACATAAAATTATTTCATATACTATTTCTCTATAGAAATTATGATAGTTCAAATGAGAACACAAAGATTTCTAAATATTTTTAAAATAATAATTACTATATTACTGTATTTTTCAGTCAAGTTTTACTGAGAGCCTACCAGATGACAGGTAGTTTACTAAATGCGAAAGACGCAGTAGGCAAATAAACAAGGCATGACCCCTGCCCTCATAAAGGTTACTCTCTTGTGGGGCAGCAAGACGTAAGTTAGAGATGTGGTAAGTGCTAGTCAGGAAAATTATAAAATTTTTCATTTCTGGAACATTTCATTATAAGACAGAGGATACCTACTAATACAAATTTTGGTAAAAGTGACAGGTGAAATAACTGAAACTGATATTTCTCATACATTCAGTTTTAAAAAACTAAATCAATTTCTTTAATGATTAGAGTTCTTTTTAGGTTTTCTATTTCATTTAGTCAACTTTGGTAATTTACATTTTTCTCAAAAACTAGACATTCTAAATTTTATTCAAAATTTTCATATTTTTAGTTATAAACCTGCTTAAAGTTGTTATTTTAATTTTTTAAATCTCAACATGGACCCTTTACATTATTAACATTATTAGTGTCTACTTTTATTATTTATCATTGCTGTCAAGGAGATTCAACCTGTTCAAATAGGACTCCATCATTTACAAATTGTGTGACTTTTTCCTTGGGCTCAGCTTCCGCAAATCTTATTTTATTTTATTTGAGAGAAAGAGTGAGTGCAAGTGTGCACAATTAAGAAGGGAAAGGAGAGGGAGAGAGAGAATCTTAAGTAGGTTCCACACTCAGCACAGAGCCCTACACGGGGCTCAATCTCACAACCTGAGATCATGACCTGAGCCAAAATCAAGAGTCAGACACTTAACCAACTCAGACACCCAGGTGCCCCAGTTTCCTCAAATTTTAAATAGGAATAAAAATAGTAATTTTCCTAAAGGATTATTGAAGAAATTAAGTGAAATAATACCTGTAAAGTAATTAGAACATGCTTGACAAATAATAAGTGTTCAATAAATACTAAGTGTGGATCTTTTTCTTTTTTAAGATTTTTTTTTTTTAATTTATTTGTCAGAGAGAGAGAGAAAAAGAGCACAAGCAGGGGGAGCAACAGGGAGAGGGAGAAGCAGACTCCCCTCTGAGCAAGGAGCCTGATGCAGAACTTGATCCCAAGACCCTGGGATCATGACCTGAGCTGAAGGCAGACACTTAACCAACTGAGCCACCTGGGTGTCCCTAAGTGTGGATTTATTTTTTATGCATCTTGTTCAGAATATAGTATGCATCTTCAATCTAAAATCTCATGATTTTCTTGAATTTTGGAAAATGTATAGCCTTTACCTTCCTTTCAGACATTACCTCCTACTCATTCTATTTTCTGGTTCTGAAATTTCTATTAGATATAAGTTGGACACACTCAATCTGTCTTCAATGTTCTTAACATTTCTAATATATATTTTTTCTCCTTATATGTCTATGCCATTTTCTGGGTGATAGCCTCAAAGCCCTGTTCACATTAACTAATTCTTTTAAAATTATTATATTATACTATAGTAAGAAATACATAATGGCACACAGAACACAAAAGTTGACTGAAAATCACTGACATTTTAATTTCAAGTACTGGGTTTTTTCATTTCTAAGTATTATTTGGTCTCTTTCAAATCTTCCTGTTCTTCTGTCATATCACTCAAGTTTAACATTATAGTTCCTATTCCTTCTTTAATCTCTACTCATTTAAAACAAACTTGTTTTATAGTCTCCTTAAGGTTTTTCTATTATCTCCAGTCCTTGTATTTATTCTTATTTGTTGTGTCTACTTACTCTCTGCCTGATAGTTTGTTTCCTCCTATGGAAACAATGTCTACAACCTTCAGCAGAGGTTGCATTATTCTGTGGGGCCCTAGTTTTCCCTGAGCTATGAAAACACACCTAAAGGACAGGTATATTTGTTCATTTGTTTTTGCCAGGCCCCAAGGAATTTCACTGGTCCCTGACCAGGGAGCTGGGAAAGAAGTTCATCTGCACACTTGAGTTTGTATGAATTATTTATATTATGCATACCTTTTTGTATGTTTTATATTATTCTGTTAATTATGATATGGATGACCTCATCATTGTTACAGAAATTCCTGGCTTCAATGAGAAAATAAATATAACACTCTTTTAGATTCTTTTTTCTGAAATAATAATACATTCAAATTATACCAGAAATGTATATTCCTATCCCAAGTACCAGAAGTTCCAATCTTTTCTATAAATCATCTTTTTAATAAAGAACTATAATATACAGCTGTGTATTTTTAGAAGTAACAGTGATAAGAATGATGATAAATACATGTGGGCAGTATGTTAAGAGTTTACATAATCCTTTAAGCAAATTTAAAACACAGCGTCTTTCATTTGTTCCTCACAACCAACCCAGCAAGATAGGGAAGGATTTACTATCCTCCATTTTAGAAATTAAAATCTGAAGTCCAAAGCTGTTGGTTCATGTGTACACAGAGAAATATACTATACTGTCACTATTCATTCACAGTACACATATCTGACTTTCTATTATTGGTAACTATTCTTTTTGTTTCCTGCTAATTCTGGATATTAAATCCCACAATAGCAATTTTATTGCTTCGATTATTAGTACATAATACCAACTGAGACTCCAAATCTACTAGAGACATAAATCTGCTATAAGCATTATGAAAATACCATATAATCTCAATTCTAAGACATATCTATCACACCTAAATGTTTCTACAGTCAGGAACTTTTTCAACTAACGTCAAAAGAAACCTGATAGTGATTATGCAGAAAAGCAAGTTATGACACCGTTATAAATACAACTGTCCACATAAAATATCTATCTGCTCCTCTGGACATCACACTGGTTGAGGTATTTGGATTTGTAGCACCAAATGTGATTGAATTTTAATTCAAATGAATCCCTAGGTGTCTGTTAAGTTTTTTTTTTAATGTTTTTTTTATTATATTATGTTAGTCACCATACAGTACATCCCTGGTTTCCGATGTAAAGTTCGATGATTCATTAGTTGCATGTAACACCCAGTGCACCATGCAATACGTGCCCTCCTTACTACCCATCACCAGTCTATCCCATTCCCCCACCCCCCTCCCCTCTGTAGCCCTCAGTTTGTTTCTCATAGTCCATAGTCTCTCATGCTTCATTCCCCCTTCTGATTACACTCCGTTTTTATCATGTTACTTTCCTGTTCAAAAATCTGCAATGACTTCTTATTGCCTCTTCTAATTTAAATACACATTTCTACACAGCTTTCCTCCATTTTTTGGCTTCACAAATTTATGCCATTTTAATTTCCATTTTTTCCCCACTTCTACCTCCCCGAGTCTCTGCTTCAGTCTGTTATAGGAAATCTCCACCTTTCTTAAAACTATGCCTTGATCTGTTCACTACCTCCTGCCCCACCATCCTCTTCTTGCTAGTGACTAAAACCCTCCTCACCCTTTCATCACATTTCAAGTCTTAATCTACCTAATTTTGAGCTCCTGTTGTAGCTAGAGATACTATTATACAAGTTACCAATGGCATTTATCTATTCATTTGTTTCTTAACTATTGCTTTTTCCTAACTTAGATCTTAAGAAGTTTGGGAATATGGAAAACATGATTTATCCCTTCTCTTCTTCATTAGAGAAGAGAAATTCTATTAGAAAGAAAATGAAGGCTTATAACACAGAGAATTAAGAAAGAAAAGTAAGAAAGGAAGGAAGGGAGGGAGGGAGGAACGAAAGAATAAAGAAATTAACAGATAGGAAACTAAATCTCAGAGAAATTACATAAAGTGCCCATAACAAAGAGCTGAATAGTTCAACCAAGTCAAAAAGCCAGCTTAGTGATCTTTCCCTGAAACACAGGACTGAGATACATGAAGTAAGGAGCAAAACAAAAGATGTGTATTAAACCTAGGTCCTGCGGCTCCTGGGTGGCTCAGTTGGATAAGCGTGGGACTCAGGTCCCACGGTTAAGCTGTCGGCTCAGGTCAAGATCTAAGCTCCATGTTGAGCTCCAAGCTCAGGATGGAGCCTGCTTACGACTCTCTCTCCACCCACCCCCTGCCCATCTCCCAATCAATCAATCCATCAATATCAACCCAGGTCCTATTTTGCTTTTCAGCTTAATATAAAAAAATAAAATCACAAGCCAGTCCCATTATATACTTCAATTTCTTCCATGTTAACCCACTGACATTCCTCTTTCCCAATTAGAATGAAAGTTTATGAACTTTCATTCAAGTTCCAATACAAATTAAGTGTGATTATACGGAGGGGAGGAGAGAGATAAAGGATTAGTTATAGACTTGCTCAGAGACACAAAGTTGTATTTAAACTTGGTAAAGCAGCCTTAAGAGTATCTCTTGGGGGCTATTTACAAAATTTTTTTTTCTGATTACAATCATTGCAATATGATTCCATTTGGGATTTCGAGTAAAGCTGGAATGCTTTATTCCCTAAAGAACGAAAAGTGTTTAGTTAAAAAGAAAAAAAAGGAATGTGATACTTCTGGTCAAAAGTTCTTTTTCTGGAATTCATGATAAATGAAAAGAATTTTGGCAGTTCCTATGTCATTCTACATCTCACAAGCAACGTGCAATTCCTCATGTCACTACCACTTGGTTATTCACTGAAACAACTGATCTTATTACAAAACAAGTTAAAGAAATAAACAAAGCCTCCTTCAGTTCCTGCCTTGATTCATTATTAGAATTCACCTTTCCTTTCACCTCACCCACAATCCCAGATATTGAATGCCAAATATTGGTCTCACTGAAAGACAGGACATTAGACACTTTAAACATCAGCGAAATTGAATTCAGCTATCCTTAGTCACTGACTAATGACTCTATTCCTATTTGTACATTTTTTAAGTAATACTATGTCCTTCCCGGAAGTTCTTTTTGCATTCCAGATTACGACAGGGACTGAAGTACAACAAAGGAAAAATGCAAAAAGTCAAGTGTCAGGACCAGAGTTAGAAATATATATATATATATATATATATGTAGGTAAGTCTGGGTCAAATTCCTGATCAGGATATTAATCTTTATAAAAAATTTTAAAGAAATATTACCTAATTTAGCCTAAAGATAATTCTGCCTTTGTATTAAATTTAAAATGTGACCAGAGAGTGTGTATTTTAACATAGCTAAGGGGAAAGTATTTACAAAGCATTTTTAAAATTTTGTAATAAATAATACTTGATTGTACCATGCATCCCGTTTTTCTAATGTCATGTGATAACTGAATATAAGAATTGTTACCACCAGTTTTTCATCTCCCACTTTAGAACAGAAACTAAATATATCTACCCACGTCCAAAATCACAGATCATAGTATTAAAGTAATTAAAATTTATTTCTAAAATTTACCTAGAGGAGTTTCAAAAAACAATTTCATAAGAACACTAGAAATCACCATTATTTAAACAGTTGCACACACAATACACCTAAATCAACCAGAGGTCATCTACAAATGACCACTGTCTTTACTTCTGCTGATCACCTGCTGCTGAAGCACCGAACAAAACAAAACAACACATCCTCCTCTGTTAGAGTCACATCTGCAGGAAAAAGGCTACTAAAAAAAGAACAGTCTGCTGTTCCAAGTTAATATCCTGCCAGTAGATATTTTGCAATGCTCAGGGCTGGAAAATGTTTTCAAAGAAATAATTTCATATTCTCATATACTTAAGGTAGAAATTCTAGACTTAGAAATTAAAATGGTAGTTGTATTATTCATTACTGTATTTTACTAAATAAGTCTGCCACCTTTGTCTGAGTCTCCAATTTTCTAAAACCCCAGAGAACAAAAATTGTCTCAGTATTCCTTGTTCCCCTTTGCCTTTTGCATCAAATATATTTACCATTTATGATTCATGTGTAAATACTAGTATCAGCAACAAACTGGAGACAAGTTTCCTCTTTAAAAACCCAGAAGGAGGGGCGTGCCTGGGTGGCTCAATCCACTGAGCCTCTTACTCTTGCCTTGGCTCAGGTTGTGATCTCAGGATCATGGGATGGGGCCTCAAGTCGGGCTTTGGGTTGGGCAGGGAACCTGCTTGAGATTCTCTCTCTCCCTCTCCCCCACCTCTCCCCACCCCTCAAAAATATAATAAAATAAAAACAAAAACCCAGAAAGTGAGAATTTGCATATATGTACAGAAAAAAATGTTGAAGGTATAAACAAGCAGCACAATTCTAGTTGAACTGCACTTAATCTTTCAAATAAAGCAAAAGTTTAGGTTAAATGTTATTTAACTGTATGTATGCCACTGCAAAGTTAAAAGTAGATTTAAAAATTCTTAACCGCGTGATGTGCTATTATATTATAGGCTTTGGTGAAAATCGTTCATAAGAGAACTTGATTCAATCTGTTTTTACAAATCTCTTCAATTTACTATTAAAAGGGTCCTCTGATTTCAACTCCAATGGCTGAATTAATAAATGATTGCTTAGTAAATGAAAATTTAACAGTATGCAAACCAAAGAATACTTAATTTCTTAGAATGAAATTATTTACAACACACGATATCATCTACCTAGTAGCTTGTCTTACAATTCCTTAGGGGCTTTGGGGGGGTCAGGGGGGGCTAAAAGATTTTATTTATTTCCTTGAGAGAGAGAGCCCACGTACAAGCAGGGGGAGGGACTCAGGGAGAGGGAGAAGCACACTCCCCCCTGAGCAGGGAACCCGATGTGGGGCTCCATCCCAGGACCTGATCGACTGGGCCACGCAGGTGCCCCTAATTCCTTATGTTTTTATGCTTATTTCAGTGATTCTCAAACCTGAGTATGCTGTGGAATCACCTAGGAGGCTTTTATAATTTTTCAGTGCCAGGATCCCAAACCAAACCATATAAATTGGAGTATCTTGGCAGTTAGGCCTCAGTATCAATTTTTTTTTTTTAATTTTTGATCATGGTAAAAACACATAAACTACCATCATAACCATTTTTGTAAAAACACATAAACTTTGCCATCATAACCACTTGTAAGTGTGCAGTTCAACAGTGTTAACTATACTCACACTGATGTGCAATAAATCTCTGTAACTTTATCGTCCTGGAGGGCCAAAACTCTATACCCACTGAACAACATCTCAGTATTTACCCTACCCTACAGTAAGATTTTATTTATTTATTTGACAGAGAGAGAGAGAGCAAAGTAGGCAGAGAGGCAGGCAGAAGGAGAGGGAGAAGCAGGCTCCCCACTAAACAGAGATCCCGACGCGGGGCTGGATCCCAGGAACCTGAGATTATGACTTGAGCCGAAGGCAGATGCTTAACCAACTGAGCCAACCAGGTGCCCAAGTTTGACTACTTTAAAGACTTCACATAAGTGAATCTCAAGTTCATCCATGTTGTATCATGGGACAGGATTTCCTTCTCTTTTAAGGCCAATATTCCATTATATACATATGCCACATTTTCTTTATCCATTCATCAGTCAATGAACACTTGGGTTGCTGCCAAATTTGAGCTATTATGAATAATGCTGCTTTGAACATGGATATACAAATATCTCTTTGAGACTGCGCTTCCAATTCTTCTGAATACATATCCAGAAGTGGATCTGCTGGATCATATGATAATTTTACTTTTAATTTTTGAAGAACCACTATACAGCAGCTGCACCATTTCACATTCCCATCAACAGTGCGCAAGGGTTCCAAATTCTCCAAACCCTTGCTAACACTTGCTATCTTCTGGGTTTTTTCAACAGTACTCATCCTAGTTGGTGTGAGCTGGTATCTCACTGCGGTTTCAATTTGCATTTCCCTATTACTGATGATTGCCAATGTTCAATAAATGGAGTTTATTCTCCAGTCAAAGAAACGGAATTGACAGTCAGAAGAGAAAATGCTCATACAAAGAGAGATAATGGTTGAAATATACTTCAATAACAGACAAAACTTTCAGGTAAGACTGGTTTACTTCTTCCATGCCACTCAGCCTGCTTCCTTCCTTGAACCTCTCCCACCTCTCCTTTTCCTGTAGAATATTCTCTCTTTCAACCCAATTCTGTTTCTAAGAAAGAATTTAATATGAATTTGGGAAAGTTTCTCATTTCTCCCCAGAACATTTACATAAGCCTTAACACTGCTTAGTAGGGAAAGATTTATTTTTTTTTTCACATGGTAAAAAGAAGCAGCTTTAAGCCACAACCTCAAAACAGATACTCAGAGCTGGTACTCTCACAAGCCAGTTTTAAAGATGACTCTCCTGGGGTGCCTGGGTAGCGCAGTCGTTAAAGCGTCTGCCTTCGGCTCAAGGCGTGATCCCGGCGTTCCGGGATCGAGCCCCACATCGGGCTCCTCCGCTATGAGCCTGCTTCTTCCTCTCCCACTCCCCCTGCTTGTGTTCCCTCTCTCGCTGGCTGTCTCTATCTCTGTCGAATAAATAAATAAAATCTTTAAAAAAAATAAAAATAAAGATGACTCTCCAGTAGTTGGTCACTTATTTCTCCTGAGGCTGATTTTTTTTTAATGTAAACTCTATGTTCTCATGACCCCGAGATCAAGAGTCACATGCTCCACCAGCAGAGCTAGCTAGGTGCCCTACAGTATTTTTTTTTTTTAAGTAATCTCTACATCCAATATGGGGCTCGAATTCACAACCCTGAGATCAAGAGTCATGCTCTATCAACTGAGCCAGCCAGGCATCTCTGATGATTTTTAGAAACCAAAACAACCAATGTCAATATAAGAATATATACGGGTACACACCGAGCATTTACTTGAACACTATAGAATAAACTGTGTATTTCTTGTGCGTCTTAGAATGTGGAGCAGGAATGCAGAGCAGGTACTGAAAATCTGTTTAAAATTTGAATCAAGAATTTTTCAACATCTCATTTGTTCAACACCCTCAATCATGCAGAATATGACCAAGATCCTAAAAACAGGCCAAACAACCAAACAGTTAAAGAGTAAAATCAGACATCAAAAATCTTCGTTAAAAGGCACTTGGTTTTCCTCATAAGAAGAATCCTTTGACTCTCACTGAGTTACTGGATACTAACCGTTTACACAAAATTTTAGTAAATCTAATTATATTATTTTCCAATCAGTAACAAATGCATTTACATTGGGGATGAAGATGGAGACATGGAAATCTGAACAACCACACTCATCTAAGTGGCCCTTCTACTTACATATGGTATATTACTTGCAAGCATCACTTATGACAGCATATTACAAGAACTGATACTCATAATGAGTAGCCTTATGCATCACAGATTAAATTAGATTACAAAATCATATACCTCTGCAGCTGTGGTGCACACACGTGCAGGCACACACGTGTACGCACACACACTCATACCCCTTGTCTACATCTCACTTCTTTTGCCAGCAGGTACTCATACCTTGATTCCTTCATGAGTCACTACATAAGTAACTCATGACTTTGCTTTATCCCTCCCTGCCTAGTCTCGCCATTCCAACCATTTGACTCAACTGGAGGAAACCCTCTCTCCAGTTTCCCTACTGAAAGCAAAGAATTCATTGGGATGAGAGTATCTCAAAATACTACAAAACTGAATCAAAGAATGTTCATCTTTGAAAGAGAAATAAAGGCGGGGAGGAAGAGTACTGAGGAAAAGAAACAGAAATAACAAGTAAGACATGAGGCCCAGCTCACAAATATTTGTAATTTATTTGAGTAAAAATATTCATTCCTCCATTCTTAGTTTATTTATAACAGACACTTTGGAGAATTACATACTATTAATACTTGTTCTGCTTTCTCCCTCTTTAATATCAGTAGGAAAAGCTGAAGGCTTTCCCTAGTAACTGCATAAGTTTATAAAATCCCACAACAGGAAATCTCCCAAAAAAATGTGATTATTTCAGTTTTCAAATTTATATGAAGAAAATTATTTTAAAAATACAATTAAAATCACCTACCTCTACTTGAAAAAATAGTAAAATATTTTCTTATGCCACTAACGTAAACAAGTATTTCCCATTTCTTCAGACCTACCTATAAACATACACACGTAATAGGTTTTTGGGCACCTGAGTGGCTCAGTTGTTTGGGCATCTGCCTTCGGCTCAGGTCACGATCCCAAGGTCCTAGGATCAAATCCCACATCGGGCTCCCTGCTCAGAGGGGAGTCTGCTTCTCCCTCTCCCTCTCCCCCTTTTCCCCGCTCATGCTCTCTCTCTCTCTCTCTCAGATAAATAAAATCCTTAAAAAAATTTTTTTTTCAAGTAAAAAATTTGTTATCTGTCCACATCTTCTTTTTCTCACTGAACGGTATCATGAAGAGCTTTCCAGACAAATCTATCTAATTCTTTCCATAAATCTGAAACCTGGTCTATTTATCCAACCACAAACCTACTGAGAAGGTTTTCTGTATTGCGCTATTATAAGAAATACCAAAGAACATGCTTGTTGTAACAAATTAAAACCTCATCATCAATGTGTGAATATGTCTACATAGTTACCAACACTATACTTACAGACCTTTATAATTTGGCCAGTCTGACTGTCAAACTATTCATTCACTGTTATTTTAATTTGCCTTTTAAAATTATGACTGAGATTAGAGGTAGCTTCTTATGGTTACTGGCAAAGTGAATTTCTTCTTCATTGAAAAGACAGTTTGTATTCTTTCTTTTTTCTTCCATTGGGTTTTATTATTCATATCTAGGTGTTTGTTGATTAAGGATATCAAACTTTTTGACTTTTAACTTGGTTTACAACATCTACCACAGTGTCCAGTACTAAGAAAACTTACCCAAAACTTGGAAATGAAAAGAGAATATATAGGACATCCTTTCATTGTCATACTGGAGCACAGTTTGAATAAGCCCACCAAAGGATTACTTAATTTTTGAGAATATACATGTAACGGACTTTCTAATTTATTACTTGACTGAAGTATCTATGACCATATGGAAGAGGCATACTGTACACAAATTTGGCATTCAAGTAACTGCTGATTGATGAAATGGCTAATATTTTATAAAGTCCAAAGAGTTTACACAGATACTTATATCATTAACAACAACCTCTCTTCCATTCAAAAAAATTGATTCTTACTTCCTGAAAACTAAAAGCAAAGGTTGTATTTTGGAAAGGAGCACCACAAAAGTATCAACCTGAGTCCCAACCTACGTTTAATACCAAGAACAGATGGCCAGATAAAGAGTCTATAGTGGTACATTGGTTAAAGACTTTGAGACTGTGGAATTAGATGAAAGTACAGTTACTGAGCTTCAAATTCTTAAAAACAAAAACAAAAAACTATTGTTTGGACTGAAAATGAGAAATTGGTATATTTTGTCAGTTTTATTAATTTATCAACTCAATTTATAGGAAAAAATGTCCAACAAAATAAAAGGTAGTGAATTTACACAGTTGTAAATCTTTCATCAATTTAAAACAGGTAGGGGAAATAGCTGTGTTTTCTTTCAAACTATATTTCCTAATTATTTTATATGAGTGTTTATTTTTCTGTTTGTTTTCATACCTAGTTTAATTCAGCTATCAACACAGGAATTTCTCTCCACCTGGACCAATGCAGATAATTTCCAAACAAGCTGACCACAAGCTCAGAGGCATGTTTCCCATGGAATACTCTTTCTTGCTACTTTGCTATTATTTCCTTGATGGTAATAAGCCTTGAGAAAAGTGGTTTTGTGTTACCTGCATGCAATTTCTCTCTTCTCCTCAAAACAATCAATAGCTATTTAGTAAACACAAGAGCCATGCACTGTTGCTTAAGCATTGAGAAAACTAAAAAATTAAATTACAGTTGACCCTTCAACAACAGGAGTTTGAACTGCACAAGTCTCCTTATATGCGGATTTTTTTAATTCAAAAAATACAGTACCAGCACGGTAAGTGTATTTTCTCTTATGATTTTCTTAATAACATTTTTTCTCTAGTTTATTTGATTGTAAGACTATACTACTTAATACACATAACATACAAAATATGTGTTAACTGGCTGTTTATGTTATTGGTGAGGCTTCAGGTCAACGGTAGGCTATTATTAGTGGTTAAGTTTTTGGGGTACCAAGTCATACACAGATTTTTGACTGCATGGGAAAGGGGATATGTGGTGCCCCTAAACCTCATGTTGTTAAAAGGTCAACTGTATATGAATTTTTGCCTGTAAAAAAAGATCAAAGAAAGGCATAACAGGTAGAAATTTGCTGACTCCCATGATAGAATCCTATGTGAAACAATATGCAATGAAAGATACTGACAAGATCTTTGGAATCCAAACTGGTAGAAAATAGTAAATAATAAACAAATAAAAGATAGATAAAAACAAAGACTTAGAAACAAAACATAGTTAGTTTCTGCATAAAACATTAGGATAAAAACTTTTTAAAAGGTCATATTGACTGAGATAACAAAGTCACAAATGTGCTTTGATGTGAAAGTTCAAGACTATTTTCTAAATAAAAATAATCAAAAATAAAAACACTCAAAAAATTGAACATAAACTCATAGAACTAATAAATGATCTTAGCAAGATTGCAAGTTAACTACAAATCACTGATGAAGGAAATTACAGGAGACCTAAAGAAATGGAAAGCAATTGTGGGTTCATGGATTAGCAGATCGATATTGTTAAGATGTCAATTCTCCCTGAAACTGAACTATAGATTCAATGCAATCCCCATCAAATTCCCAGCAGGCTTTTTCATAAATATCAATAACTGAGAGTTAACAAATTCACAGAAATGTGTATCCCCACTAGATATTTTCTGAACTTGATTTAACCTCTAAGTCTTTTCTACCATCATCATGCTCTGCACTATCGTTGTAACTCCTTAATACATACACACAGCCAGGGTAATTTTTAGTGTCCTACTGAGAGACATAAAAATGTCATGGCTAGCTTTCTTGCTAAACCCTTATTCTGACTGCATATAATTTCATAAAAATAAGTAAATAAGCCTTTGTATTAAAAAAAAATCAAAACTATGCCCCTGGCCAAAAGGATAAATGTTTGCTGAGTAAACACATACAAGGATAAATGAACTTGAGGCACATTCTGAGATGTTGGAATGATGTAAGAGTTCCATCGTCTTTTTCTCTGATCTTCTATATTCAAAAAAATCTTTATGATCCCATTGCACACAGAAAAAAGTTTAAATCCATTAATGAAGTGTTAAAAGCCACAAACAATTGGCCCCTACTACCTCTGCAGCTTTCTCTTCTGTTATGAACTAACATCCCTCCAAATCCAAAATAAATACTAAGCTTCAGGCAATTAAACATTCTAACTCAGGACTTTCGCTAAAGCAGTAAAGAGACTTCTCTCTTTAGCATATTCAAATTTCACGTATCTTTCAATTACTCTTGCTGCAAAATAAACTATCCCAAAACATAGTAGCTTAAATGAAGCACCCTTTTATTTGCTCATGGAATCTATAGTTCAGGAATTCAGACAGCGCAGGGGCAGAACACTATTCTCATTCTCTAAATAAATATCAGCACAGAGGATTAAAATCAACAGATTATGATTAGTTATTTCTGGAGAAGAGTATTAGTGATGGAAGAAGGGGTATTTAAAATGTAAATTTAATAATTTAACATTTAAATTTATTTTAAGTTGACTGAAATGGCTTAAAATGTTTCAAAAAATAAATTTAAGTTTCAGCTACATTGATCTGTTTTGTTAATAATTAAATATATTTTACTGAATAAAACTAACTAGACTACAAAAGCTATTTTTTAAGCAGTGTAACTGGAAATGCTTCATCTTGAAACTAACTGATCATCTGTTTTAATTCTACTTCAAAACAAATGTTCTACATTTTCCACCTGGATAAAACAGATCAGACTCAATACTTCAAAGAAAAACATTTATAAATATGGCAGGTATGAAATGGAGGCATTTAGTTCTTGCTGGTTTTTTTTCCCCAAGTCTGTGTAAAAAGGTCAACTGCTAAATAAAAACAAGAACAGGCATGAATGGGAGGATAAATAACCAAATAAGGATAAAGGCAGAACTGGAGCAATTACCTAATGTATTAAATTCATAATCACACATGACTTACACCTTCTGGTATTGGGATGAAATCATTATAGAAATACTAGTCAGCATTTCTTGTAAGACTCCTAGATAACTGAAGGGTTCCTCCCAATTTTCTAGGCTAAAGGTTGCCATGCATCTCCCTTGGAGGAGGATGCATTTATATATTATCACCAAATCTTAGATTCTGACATACATGATCTCATCTTCAAAAAATTCAATAACATTTGAAGATGTCTATATTCAACTATGCATACACACACCATACTTAACACTAAAAATGTCTATGATATAGTCCAAGTAATCCAGTTCTGAAGGGTTCTGTAATGGTGACAAGAAAAACCTTAGCATCTCTTTGCTCACCCAGACCCTTTTCCTCTGCACCCTTCCACTGACTAGAAAGACCACAGATTCCATACACCCCTTGACACCTTTCCCTAGGATTCCTTTCCTCCAAAGAAACAGCACACCTGAAAGGGCTTTGGAAACAGTAAAGAGATACTCAAATGTTATTTTTGCACAGAGCTTATTTTCTTGGCTATAAGAACAACTCCCATTCACACAATTCTTTATAGATCACAAAGTATATACCAGGTAATTAGCTGATCAAACAAACTGGGGAAAGAAGGGAATCATAAAAAATGATAAACACCTCGGAATTTTTATTTTAACTTGAAACATAAATGAACATGATTTTATTATAATGAGAAATTTTTAGGTTGCTTAGAAGAAATATTGTTCTAATGCTTTACCATAACTTAAACTAAATTTTGAATGTAATAGGAAATTATAGATTGAATAGCTTTGGCTACCAGAGAAGGAATTTCTAGCTTTAGAGGTCATTTCAACTCCTCCTCCTATTCCTATTTTGATCCACCTATCTGTGTCATAATGTATACGATGTCAACATCACTCATAATTTTATTTTCCAACTAATCATCAATATTAATTACTACATATCACCTTTACTAAACTACAGGAACATATAATTTTATAGATGGCAGTTGATAAAGTATTTTCATCTTCTTTTCGCAATTCATTAATTTCTGTAGCATTGTCAAACTCATCCATTGGTTACGTCTAGGATTTAGTGAAAACTGAGCTGGAATTTTGTTCCATTTGTAAACACTATCTTTAGTGTTGAGTTATAAATGATGCAGAAAGCCTAAAATCATTAATTCTATTCCAAAACATAACTTAAAAATTTTCAGCTTTACTGAATCTCTTGATCCATGTGCAGAATTAAGGATATTAATTTTATTAATTTTGAAAAACCCCTTATTACTGTTTTAATTTCCTTACTATTGAGATCTGAAGAAACACTGAGTGCCTACAGAAATATGGCATCCCAAGTCAAAGCATACTGTAAGATAATGTATAAAAATGAACCAAAGACACAGTAGATTCTGGCTGAAAAAAGCAAAGAAAATTCCATTGGTGAGCAGAATTGGCATGAATGTTAAATATAAAGTAAGAAGGGAAGAGAAAAAGAATTCTAGGAGAAAGGAATACCCTGATCAAAGGTACAGATGTAGGAAATGCACTCCATTAAGGATTTTTAGAAAAGAAAATCAGTTTGATATGGTTGGAATACAGAATGTATGAAAAGAGGCAGAAAAGGATGGTAATACTAGATGAGTCTTTCTTAGAATAACTTGTAGCCAGATAATGAAAGACCTTGTCTTCCCCAATAAAGAGAATGAATTTCATTCTGTAGATAATGGGATATCACCAGAGCTTTTGGAAAAAGGAAAGAGTGTCAGAATTAGATTAGTATTTAGGCAGAATAACTCTAGAAACAGTGAAGTGTAAACAGTGATAAAGAAGTAAGACTGGATGGGAAATTGTGACAATTACCAAGAAGAAAGATTTAAGAACCTCAAATGTTAAGTAACAGAAGCCAAGATAGACCATATTCTGGGCCATGAAAAAGTCATTCACTAAAGTGGAAATTATCTGAATCACACAAACCACACTCTGACCACAATGGGATTAAATTAAAAACTAATAAAAGAGAGATTATCTACAAAATCCCCAAATAGTAAGAAACACAATTCCAAATAATTTATGGATCAAAGAATAATTTAAAAAGGAAGTTAAAAAATAGTTTGAACTAAATGAAAACGAAAACATATTTTATTAAAATGTGTGAGATGCAGTTAAGGCAATATTTGGGGATTAATTTATATACTAAGCACCTCTTCTTAGAAGAGGGTTAAAGTCTCAAATCAATGACTTCAACTTCCACCATAAGAAATTAAAACAGAAGTCTGGAAAATGGAGGAAAAAATCAAAACAGAAGAGCAAATTAAACCCAAAGTAAGCAGAAGAAGGAAAACAGTAAGAATGAGAAAGGAATCAATGAAATTAATAAGAGAAAAGCAAAGAAGAAAATCAAGGAAACCAGAAGCTGGCTCACTGAAAAGATCAGTAAAATTAATAAAATTAATAGACTAATCAGGGAAAAAAGTTTTAGTTTTAGATTTTACATTTACATTGATGATCTATTTGGCATTCTTAAGATGTGAATGGAAGTTAATTTGTGAACAGAGTTATGCGACTGTTTTGGCATCATTTGTTGAAAAGGTTATTCTTTTTCCCACTGAACCATTTTTCTAACTTTGCTAAAAAAAAATCAGTTCTGTGTTTGTATCTATGTTTAGAGTCTCTCTTCTGTTTTACTGGTGGAATTAATACTGTTCCATTATCTATCTTGACTCCAGTATTAAACTATTTTGATCACTGTAGCTTAATGATATGCCTTCAAGTCAATTAGTTTAAATCTTCCAACTTTGTTCTTACTTGTCAAAGTTGTTTTCCTATTCTAGTCCTTTCACATTTCCATATGGTTTTGAATTCCAATAGTTCATTGCTAATAAATATTCAAAACCAATTTTGGTATATTGATCTTACATTTTATGACCTCCTTGAATTCATTTATTAGTTCTGCTATTGTTTGGAAATTCCTTAGGGTATTTTACACGTTGGTTCATTTTTATCTACTCATTTCTGTACTTTTTATCCTTTTTTCCTTTACTGTGATACAGTCTGAAACACAGTTTCTGACCTATCTTCAAGTTTACTAATTCATTCTTCAGCAATGCCTAATATGCTATTAAATCAATTTTCTGGTTACTTGTTTCAGTTACCGTATTTTTTCAGTTCTTGAATTTGATTTAATTTTTTTATTAGTTACCAGTACTCTGACAAAATGCTAATCTTCTATTTTCTTTAAACATATCAAGCACAGTTTTGTCTGAGTGCCACTATTTAAATCCCTTTAAGTCTGTCTCTGTTTACTGTATCTTAGTTTTTTGTCACATTGTCTTGTCTCCTTGAATGTCTGATTACTTTCAACTGGATGCTGAATATTTTGTTTTTAAAAAAGGTTGAAATAATTTGAGATTTTACATGGTGTTATCTTCCTCCAAAGTGAATTTATGTTTTCTTTTAGCAGGAAGCTAGCCTAAAGGCTCTAGAAATAGCAGATAACCTTGATCCAATCAAGAGTTAAAATAATTCAAAGCTTGGTTTCAGCCCCTGTGAGGGCTGATCTATTCCTAGTTCACCCGTACATCTACAATGTAGCCTATTATAACACTTAGTAATAAACCCAGAAACTAATTTAAGTTAAAAGGATTGGAAGTTACCCACCGTTTGAGTCCAACAAAAATCACAAATTCTGACTACCTATTTTATTATTAAACGCTCTCTGAATAACTAAATACTCTTTCTCTATACAGCCAGATTTGGTATTAAACTTCAACTAACCAGACTTACTTTTTAATTGTAATAAACACTGTATATTGTAATAAACAGATAGCAGTGAGCTACAAAGTTGTTCACGTGGAAAATAAAATGCTGGTCAACTTTATTTTTGTTAATAGTTATAATTCAGTAAATGTTTCACTATCACTCAGAAGAAAATTGTTTTATACCTTAGGCACACTTGATCCACAATTTATTCTCCCTCAAAATAGAACATTCAACTGTTAGAAAATACAAAAGTCATTTCTAGAGACATTAAATTTTGTTAACACCATTGCCATGTTCTGCTGACAGATAACATTAAAAAAAGGTGAAATAAACTTGGAGAGTCTGAAAGTGTGTAAAGTGTTCTTGGTTCAAGAAAAGCTGCAATATCATGCTAAAAGATATACCATCCCCAAATATTTGAATTTTTCAAAGGGAGATATAAAATGAGACTTTGGGGCAACACCAAAAAAATTATATATATCTTTACAGTCTAAAAATTCTACATGCTCTTTTGTTAAAATTTCATTTTATTTCTTCTTCAGAAGAATGGTAATATATATTTTAAAAGCTCATACACACACACACAGAGTTAAATAGCTAAATACCTTTTGTATTTCTGACAATTTTCAACTCCATCTTATCTTAAAATATAGTAACTTTTTTAAATGTCATCATAATTTTATTTTTCTAGTCCTACCAGTGTTCACATTACAGGAACAGTTAGAAATGGGGCAAATTGCCAAGCACTTAAAACTGTTTATATCTTTAAAAAGATCCAACTTGTCATGTTATCAGATCATTTAGTTGACAGAAAGTAACTGAATATCACAGGTGGCTAGATAAAACCCATTTCTATAGAGAGTTGACCTTTCAATTCACCAAAGCTTAAAAAAAATAAAAATAAAAGTCAAACCTAAATGATTGAAAAGTAGGCTCTTTTAATGTTAAAAAACTGCTTCCCACCAACAAAACAAAACAAAACAGTATTTCCTTATACTCATCTAAATATTTTTAGATATAGCCTGTCTAAATTTTATCACATATAAATGCAGGTTCTTGAGGTATAATTGCAAACCACCAACCATCCATAAACACACCGTTATACTTCTAAAGACAATTTTTTTAAAAAGCAAAAAATAAATTTAAATAAAAATCCTTTTATCTGATCAACTGCTACTTATAAGCAAAACTGATTTAAATGACCTCACATCCTCTGTTTGGATTTTCCCTTTTTCATACATGGCATTCTTAGAGGTATATAAATTAATTCTGTGATACATAACCAAAGTCCAACAACATTCAGAAGTAGGAACACTGGGGAAAGGTTATATATATTTTTGCTTTTTCTGGAAATTTCCTTTGCTCTTTGACTCCTTCCCTAATGACAAGGAAAAGTTAAATGGCTGGGTAGAATAGAATTACGAACTTCAAATAAATTATAGGTACCATATAAGGTTCTCATTTTGGTTTTAAAAAAATTGTATGAGTATATTATGTGGTAAATTATTGGTCAGCTTTTGTGTAAACAAAACCTAAGGGGAGTAGCAGGTGTCAGACTGTGACCACACGGTCAATATGTGTGTTCAGGCAATGTAGTATAGTTACAAGGAAAGGGTGGAGGAAGCAATGATACAACCAAAGCATTAATAGAAGTAACATGTAACCTAAAGGGGGGAAATATAGTCATTTTCTCTGCATTACAATGTCTACATCTAGTTATGTAAGGCACAGTTTTAAAAGGAATAGTGCCAAAGTAGAGATTCCCAGAGAAAAGCAACCAGAAAACAAGGCACACTCATTATCATCACAGAATATATGACTGAAGTACCGGAAACATTAACTTTAATATCCTCCTATGTGACGACTTCCAAATTATATCCCCAGGCCTGACCTGTCCCCTGGGCTTCAAATGCATAACCACATGCCTACTGAATATATTTACTTGACTTCTTTACCCACATTTCAGTGTAACCTAAGAATATAGTGTAAAGAGCATGAACGCTGGAGCCAGACTGCCATGACTTAAAATCCAGAACCTAGATTCCAGGTTCCATCACAGTACAGCTAACATAGACCCTGAACGAACTGTGTCACCTCTTTATGCCTCAACTTCCTCATCTATAACATGGAGAGAGTTAATATTTTGTAAGGTTGTCCTGAGATTTAAATACATAATTTTTCAAAGCTCTTAAAATAGAACTGGACACATACTAAGTGCTATAGGTGTTTAGGAAATTTTTTAAAACATACCTAATAACCAAATTCAAACTCTCCATCCCCCCCAAATTATGCCTGTTTTATAATATGTATTTCAGAAAATGACTCCAAGACAAAACTTTGCCTTTTTCTATACCTTAACCTCTTTTTTCAGTGAGTCCTTCACTTACTTGCCGTGTGGGCCAACAAGATCTGGCCAGAGAAGGTTAAAAGAACAAAGGAAGGTAGGGAGAAGAAGGAGAAGGGAAGAGGAGGGAAGACAGAAGGGAGAGAAACTGAGGAATTATAGCGGTATATGCACCAAAATGTTAAGAGTAGTAATCTCTATTTGAAGAGAACACAAGTGATTATATTTTGTATATACTTTTCTGTCTTTCTGAGATCTTCTAAAAGATAAAAACGTGCTTCCCCTTTTCATGGGAGGAAAAAAAGCTGTTTTGAAAATGTCTTCAATGATATTCTGGATAAAATCTAAGTTCTCCATTAGTTGGTTCCTACACCTTCTGCTACTCCTTGTATGCCTTTGTATCCTCTCGTATCTGTACCCCTGCACAAGCAGCTACTCTCTATCCAGAACATGACCCCCATTCACCTCATCCGGTTAATTATCACCCACATGGCTACTACTATCTTCTCTGCAGTCTTCTTGGACCACATCCTGCTCTCTTCAAACCCACTGTTCCAACCTAGGTTAACCCAGTAGGATCTACCTTTAGAACCTAGTGTGTACATAGAACATATATCACAGTAAGTTTAATAAGTACTATTTATAATCTTGTCTCCCTCTTTCCTAGATACAAAGGAACACACATCTTTTACCACTCCAGCATCTAAAGCAGTACGTTGACACACAGCGGTGGACCAAAACGTCTGTTGTGCTAATGACTCCAAAATTATATTATTTCTACCCTAATATGTTGTCTCTCTAGAGCTGTATAAAAGTTGAAAATGGGAACTTCTAAAATAGCAGATTTCCAGTCTGGGAGTATTCAAAGTGAAACAGAATGCCACCATTCTTCTTCTTCCAGTCAATTACTGATTCACCAAATATTTATTCACTACCTCATATATACTTGACACTGGGGATGTAAGGACAAGCAAAAACGATGGGCTTTTCTTATAATACTTAGAGGTGCGGAGAGGAGAAGGCAAATTATGGCTAAATACTCAAAGCTACGAAATAAACACTAGTGAACTGTCCCTGAAATAAAGGAGTACATTTCTAATAGAACATATAATGAAAGACATCACCATATTTGGAAAGATCAAAGATTCTGAATTAGAAATGAGATTCGCTTACTTGAAGACAACAATTTTCAATCTTTTTTTTTTTTTTGGCTGCCACATACATGGATATATCCAGAGTTATGCATTCTTTCTACAACATACTAAATGAATAACTCTACTCCTAATAAACAAGGCATGAAGCTTCATAGTGCTTACCAGTTATACCACCCCTTCTTTTAAAAACAAACCAAAACAGGGCACCTGGTTGGCTCAGTTGGTAGAGCATGCAACTCTTAATATTAAGACTGTGAGTTTGAGCCCCATGTTGGGGGCAGAGTTTACTTAAAAACAAAGAACAAAAACAACAACAACAAAAAGCAATTCTTTATGTCTTGCAAAGCCAAGAACTTCAAGAGAAACCAATCTTAATTTCCTAGCCACAAACACTTGGTCCAGGGGTGTCTGGCTGAAGTATGCCGTATAAGGACTCTATATTGGAAGATATGACAGATAACTAGCTGCCCACGCAATACCGATTTTTCCCTTTTCCCTCCACTAGGAGATTTTGTTGGGCGTAGCAATATGCTCAGCTTTAAAACAAACAAACAACAAAAAAAAAAAAACCACTAAATTTTTCTGCCTTTCTTGTATTAGGTATGGTTACATACAAGTTCTGGCCAAGGAGATGTAAGCAGAAGTCACTGGGTGCACTTCTGAGAAAGCTCTTCTAAGAAGGAGGAAGACAGCCACATTTTTAATCATCTCCCCCCTTTCCCTTCTTTCTGCCTAGAATAAGAATATGAAGATAAGGGTAACATTCCATAAAGGCAGGAAAAGACAGTTAGAGCTGAGCCTTTAATGAAATCATGAAATTGCTATACCAGCACCAAACCATCCACCTCCTGACTTCCATACTTTACAGGGAACAAGAATACATCCCCAATTCATTGAAGCCACTCTTGTGGTTCTTCTGTTATTTGCAGTTGAATCTAAGCCTAATGAATGCTGATGATAACTAATGGAACTAAATCAAACCTCTGTCCTTGGGAGCAATGGAAGAATATAATTCCCAAAGACATACACAGCCAAGAGTGAAAAGACACACCCTTATGCTGAACACTCAAAGCAGAGTTGCCTGAAATAAGAATTCTCAGGATACAAAGCTGTCTGAGCAGGTTTCTTCCTTGCAAGTAGACAGAGCATTAACAACAATGGCATTGTTTTCTCTTCTGGTCAAGGATATTAGAATGCAGTTGAGAACAACACTATTTTTTAAATGGCCTTAAATATACTCTTTTAAAAAATTAAACAAATAAAACAGTCACAAGTTTTGATGAATTATCAGAATCAAATTGCTAAGCACATTCCACATTCAAACACATTTATCTGGCATGCAGTTAAACAGGCTCATTAAACATTTATAAGAAATGGACAGAAAAGGGTATGCATAGCATAGCTTATTTAAAGATGATGGGTGGAGGGAAATCAGAGAGAAGGAAATCAAAACTGTATGAATTCCACAGACCTAAGAATAACTAGGAACAGTCCTGTTTACTTGCAGGGCTTCCTCCAGTCTGATAGCTTTCCTTAGACTATCCCTTTCATCTGTAATTTCTGAAAAACAGTTTTTCCAGATAAGTCTATAGATTAGTTTAAGTTCCCCTGAGAAAGCACTTGCTTCCTGTAGTTTCCATGAGAACACTAGGAAGTATATGAATGTAGAGGTTAGCAAAAACTGTGCAGGGTAGTCCAAAATACCAGATAAATTCACTGAAGGACAAAGCTAATACCATGGCGTGAGGTCTAGCAGGAAAAAATGAAATCTGTCATCTGAGCTTTGGATTTAATTGAGCTAATAAGACAGTGTCCAGACAAGGGTGACAAAAGTAGGAAATAAACATCAACAATATGGCATTTTATTACTCAGCTATCAGAAAGAACGAGTTCTCAACATTTGCTACAACATGGACGGCACTGGAGGAGATAATGCTAAGTGAAATAAGTCAAGCAGAGAAAGACAATTATCATATGATTTCTCTCATCTATGGAACATAAGAACTAAAATGATCAGTAGGGGAAGAAAGGGATAAAGAAAGGGGGGGTAATCAGAAGGGGGAATGAAACATGAGAGACTATGGACTCTGAGAAACAAACTGAGGGCTTCAGAGGGGAGGGGGTGGGGGAATGGGATAGGCTGGTGATGGGTAGTAAGGAGGGCACGTATTGCATGGTGCACTGGGTGTTATACACAACTAATGAATCATCGAGCCTTACATCGGAAACCGGGGATGTACTGTATGGTGACTAACATAATATAATAAAAAATCATTATAAAAAAAAAAAACAATATGGCATTTTAAAAGAATCAAAAAGAACTATAATTACAGTTATAAAACATTCTCAAACATGTTTTCCATCTCCCACTTCCTTAAAATACACAGTAAGACTAACATGATTTAATAATTAAAACTGCACAATTAATTTTCTATACCTTGGTTCTATAAATTTGAGAGGGTATAGGGAGCAGGAAAGGAAAGAGAATTAAGTCTCCTGGGATTGCTTTAAGTGAAAGAAATCCTTTTTATATCACTAAATTTTATCCCAAAATCACTATTATTTTGGAAAACATAACCCAATAATGACAATAGTAACAACTAACACATAATGATTACTATGTACCATGCACCGTTCTAAGCACTTTATGTATATTAATTCATTTGATCCTCATAGTGATTCTATAAGGAAAATACTATTTTTATTCCCATTAGAATGACGAAAAAAAGGAGTCTTTAAATAATTTGCCTAAGGTCAAAGTTACTATGTGAAGCCAAAATTAAAAGTCAAGCAATCAAGTTCTAGAGTCCATGCTCTTAATCATTCTACCAAATTGTCTTTCTAGGTGTTACAACACCTAAATTCATTTGTAGTCAAACTGGACAGATCTGAAATTACTTCTTTCTTTCTTTCTTTTTTTTTTTTTTAGATTTTATTTGACAAGAGATTGAGATTGAGAGAGAGAGAGAGAGCATAAGCAGGGGGGAGTGGCAAAGGGAGCGGGAGAAGCAGGCTCCCAGTGAGCAGAGAGCCTGATGTGGGGCTCAATCCCAGGACCCTGGCATCATGACCTGAGCTGAAAGCAGATGTTTAACTGACTGAGCCACCCAGGCGCCCCTAAAATTATTTCTCCTTTTGCACTATCTTGTCAAGGTACTGTTATTCTCCCAATCACCCAAATTTGAATCTGTGTGATAACTTTTGGTCTCTTGGTGCATTCCATATTCAATCAGTCATGCAACTAAACCCTGTCAATTAAATACCACTCCTTTCCACTCCTACTGCCATCATCCTGGTGATTCCATAGCCAAAAACTGCATCAGCTTTCCAAGGAGCCAATAGCTCATGCCAATCTTATTGATAAAACATCTTTTTCACATGAACTACAGTCTCTTATATCAGTTTTATGGGGGCATAATGATAATAAAATAGTCCTATAGTATTTGTAATTTAATGATACATCCAAACATTTTAGAACCTCAAACTTTCAAAAAAGGACTCGGAATATGTAAGTATTTTAATACAAATTCAGCAAACAGGCTTCTGATAAGGAAAAAACATAGTATTTCCAAGTACAGGAACAAAAACTGGAATATTAACCCGAATAGGTCAGGTTAATGCTATAAATTTACGGAAAAGAGCAAGACCGTTGAAGATGATACGTATAAAACTATAAAGGCGAGTATATATACAAGAGAAAACTCACCATCACCATAAAAATGCTACAAGACTGAGTATGAAGGGTTAGGCCATGTCTGTCCTATTTACCACTGCACTCCCAGCACCAAACAAGCTGTCCGCACATAATAGGCACTAAAAAAATACTTAAAGATAAATCACTAGAAGTCTTCAATACAGGCTAAAGCCAGCTGATCACCTGGCAATATAAATAAACTGATTTAACCACCAAAACAGAGGTTGGAATTTGACCAGGAAAACTTCAAGGATTCCATAACATTTTCATCATCATCCCAGATTTTAAATGAAGGTCACACTCTAATAGGAAGGACTTTTAGAGAAATGTCTGCCAATATCTAGAGGCTACATCTTACCTACCAGTCAGTCTCTTTACACAAGTCTTTTTCAAGCAGGAGGAAAAAGAAAGAAGGGAAAGGGAATCACTAAACATTAGTGTTCTCAAAGGACAAAGTACCCATTTATATATGTTTCTATATTTAGAAACTAAATAATCATGTTAATCTAAAAAAATACCAAGCCTATGAATCATATTAAAAGAATACATCCTTGAGGCACGTGCAGGTTAAGCATCTGACTCTTGGTTTCAGATCAGGTCGTGATCATGGTCCTGAGATGGAGCCCCATGTTGGGCTCTGTGCTCAGTGCAGAGTCCGCCTAAGACTGTCTCTCCCTCTGCACCTCCCCTGTGTCACTCTCTCTCCCCCTCAAATTAATAAATAAATCTTTTTTTAAAAAAGAGTAAACCCTTAAGTGCTGTATTCTGTATATTAACAAATAATTAATGGAGGATATGTCCATGGTATCAAAAATACATAGAATTATTTTTCTTCCTTACAAGCTCCAAACGGAAAAGCCCTATATCAGTTAAACAATTGCTTAGTTGCAGGATTAATTCAGAAAAAGATAGGATTTTTATATGTGTACTTACCTTGCTTTAATGATAAACTAGAAATTTCTGACTCTTCATCTTTCTATCCTTTCCCTTGTACTTGTATGAAATATGAATATTTTAGAAAATATTGCATCATATACAAATAGGTTGCACGTTAAATGTGTAACCTATTCGATCATAGAAAATTATAATCATGATCATGTACACTCATGTGTCTGAATAATTCTTGGCTACTTTAAGCAAACAAACTAACATCCATCACAATTTCACATTGAAGATATTTTCGTTAATAATTTGGTAAGGTTGGGGCGCCTGGGTAGCTCAGTCAGTTAAGCATCCAACTCTTGATGTGAGCTTGGTTCATGATCTCAGGGTTGTGAGATTGAGCCCCCAACACCCACTGCGCTCGGCATGGAGTCTGCTTGTCCCTCTCCCTCTGCTCCTCCCCCAACTTGCTCTCTGTCTCTCTTTCTCTCTAAAATAAATAAAATTTTTAAAAATAATAACAATAATTTGGTAAGGTGAAAAGTATATAGTTACAATTTGCTTGGTAATATCAGAAATATTCAAAATTCTAAAAGCTATTTAACCTATCATTTGCTTTCCTTAGACTATTTGGCAAGCAGCAACAGGTTGCCTTGGTTATTTACATGCTAAGGGGCCACCATTGTTCCTGTCGCTTTTTTTTTTACTGCTTTATATTTTTTTAATAGTGCTTATCACTTCTCACATATTTTATAATTTACTTATTCATTATGATTAGTGCCAGTCTCTCTCCACTAGATACTTAAATTCTAAGAAGACAAGTATTTTATCTGGTTCACTGCTGTATCTTCAACACTATGCTTGACACATACTAACTGATCAATAAATAACTGTTAAATGAATGAGATGGCATTAAACCATAACTAAATTTCAAAATGACTATAAATTTTAAAGCAAAATTCTGGACAAATGAGCAAACTACCAAAAAAGAAATTGTGTTTTTCCTAAGTACTCACAAGCCTGTTCTTTAATGATCTTTTTTTTTTAAATCACCAGTGTTGGGGCGCCTGGGTGGCACAGCGGTTAAGCGTCTGCCTTCGGCCCAGGGCATGATCCCGGCGTTCTGGGATCGAGCCCCACATCAGGCTCCTCCGCTGGGAGCCTGCTTCTTCCTCTCCCACTCCCCTGCTTGTGTTCCCTCTCTCACTGGCTGTCTCTATCTCTGTCGAATAAATAAATAAAATCATTAAAAAATAATAAAATAAAATAAATCACCAGCGTTACTAGAACTGACACACAAATTCAGTAAAGTCACAGAATACAGAATCAACATACACAGATTTGTTGCATTTCTATACACCACTAATGAAGCACCAAAAAGAGAAATCAAGGAATCTATCCCATTTACAACAGCACCAAAAACCATAAGATACCTAGGAATAAATCTAACCAAAGAGGTAAAAGATCTATACTCTGAAAACTATAAAACACTTATGAAAGAAACTGAAGATGACACAAAGAAATGGAAAAACACTTCATATTCATGGATTAGAAAAACAAATATTGTTAAAATGTCCATACTACCCAGAGCAATTACATATTTAATTCAATCCCTATCAAAATACCAATAGCATTTTTCAGAACTAGAACAAACAATACTAAAATGTGAATGAAACCACAAAATACCCTGAACAGCCAAAGCAATCTTGAAAAGCAGAGCTAGAGGTATCACAATTCTGGACTTTAAATTATATTACAAAGCTGTAGTGATCAAGACATATGGTACTGGCACAAAAACAGACACATATATCAATGGAGTAGAATAAAGAATCCAAAAATGAACCCACAACTACATGGTCAACTAATCTTTGACAAAGCAGGAAAGACTATCCAATGGGAAAAAAAGAATCTCTCTTCAACAAATGATGTTTGGAAAACTGGAGAGCAAGATGCAAAAAACTGAAACTGGACCACTTTCTTATACCATACACAAAAATAAATTCAAAATGGATGAAAAACCTAAATGTGAGACAGGAAGTCCTCAAATTCCTAGAGAAGAACACTGGTAGTAACCTCTTTGACACTGGCCAGAGCAACTTCTTACTAGATATGACTCCTGAGGCAAAGGAAACAAAAGCAAAAATAAACTATTGGGATTTTTTCAAGATAAAAATCTTCCACACAATGAAGGAAATGATCAACGAAACTGAAAGGCAACCTACAGAATGGGAGAAGAAACTTGCAAATGACGTATCAGGTAAAGGGTTAGTATCCAAAATCTATAAAAACTTATAACACTCAATGCCCAAAAAACAAATAATCCCGTTAAGAAATGGACAGAAAACATGAATAGACATTTCTCCAAAGAAGACATACAGATGGCCAACAGACACATGAAAAGATGCTCAACATCACTTGACATCAGGAAATACAAATCAAAACTACAATTTCTCACCTCACACCAGTCAGAATGGCTAAAATTGACAACACAGGTTGGGGTGCCTGGCTGGCTCAGTTGGTGGAGCATGCAACTCCTGATCTCAGGGTTTTAAGTTCGAGCCCCACATTGGGTGTGGAGATTACTTAAAAATAAAAATATTTTTTAAAAAACAATAAAGGAACTATCAGCTGTTGGCAAGGATGTGGAGAAAGGGGAACCCTCTTACACTGTTGGTGGGAAGGACAGTATGGAGGTTCCTCAAAAAGTTAAAAATAGAACTACCCTATGATCCAGCAATTGCACTACTAGGTATTTACCCAAAGGATACAAAAACACAGATTCAAAGAGATACATGCACCCTGGTGTTCACAGCAGCATTATTAACAATAGCCAAACTATGGAAAGGCCCCAAATGTCAACTGATGAATGCCCATCAACTGATGAATGTGGTATGTGTACGTATATATATACACACGCACCACATCTTCATATAATATATATAACCGAACATCAGCCATAAAACAGAATGAACCCTTGCTATTTGCAGTGACGTGATGGAGCTGTAGGGTATCACGCTAAGCAAAGTCAGTCAGAGAAAGACAAATACCACGATTTCACTCATGTGTGGAATTTAAGAAACAAAACAGATGAACATAGGGGCTAAAAACAGAGAGAGGCAAAGCAGAAAACAGACTCTTAACTACGGAGAACAAACTGAGGGTTACTGGGGGGAGGTGGGCGGGGGGATGGGTTAAATGGGTGATGGGGATTAAGGAGGGCAGCTGTGATGAGCACTGGGTGTTGCATGTAAGTCATGAATTACTAGATTCTACACCAGGAACTAATGTTACACTGTATGTTAACGAACCGGAATTTAAATAAAAACTTGAGGAAAAAAAATCACCTGTCACCTCTATTTAAGTTACTAGTTTCTGGACTCCACCCTTAAACTGTTTTCATGTTTAGAAAGTGATTTTTCACTTTTAGTACTAGCAGCATCACATCACTCCACTTAAAGTTGTCACTGTCACTAACGGGCAGCAGGCTGTTCTGTGAAATAAAATTACACACATCCCCACATAGAACAAGAGTAATATAATTGAAATGCATCTTCCAGAAGTGTTAAAGAGGCCACGGTTAGTTTAAAAGAATCTCTGGTTGACGGAATGAGTAGAAAGTATCACTTTTGAGCAGGGACCTTCCTGTGTCTCTTTTTATTTTTTTTTAAAGATTTTATTTATTTATTTCACAGAGATAGAGACAGCCAGCGAGAGAGGGAGCACAAGCAGGGGGAGTGGGAGAGGAAGAAGCAGGCTCCCAGCGGAAGAGCCTGATGTGGGGCTCGATCCCAGAACACCGGGATCACGCCAGGATCACGCCCTGAGCGGAAGGCAGACGCCCAACCGCTGTGCCACCCAGACGCCCCCCTGTGTCTCTTTTTAACTCAGAGCACGTCTCTTCCTCTACTTTTCTGGCCTCAGAAAGTAAAACATTTACAACAAGAACCAGGACTCGACTTCATCTCCTTTATCAGTACTCAGAAGTCTCAGGGAAAGAAGCAGCACACCCAGTGTGCCTCAAACAATGAAAATCATAATCAAATCACAAATTGGTGGTACATCTCATACAAGTTTCATATTAGTTTCTCTCCAAAGTACATACTGCTGAATTTGAGAAAAATACTTAAGATCTTACTGTATTTTTAATGAAATCTTTCACTCAGTTACAAACCCAATAGTGGAATCTAACTTTTTCATTAGAATACTACGGCTGTCATAACCAAAGTTATTCCCAAATTCACATGTACGATAGGCATTTCTTATAAAAACAGTCTGTTTTCAGAGGAAATAAATATCCTTAGTTACCACAGATTTGTATCATGAGACTCTTCTGATTTTAACATTGAAACACTTTTCATGTCTTTCTAATGCCAGTTAAGCCTAATTAGAATAAGGCTTATCCTGTTAACTTAATCATTTTTAAAAGTAGCAGGAAAAAAAAAACAACCTTTTTAAAGAATGAGTTTGCCTCCACTAACACAAAGAATATTTTATTTTAATTTCTAAAAAGTTTAGTAGGGAGTCAAAGGACCAGGGTTTTATTATTGTCTCAGGCAATATTAGGAGCTTTATGATCTTGGGCCAGTTATTAAATCTCTAGATTTCAATATCTTATTTTTAGTATGAATGCAGATTAACTAAATTAATTTAATTTAAACTGAATTTATGAATGCAGATTAATTTAAATTAATAAAATTTTTTAACTTACCTAAAACTGTCAGTTTTCTCTTCAGTTTTCCAAATCTTGAACTTATATAAATTTTCCCAACTTCTGAAGTGACCTTTCTAAATTTCTGCATACATTTCAAATTCTGGACAATTCCTGGCTGAACTTGAAGTATCTTTAATTTAGCCAGAATTCACTGTTTAAAGAAATAAACCTTACGAACTTATTACCTTTATTATTAATTTATGAAATACTGATACCAACTTTTATCTTTTATTATATTTAAGGAGATGTCAGAAATCATTCTTACCATCCCCCTGCATGGACACATCTCAGAACAATGCAATAGTACACTATCGCTGACCTAAGTACAAGCTACATAAAAATATTTCCAACTAAGATACGTGTATATCATTTCAAGGGATTTCTTTTTTTTTTTTTTTTTTTTTTTAATTTTATTTATTTGACAGAGAGAGAGTACAAGCACGGGGAGCAGTAGAGGGAGAAGCGGGCTCCCTGCTCAGCGGGAGTTGATCCCAGGGGCTCGATCCCAGGACCCTGGGATCATATCCTGAGCCAAAGGCAGACGCTTAACTGACTGAGCCACCAAGCGCCCCTCAAGGCATTTCTGAAAAGTAAAGGAAGTCTAGTGATGATAAAATTTGCTATAAATTAGTAGAGACAGGCACATCACTGACAGATTTATAATTGATAGCTTTATAATTAATAAGATTTTAGTTCTCAAAGATCAAAAACTTTTCCTTGATAAATCTACATATATGTGTTTTGTCACCTTAGTAACTCTTTCCCCCTAAAATTTTGCATATTGGTGATATTAGTGACTTTTTATAGACACATGAGTACCACTAGAGGCCACCAAATACTTCACTTTTTAAAACTGGCTCATTTGTAACATAAGGAGTGCCGGTGCACGGTAATATCCATAACTGGGAAAGTTCCACATGAATACTCAAAGCACAACACAAACTCAAGCAAAAATATCTGAACATATTCCATACAATAAATAAGATGTCTAGATTACAGAAGAACTTGATTAGTCCAAAAACTGAGGGTTGGAGAGATGGATAACATCAAAATATCATTTCTTATATACCTTTGAAAATAGATTATATGACCTAGGAAATGGATGCTCTCTCTAAATAGCTGTTGTCATTTATAATTAAATTATTTATCTATACAGAGGTATATATACAGATATAGAGAGATAAATAAAATCCAAATTTCACATATTATTTCTTCCATACCACAGTCTTCCACATATAATGTTTTCATATCTAAACTTGACTACCATCTACAGCAATTAAAACTTTAAGAAGTTCTATTGTCAAAGTCACCACACATATTTGAATTACCCAAAATTCTGACTTGAAGAATAAAACCTGGCTCAGAAGCAAAGATAACACCTGAGAAAACTTGCCCTGAGTTTCTAGGTGAACTGCTGCATGTGCCCTCGTTTCTTCCATTGTCCTCCTCCTCATTAAAGGAAAATAGGAAAAAACAGAAAGCTCAAGTAACACCCGAATTCTGTAAATCCAAGTGAAATCTATGAAACAAAATGGGAATTCTTGCTATCTGAATATCCACCTTTTTTTTGCATAACGATATATTCTTCTTCAAAGGTTTTCAGGTACTCCAGAAAAACTTTATTCAGTCATGTTTTGGTGTTCTATCTCAAGTCTTTCCTTAACTAAAGGTTGCAAAGATGTTCTCTTCAGTTTTCTTTCAAAACTTTTTAGTTCCAGCTTTTACAGTTAGTCCATAATCCATTTCAGGTTAATTTTTCTGTGTAGTGTGAGGTATGACTAGGATTCAAGTACAGAAGACTGACATAATAGTGATACCACCACTTTCTTTCTTTCTTTTTATTATAATCATATTTTTTATTATGTTAGTCACCATACAGTACATCCCTGGTTTCTGATGTAAAGTTCGATGATTCATTAGTTTCGTATAACACCCAGTGCACCATGCAATACGTGCCCTCCTTACTACCCATCACCAGCCTATCCCATTGCCCCACCCCCCTCCCCTCAGAAGCCCTCCGTTTGTTTCTCAGAGTCCATAGTCTCTCATGCTTCATTCCCCTTTCTGATTATCCCCCCTTTCTTTATCCCTTTCTTCCCCTACCGATCTTCCTAGTTCTTATGTTCCATAGATGAGAGAACCATATGTAATTGTCTTTCTCTGCTTGACTTATTTCACTTAGCATTATCTCCTCCAGTCCTGTCCATGTTGCAGCAAATGTTGAGAAATCGCTCTTTTTGATGGCTGAATAATATTCCATTGTATATAGGGACCACAACGTCTTAATCCAGTCATCTGTTGAAGGGCATCACAGCTCCTTCCACGATTTAGCTATTGTGGACAAAGCTGCTATGAACATTGGGGTGCATATGGCCCTTCTCTTCACTATGTCTGTATCTTTGGGGTAAATACCCAGTAGTGCAATGGCTGGGTCATAGGGTAGCTCAATTTTTAACTTTTTAAGGGACCTCCACACTGTTTTCCAGAGTGGCTGTACCGACTTGCATTCCCACCAACAATGTAGGAGGGATCCCCTTTCTCCACAGCCTCTCCAACAATTGTTGTTTCTTGCCTTGTTAATTTTTGCCACTCTAACTGGCATAAGATACCACCACTTTCCAGAGAAAATAACACATACACACACACAGAGAAAAAAGAAAACTGAAACAGTAATCAAAACAGTATGGTACTAGCAAGAAAAAACACGGAGATTGATACATAGAACAGAATAGAGATCCCAGAAATAAACCGACACTTATATGGTCAATTAATCTGTAACAAAGGAGGCAAAAATACTCAGTGGGGAAAAGACACTTTCTTCAACAAATGGAGCTGGGAAAACTAGACAGCCACATGCACAAGAAGGGAACTGGACCATTTTCTTACACCATGTACAAAAATAAATTCATAATGAATTAGATTTGTATGAAGAACCTGAAACCATAGAACTCCTAGAAGAAAACATAGGCAATAAGCTCTGTGGCACTGGTCTTAGCAATATTTTGGGGGGACCAGTCTCCTCAGGCAAGGGCAACAAAAGCTGAAACAAACAAATGGGACTACATCAAACTAAAAAACTTTTGCACAGTGAAAGAAACCATCGACAAAACTTGGAGGCAACCTACTGAATGGGAGAAGATATTTGCAAATCATACATCCAATAAGAAGTTAATATCCAAAATACATAAAGAACTTACACAACTTAATACCAAAAAGCAACCTGAATTTCAAAATAGCAGAGCACTTGAACCAACATTTTTTCAAAGAAGACATATAGATTTCCAACAGGCATATGAAAAGATGGTCAACATCACTGATCATCAGGGAAATGCAAAATCACAAGGAAATATCACCTCACACCTGTGAGATTAGCTACTGTGAAAAAAAAATAACAAGTGTTGGTGAGGCTGTAGAGAAATGGGAACCTTCGTGCACTGTTGGTGGGAATGCAAACTGGTGCAGCCACTGTGGAAAACAGTAGAGGTTCCTCAAAATATTAAAACTAGGACTACCATACAATTCAGTAATTCCACTTCCAGGTTTTACGTAAAGAAAACAAAAACACCAACTCGAAGAGTTATATGTACACCTGTGTTCACTGTGCCATTATTTACAATAGCCAAAATATGGAAGCAACCTAAGTATCCATCAATGGATGAATAAAGAAAGAAAATCTGCCGTAAATATGTGTGTGTGTGTGTGTGTGTGTGTGTGTGTGTGTGTGAGAGAGAGAGAGAGAGAGAGAGAGAGAAAGAGAGAGAGAGAGAGAAACAAACCTATGGAGTTTGTTCATCAAATTAGCATGATGAAGACTGTCTTGTATCCTATCTGACACTAAAAGCATGGGTTTTTTTTTTCCAATACCATCCAGGTATCCAACAATTCCATTCAATTCTGACACTAAATACCCAGCGTTAGCACAGACTCCACAGGTCAAGGGCTCAGGGCTCAGCTCCACAAGAATGCCCTCACTTTAGATACTAGCTGCAAACTAGCCTAAGCTTATTCACTTCTGCATGCAGAATATAAATTCAGGGGCTTACCCAACCAACCCCGTCAGGTTCAGTAATTTGTTAGAAAAACAGAATTCACAGAAAAATACTTGTATTTACCAATTTATTATAAAGAATACAACTCAGGAACAACCAAATAGAAGTATTAGGCAAAGTATGGAGAAGAAGGACCTTCAGAGCCTCCATACCTTCTCGAAGGACACTACCTTCCCACCACATCAATGTGTTCACCAATACAGAAGATCTCTGAACCCTCTCATTTAGGTGTTTTTATGGTAAGTTTCATTTGGCAGTCACAGTTGATTAAATCATTGGCTGCTGGTGATTGAACTCAGTCTCCAGCCTCTCACCCCTCCCTAGTGGGGCTGAAATTTCCAAACCTCTAATCACAGGGTTGATTCCTGAAGCAATCTAGGGTCCACTAAACCAGTCAGCTATTCATTAGCATACAAAAGACAGTAAATTCCAAGAGTTTCAAGAGTTCTGTGCCAGGAGCTGAGACAAAGACTAAATATTAGTGATGTCCAAACATAAAATGGTCAAGGAGAATTACGATAAGGGAAAAGATGTTCAAATTCATCAGGAACACTGTGGTAGAGAAAAGCTAGTTGTTCACTCTATCTGTTTCGCTTTCTCCTAGGCACATATCTAGGCTTTATTTGCCAAACTCCCATTATAGTTAATGGGGGCTCCATAACTGACTTCTGATAAATCTAATGAAGTGATGTATACAGCTTCCCAGGCCTATCCCATAAAACTCAACCCTAACCTCCATGCTTTCTCTTACCACTCTGTCAGTGGTGATACCCAAGATAATCCTGAGAACAAAACTCTGAAGATGGCAAACCCCACTCCCATCTATCCCACAGCCACTAATTTTAGACTTCATGAAAGTAAGAAGAGAAAAACTTCTATCACGCTAGCCACAAAAATCTCAAGGTTTATCTATTATAACAGCTATTATTACCTTCATAGAGTAAGAAAATATTAAAAACTTCAACTTTGTAATTTCAGAATGGAAAAGACATAAACTATACTTCAGAATAAACCCTTGAGGTGTAAGATGGCTGTATGAGTTGAGAGTGGATGGCAAGAAATCATAACACTATAGCTTATTAAAATATTAATAGACAATCCCCTGATAACAGCCTTATAGGAGTAGTAGTATTATCAGAAAAGGCAAATGAACTTTGCTCATGGTTTTAAAATTATTGATACCATATTCTTTCCACTGTACCACACTTGTCTCTTAGAAAAATGGAGACAGCAAATGAAGGAGAATCATTTGAAACATTTACAATTAAGAAACAGGATAATAGCTAAAAGAGATAAAGTCAAGAAAAGATTTTTTTAGCTAGACTTAACGATACTTGAGATCAATGGAAACAGAAGACTAGAAAAAGGAACGGGAAGCTAAGAAGAGCAGAATAATCCACAGCTGCGATGCAACAATTACACGACAGATAAGCAGCAATACTCCTGGTGCTAATGAGGGCCAGGCTGTGAGCAAACAATGTGAATCTGGAGTAGCTTAGCCCTCGTAGATCTACATCTTCCTCAGGAAGTTCTCTATGGCTTCAAAGCATCAAGTACAGGAGAACTTAGCATGGGAGGAAACCTTGTCCCACGGTGGTTCTGAGAGCAGTGCTGGAGTAGCAGACCACAGAGATGGGTGGTGAAAGATTCTTCAGCATAACTGAGATTATCAATGTATCAGCAAAATAAAGAGAATTAGAAGTAACTGAAAGTCTAGTTAACAAGCCACTTCAGTGAGCACAGAGGAATGTGAGAATAACACTAAGACTGAGTATCCTCCACTTCAGAGATGCTGAGAGAATCTACTATTTCAGACGCATGCTCTAGACAACATCAGGTTCCAACCTGCCATGTGGTTTTACCACTTCAAAGACACAATTGTCTGGGAGTAGAAAACGAAAATGTGAGTTCAAACCACCACTTACCAGCTTAACCTCCATTTATATCTACTTGCTTTGTCATGAACATAACTTTAAAAGTCATTTTTGTACTCCCTAGCATGTTTTAAAAGCCACGTCTTCATACCTCAGAGCAGCCGTCTTAGTTTTCAGCCTCAACTCTATCCAAAATCGAAAGTCCTTCCACACATTCTTTATACCATCTTTAAAACTGAATTCATCAGCGGCACCTGGGTGGCTCAGTCGGTTAAGCATCTGCCTTCAGCTCAGGTCATGATCCTTGAGTCCCAGGACAGAGTCCCACATGGCGGGGCTCCCCACTCAGCAGGGTGTCTGCTTCTCCTTCTGACCCTCCCCCCCTCATGTTCTCTTTCTATCTAATAAATAAATAAAATCTTTTTTAAAAAATTAAATAAAATAGGGGCGCCTGGGTGGCTCAGTCGTTAAGCATCTGCCTTCGGCTCAGGGCGTGATCCCAGCGTTCTGGGATGGAGCCCCACATCGGGCTCCTCCGCTGGGAGCCTGCTTCTTCCTCTCCCACTCCTCCTGCTTGTGTTCCCTCTCTCTCTGGCTGTCTCTCTCTGTCAGATAAATAAATAAAATCTTAAAATAAAATAAAATAAAATAAAAAACTGAATTCATCAACAAGTGCCCCATGTCAGCACAGAGGCTTTGGACACTACCTGTAATATCCTTCATAGGTACCTTTTATAATTATATTTTTTTTATAATCATATATTTTTTATTTTTAGCTGTCTTTATGTATTTCTCAAATCTCCCTGGCTGGCAAATTATCCTGCCTATCTTTATTCTAAATAATTACTCATACAGGTGGCTTTTTATATTCACATGCAGAAACCTACATTTTTACCTATTGCCCTATACTTCATCTTCTTAGCTAATACCCTATAACTATGCCTTTTAGAATCTTTGTGAACCCTGACTCTATCATCCAATATGTTCACTACCTTTCTCATTCTCCTTTCATGCATACTCTACAAAAGAGGGAGAATATTCTCTTCCATCCTTTCTATACTCAGTTCCCTGACCACACAGTATTTATATCTAGGTCAAATGGACAACTGCTATCCCATTTGTTATGCTCAATGCATTCTAAACGGCTTAAAGAATTAGAGCATTACATGGTACTTTAACTTCTCTGCACAAATAACATCCCATATTAAGACTACCTCTATGTTAAAACTACAGAAAGTTGCATACACTGGTTTTTATTTCCCTCTTTTCCCCAATCATATTGAAGGTGGTCAAATCACTAGTCTATAAATAACTGAACTAATTTTTTACAAACATGAAACTCAGAAATTCTTTTAAAGATTTTATTTATTTCACATAAAGAGAGCAAGAGAGCACAAGCAGGGGGAGCAGCAGAGGGAGAGGGAGAAGCAGACTCCCCAGTGAGCAGGGAGCCCACTGGGGGATTTGATCCCAGGGCCCTGAGATCATGACCTGAGCCAAAGGCAGATGCTTAACCAACTGAGCCACCCAGGTGAACCCAAAAATTCTAACTAAACATTTATTACTTTTATTCAAGTAACATTCTTTTTATCATACTACTAGTCTTCTAAAAAAAATTCTACTAGTCCTCTAAAAATGTCTCAGTGCAGGCATTCCAGTGAAGAACATGGCACAAAATTTTCTGAATAATAATACAAAAGGATTCACTTCTGAGACAGGGCACCGTTAAAAAGAGCTAGTGCCAGAACAACACTATTTTGCTGATGTCCAAACCCTAGCCAATAAAAATACTTGTTCCCATAATCAGAAATAGATTGTTAGCCATAGAATGCCTCTGCAAAACAATTCCTAAATTTTCTTTGAAATATTGTTACTAAAATTAACACTAACTTTATTTATATGACTGTCTGTGGTTTCCATGCGTGCCTAAAAAGCACAAGGAAAAGATAAAAATATCCCAGAACTGGAAAAGTAGTCATTATGTTTGGTTTAGCTTATTTTCATATTTTTATTTTTAAAATCCATCCAAATTAAAGTTCAGCATTTCTCAATAGATGAAAAGAAAAAAAGGGCAATTTTTAAAAAAGGTTTTATTTATTTGAGAGAGAAAGCAAGAGGGGGGAAGAGAGGGAGAGAGAGAGAGAGAGAGCACGAGCTGGGGAGGGGCAGAGAACCAGACTCCCTGCTAAGTAGGGAGCCCTATGTGGGACTCTGGGATCATGACCTCAGCCGAAGGCAGGCACTTAACCGACTCAGCCATCCAGGCGCCCAAATGGCAAATTTTTTACATAAAAACAGAAGGAACAAATTCAGCACCCTCTAAATTAAATTTGGGTTTTGACTTATCAGTGAAAGGATACCTAAAATCCTTTCCCACAAGTCATAAAGTTTAATCTTCAGGCTAAACACAATAATTTGTATTAGAACTTATATACAACAAATATATGCTGACTGACGAAGAAAGGTGACAACAGAAAATAATGTCAGTATTATACTCTGAACCCATATTCATCCTCAGGCAAAATAAACATGTGAAGTTGGTTTCTATACAACAACATAGCATTCTTTTAACATTTCTGAACCTCAGTTCTTTAAAATTATAGAACCCTGTTTTCAGATCCTGCATTTACACTAAAATATAAATGCCAACCACAGTTTAAAGTGTCACTCTCAGAATATTCTCAGATTGTGGCTGAGACTAACAGTATTTCATGTGGTAATGGGTTTGAAACCTAGCTCTGCTGCATCTTAGCTGTTAGAGCTTAGTGAAATTGTTTAAACTTCCTAATCCTCAGTTTACTTATCATAAATTAGACATACTACCATCAATCAACCAATTTATGTGAGTTCATCATAATCTATCAATTCTATGCAACTGTTAGATATGAACATTAATGTTATATGCTAAAACTTGTCCACTACTTTGGAAGGGCTAAGATTTTTTCTTTTTCCTGTAAATCACTGGAATAGGGTCACGATCACCCTGGAATCAACAAACCACTTAGTAGGGCCCCTGGGCGGCTCAGTCGGTTAAGCGTCTGCCTTCAGCTCAGGTCATGATGCCAGGGTCCTGGGATCGAGCCCCACGTTGGGCTCCCTGCTCAGCGGGGAGCCTGCTTCTCCCTCCCCTCTGCCTGCTGCTCCCCCTACTTGTGCTCTTTTCTCTGTGTAAATAAAGTAAATACATAAAATTTAAAAAAACAAACCACTTAGGGACTGAGCCAGATCACCTAAAATTAGACTAAAATTTTATTAGGCCTCCATCTGGTGTTGCTACTACAGGAGTTAGGTTACACAGTATTTCACAGTTATTCAAGTTATTGCTATTCAAATGCAGAATGGTTGCATGCCTCTAATACACAAGTATAGCACAAAGCAATAAATAATAAAAAGACAACAAAATTAACAGTTAATGATTCTATTAGGTTTTTAAAATGGGCTTTAATACATGTTAGATCAAAAAATTTATTTTGGGGGCGCCTGGGTGACACAGCGGTTAAGCGTCTGCCTTCGGCTCAGGGCGTGATCCCAGTGTTATGGGATCGAGCCCCACATCGGGCTCCTCCGCTATGAGCCTGCTTCTTCCTCTCCCACTCCCCCTGCTTGTGTTCCCTCTCTCGCTGGCTGTCTCTATCTCTGTTGAATAAATTTAAACAATCTTTAAAAAAAAAAAATTTATTTTGTACCTGAGAAAGCACAAGAGACATTAAGAGTATCACAATTGCTATTCAATGATGGAAAAATTAAAAGGGAAAACAATTTCCAATGTAATCCAGTAGATCAAATACTTTTTAAATATTAATCCAATGCAAAAAAAAAAAAAAAATCTTGAATGCTTTGCTAAGAATCAGCCAAGAGGTCGCCTAGGAAAATCTTAAGTGAGGAAAAGTTCTGTCTACCTCTTAGCACTTCCACTTCCCCAGTCAGCAGCATACGACGCTACTTGTTATTGGAGATACACTGACAGCACCTAACATGGGAGTGTCTGTCACACAAAGGAAAAATACCATTTACTAGGTAGTGAAATCAGTATGTGTCTCTCCCTCACTACTGGAAAAACATCAGAGACATCACAGAATCCATTCCCTTGGCTTTCAAAACACAAAAATAATCCCTTCCCAGTCATAGCTAAATAGCCCCAATAATGTCTGCTGTTCTTGAAACTTATGACAGTGGTTTACTGTCACACTGTCAAAATAATGTAGTTTATATCCCTCCATACTTTAATATGACGGACAGTAAGAACTCACAAGAGTTCTCAATGGTCCACAGCACCAAAATTTTCCCCTTTCAGTCATCACTAAAAAGGATGCTGAAGCAGGGCTTAAAAACGTTGACAGTACAAATACCCGGTTATCCACACCATAAGGCCACTTACAAGTATATGTATGCATGAGGGGGAGAAGACAAAGGACTACAAGGGGCTCTCCAAAAAGTTACTTTTCCTTAGATCCTCACGTTCTTTCCCCATTTTTTGTACCAAACTTCAAGATTTGCCCTCTCTGTGTGTCTACAGAACCCACAGCCCTCTTTACACCGTTGGGTTAGAACAATCAAAATGAAGCCTTCAGCACGGTATCTTTCATCCCCCGTAAGCAGAAATGAACAGTCATTAGCTAGAATGAGGAAATTTATAATTTATAATTTGTAATTTTCAACATCAGTTTTATTCCTAATGGGTATTTCTGACCCATAATAACAAGAGAACGAACAATTCTGCTGTGGGGGTTGGGGGAGGAAGGGGAGATGCTGCAACATGTGGAACAAACGACGGTGACGGCAACAGCAATCATCACCATCACCACCGTCCACAAGCTACCTCGTTTGCTGAGCACTTACATTATGGAAGCCACTGTTCACAGCATTTTGTATACTTTTCCCCATGTTATCTTGACAATACCCTATGAGATTGGTATTGTTGTTATCCTCATTTTAGAGATGAGGACACTGCTGCTCAAAGAAGTTAAGTAACTCATCTAAAATTATACCATACAGCTGGGATTTCAACCCGGGCAGTCTCCTCCAGAGCCTGGACTCTTCACTATTAAATCATATCAAATGTTCTCTCAACAAGAAGTGCTTTAAAGAACAGTTCTCATGTGTGTGTGTGTGTGTGTTATACACTCACACAACATAAATACATATAGACACACACATACACACTTATCCATACTCCACTATGTTTGAGAACAAAACTTTATAGTCACATTGCAAAATACCTTAGTACTCGTCTTTCCAGCCCCTCATTTTACCACCATGGATCTGTCATCAGATAGAATGTCCTGGCCATCGAAATTATGCTTAATCGTTAAACTCCTTTAAAATGACTAACAAAAATAGGGGCGCCTGAGTGGCACAGCGGTTAAGCGGCTGCCTTCGGCTCAGGGCGTGATCCCGGCGATCTGGGATCTAGCCCCACATCAGGCTCTTCCCCTATGAGCCTGCTTCTTCCTCTCCCACTCCCCCTGCTGTGTTCCCTCTCTCGCTGGCTGTCTCTATCTCTGTCGAATAAATAAATAAAATCTTTAAAAATAAATAAAATAAAATAAAATAAAATGACTAACAAAAATAAAGCAGTTGAATTGCACTATTATAAAGCAATCAGCAGATCATGTAACTAAAAAGAATTCAGATTTGTGATTTCAAAACCAAACTGAACATGACTGGTGTTTTAGTTTTCACCAGAACAATAACTGAAGATGTTCAGACAAAAATATAGTAAGTATTTGTTTAGTGACACACTATCACTGAAGGTACTAGGCTAAGATTTTGACTAACGAATCAGAGGAATTTTTCACCTTCCATATATATATAAAGATTATCAATTTCTTCTCTAATATTATAAAGAAGCTTACGTGAGAAAAGAATAGCAAAACAGGCATTCCAGAATCAATATATTCAAAGGTTACTGTACTTGGGGACAGGGGGATTATTTCTAGTAACATGTTACAGTTAAATCACCAGATTATTTAACAGTAACTATAAAATGAATATAACCATAAATGTAGCATAAAAAGAAAAGTATCAACATAAAAGTACAATAAAGCAACACCAACTTACCAATTCAATTCCCTGTGGAAAAGGTGTATCATCCCAGTCCTTCTGTGGAAATCTCTGGATTATTTTCCCCAGACCTGCTCCTGACCCTGTTAAAATCGAAGTGAATTAGTTATATAGCACAAAAAAGTCTTAATACTCGTTATATTAATACTTATTTATAAATTAGGATTTGTTGAATAAATCAATATATTAATTAAATATTCTCAAGTTTTAAAGGGCATATTTACCTTCTAAACATAATATTGAAATAACAAGCAATCCCTACCCTATAGACTCTCAAAAGAGCGACACATATGAAAAGCTAAGAAAAATAAACAGAGGCGTTAAAATCTAGAGCCTCTACCATACCATGGGAGAACTGCTCCTGTTCCCATAAGGAAAGCAATCTTCTCAGCATCTCTAGTTGAAATTTAAAAAAAAAAAAAAAAGAAAGAAAGAAAACTCTTCTAGGGAGACAAAGTAATCTTACGTGACAAATGAAATGGGACTATTAGCACTACGCTTCAGTTAGGGGGTACATAAGCACTATTACAGGTAAAATAAGGATTTTTAGAGTGGTCTAAGAACTTGATAATTGTCTAAGCAGGGTTTCTCAACATCAGCACTGTTGACATTTTGGGCCAGATAATTTTTTGTTGGAGGGCAGGGGAGGGCTCGTCCTGTCTAGGATATTTAGTTTAGCAATATCTTTAGCGTCAACCCACTATCAGCACCAAGTCATTGCAACCAAAAACATCTCCAGGCATTGCCAAGTGTCCTGGGAAAAGGGGGCAAAACTGCCCCTGGTTGAAAACCACCAGCCTATAATATCACTGTTGTAAAATTATCCTGTCATTCTAAAGAATAGATCAATTTATAATTGAACACTGGAGATATAATCTGTGAGTAACCTAGGGACGGAAAGTACATGTTAGATCTAAATTACTTTTTGCTATACTTGTTAAAGAGTGTCGGGTGCTTGCATATTTCACAGGTTGTCCCAGTTCATCTTGTAACGAAAGCAACAACACTCTGATTATTTGTACACCTACCGGAAGGGAGCCTTTAACACCTGATTCAATTTGCTAATTTAAGAAATTATCCACCATCATCTATCACCCTCTCCCTGTGAATTCAACTTCCCCCTTGACCCTTATCTAGAGTTCAATCACTTGATGGCCAAATTTTTATCTTTAAGAGATACACAAAAAGTTAAATTCATTTAACTGAACAACTCAGTACTGTGTTTTAAAAATGAGGTCACATTTGGAAAAGGCAAAATAAAAACATTCTCAATTAAATGAACAACCGCTGTAGTACAGTAACTCCTCATATATCCATCATTATAAGGAAATCTTCATCTGTGGTTTATCACAAGCACTTACTTTTTCAAAATCTACCTCAAACATAACCACTTCTGACATGGCAAGCAGAGCTAATTCAACAAATTGCTAAGTACTGGGGATAAACAAATGAAAAAGACATAGTCTCTATCCTCAAAAAACTCATAATTATTAGGAGAAACAGACAAATAAACTGATAATTTCAGTATATTATGGTAAGTACAAGGATAGAAGGGAACCTAACCCAGCTTAGCAGAGAACACTATGGAAAACTTCTAGGAGAAATGACAATAAGCTTTTTCTTTCTTTCAGTACCATCTTTGTATCCCCAAACACAGAGCATCCTGAATGCCTGGCATTTAGTTTATACTGAGTTAAATGTTAATTTTAATAAATTTGTGAATATCAACAGAAATTATTTTCAACTCACATTTCCCTGTCTTTTCAAACAGAGATAAATGCATGATATCCATCTTACATTTAACAAGGTATCCATATACTGTTTATTCAGTTCTGAGAATGATATATAATGTACTTTAGGCTCAAGAAATACTTTATATTAATTTTTACTAATTATAAAAATTATAAACGTTAACTGAAGAAAAATTTTTAAATACATAAAAATATAAAGAAGAAATCACCCATAATTTCATAGCTAGAGAAAAATTCTGTTAATATTTTAGACAATTTTATCCTGTTTTTTTGTATACACATGTATTTTCGTACACATGTATTTTTTCTACAGAATTGAGATCATTCTAAACTCTAGCTTTATCTATTCATTTATTACTTGGTATTTCACAATAAGCCTTGGATGTTAAACATACATTTTCTAGTTTCTCACAATTATAAATAATGCTATAAAAAGCATCTTTCTATAGGAATCTTTATCCTCACCCTCCTTTTCCCCCGAAAAATTCTTAGATACACAACTACTAGGTCAAAGAGAATGAAAAATTTTACAACTAGCACAATGCCATTGGGCCCACCAGAAGACATTCAACACTCTTTTTACATTCTGTAAATTCTTTAAGTATAAGACTGGCATTTTCACCACATTCTTACCAACTATTGTTATTCTAAACATTTGTTTGCTTTAATTACTGTCAATTTGAGAGATTAAAAGTTCTTCTTTGGCAGCAGCATAACTTTCAAAAGTTCTCCAGAAGTAACATACTTACTGATTTTAAAATGATATGCAGTGTTTCGATAACATGAAAGCTCAGTTTGAAATACTGACATTTCAAAATGCACAAAGAAATATGATTCATGAGTGATATGACTTTCAGTTATATGATAATGTTATCTGAAAATGGGAATTAGGTTAGAAAAATGACCAGAAAATTGGTAAAATAATATCTCACTACAAATAAAATGTGGAAAGACCTACAATAGCTTGGTTTTTAAATATATAAATTGCTGCAGCTACCAACTTTTGAGGAACTTATGAAGGTATCGTACAAAAAGTAAGCATTGTTTGATTCTTGTTTCTTGATTTTTAAGCATTTAGTCTGAATATTTAAACTCATTTTCCTAATTTATGTATTTTATCTGACACTTATAGGCAATAGTGGTTGTATGTAAAAGTGCTGAGAAGTGGCATTTTACATTGAGAAGCAAGCCACTGTGAGGGAAGAGTGTTCTAGAGTTAGAGGTCCACTGCAGACTGATCCCTATGTCCAGAAGTAAAGTACGCCATGTCAACCAGAGTGGCTGTGGAAGCAGCTCTTATTTGCACCGCATATTAAATGAAGCTGAGTTATTGGGTTGGGGAGGAAGAAATTCCTTAAAAGAAAGGGGACCACTTCCTAGGCAGACAAAATTGTGATCGTCCACTGCACTGTATGTAGCTAAATTGGAAAAGGAAGGGGCACTTAATCAGTGCCTTCATGTTTTCTTTCCAGTCCCTAGTCTACTACCCCATTATAAAATTAAGAAATATGATGACTGATGTAGTTAACATATTAAAAGAGGGATGTTCAGCAGAACACCAGCACATTTGGAAATGGTTTTCTTTGAAAAAAGTATATATGCTAGACAATCTGTCCAAAACAAATTTAGGAAGGGTGAGGAAATACTGGTGTGGTCAGACACACTTTTCCCTCCTTTATGTTTGGTAACCCACTTTCCCCTGGGTCCTGGTAGGGCTGCGGGCTACCCAGCTCAGCCACAAAGATTAGCAAGTGACCCAGGGTGATCCAACCATCCATCTCCCCTCTGACAAAGTGACTGTTCTAGCTTTGGCCAATGACCTCAGAAGAGCCCAACAGTCTTCCCTGGGGTTGCTAACTAATATACTACAGGTGTGCCATTGCCAGAAACTATAAAGAAGAAGTATATCTGCAGAAGAACAACTGACTGAGTAAGGATCGATTAGGTGGAAAAATCTAACACTCTGCTCTACACAAAACAGGATGCTTGATATTTGTTGTTTGTACCAATTGACAAAAATTAGTTATTTGAGTGACTTCTGTGTATACTTAGAGTACAGATGTACAAAATATATACCACTGGATTTAATATAGACTCTGAACTTTGACAGATGCTACTCTTACAATTCAATAAATCTTCTTCTGTGATATGTTTATCTAAACAACTAGATCAGAGGTTACCTACACTAGACTTGCTATATGATGTCCATCTGCTCACACCCTTTTCTTTTTTTTTTTTTTTTTTTTTTAAGATTTTATTTATTTATGAGAGACAGCCAGCGAGAGAGGGATCACAAGCAGGGGGAGTGGGAGAGGAAGAGGCTTCCAGCGGAGGAGCCTGATGTGGGGCTCGATCCCAGAACGCCAGGATCACGCCCTGAGCCGAAGGCAGACACCCAACGACTGAGCCACCCAGGCGCCCCTCACACCCTTTTCTATCAAAAACGGCATCAAGGAAAGGCAGCAGTCACATTCAAGGACACACAATCCTACCACTCCTCTCACCAGCCAGAAAGAAATTACTAAATCCTTTATTTGGTTATTTTATTTACTGTTACTTGTCTGTCTCATCTCACTAGAATGAAAACAATGATTTTTGTCCTACGTTGTTTACTGACGTATCCTAAGCACTTAGAATAATTCCTGGTATTTATTACTTAATAAAAATATTTGTTGAATAAATAAATGGGACTATTAGGTGGGCAAGGGCATCTATAAACTGGCAAGCAACTTAGGACCAGAACGACCTGGCTGTAAAAGGTATGCTAGACAAATCAAATCCTACTGCGAGGGAATTCTGAATAGGAAAAATGAGACTAAAGCAGTAGGAAAAAAAATGTAGCAAGACTTGCTATGATGGGGGCGCCTGGGTGGCTCAGTCAGTTAAGCATCTGCCTTTGGCTCAGGTTGTGATCCCCGGGTGCTGGGATCGAGTCCCACATGGGCCTCTCTGATCGGTAGGAAGCCTGCTTCTCCCTCTCCCTCTGCTGCTCGTCCCTGCTTGTTCTTGCTCGCTCTCTCTCTCTCTTTGTGTCAAATAAATGAACAAAATCTTAAAAAAGAAGAAGAAGAAGAAGAAGAAGAAGAAGAAGAAGAAGAAGAAGAAGAAGGGGAGGAGGAGGAGGAGGAGGAGGAAGGAGGAGGAAGAAAAAGACTTGCTATGATGTAGAGAAAGGTCAGGCACCACAGGGGGTCATGTGTAAAACCCAAGTTATAGAACAACAGAAACTCTAGGCAGACTTGCCAGCAGAAATAAGTGAAGAGTTTACACAAGTAGAAGGAAGCAGAGATGCCACAAGAGGAAGGCTGTACCGCTAAGTTCTACCTCCAGTAAACTCTGGCAGGACTATAACGTCTGTCACCAAACTTCAGAGGTATTTTTATGATATTCTTCCCTTGAGCTAGAATGAATAGGTTTGTATTACTTGTCTCTAAAGAATCCAACCTAGAAAGACAACCTAACGAGCACCCTGATAGATCAGCTCTTTCAAACTGGTAAAAGATCTGGAACAATTACATTAAAAGATTTAGTCAGAAAACTTAGAAAGAAAAGTAGGAAGGGCATTAGAGAATATCGTGCTCCAAATACCTGAAGAGCTATTATATGAAAGAAAATAGAGTGGAGCAGACTAGAGTGAAAGATGTAATTCTGAGTTATTTTTGAGTCATCATAAAGAAAGAACCTTGTAAGAATGACAATTATCAAAAACAAAAACAAACAAACAAACAAACAAAAAAACCCAAACCAGAATGATTTGCCACAGAAAGCAATGATCATACCTGAAGTTTTAGAACAACCTACCAATTTTTCTGGTCTAGGAAACCACGCAGATGGTAAAAGAACAAATTCAGAAAAGCTGGCAAGTAAACTATCACATAAATTCATTTACTCAACAATAACACTATGCCAGGTCTTGTGTTAGGTGCTAAGGAGAGAAGGATAAAACTTGCTGTGAGAATATTTAGAAATTAAATTGAGGTTTTTGAAATGCAAATAAAAGGGCAGATGTAGGCACAGTATAATGACAGTAAAGATTAGGAAAGAAAACCGTATTGTTTAGAAATCAGGTCATGAGTCTAATGAAATCAGAAACAGACTAAAAAATTCCAAACTAAAAAATTCCACACTTTGGAACAGAGCTATTTCTGACTTCTATTTTGACGTACTAGCAGCATCATTTAAGCCCAAAGATGAGAAATGTAAACCTTCAAGAATCCAAATAAAAAGTAAGGGAGTGTCCAAAAGAAAAAGCTTAAAAGCTGACATCCTTTTATGGCTTAAAAAGCAATTCAAAATTGCCTGTAAGTGCAGGATCGCACACATGAAGACGTCTTCTCACACTGACTTTGTCTTTTAGGTGATTTATACACCTAGCAAACTCCATACTCAGTCCATTATTATATGTTAATACTGCAAAGATATTCATGAAAAACTGTGGGAATTTAAGTATGGACTTTCTGACTGGCTAGTACATTTCAAACTAAATGTAAATTATTATTTACATGCAAAAACAAAAGTTTCTTTAGCTCTATTAATAATGAACCGTATTTGTCTTTTTCTGTACAGCTTTTTCACTTAGCATTATACTGGGGGTAGGGAAAATAGGGGGAGATTTTTAAAAGGGTACAAACTTTCAAGTATAAGTTGAGTAAGGTCTTTTCAACATCTATTTATGATAAAAATTCTCAACAGGTGGGTGTAGAGGGAATGTACCTCAATATAATAAAGGCCATATATGACAATCCCACAGCTAATATCTTACTCAACAGTAAAAAGCTGAAGGCTTTTCCTCCAAGATCACAAACAAGACAAAGATGCCTACTCTTGGCACTTTTAAAACATAGTATTGGAAGTCCTAGCTAGAGCAATCAGGAGAAAAAAAAGAAAAGGCATCTAAGTTGGTAAAGAGGAAGTAAAACTGTCACTATTAGCAAATGACATGATATTATATATAGAAAACCCTAAAGACCACCAAAAAAAATGTTAGAACTAATCAACAAATTCAGAAAAGTTGCAGGATACAAAATCGACACATAAAAATTGATTGTATTTCTATATACTAATAAAGAAAAAACTATTGGAAAGAGAAACTAGGAAAATAATCCCATTTATAATTACAGCAAAAAGAATAAAATACCTAGGAATGAATTTAATCACGGGGATAAAAGACCTGTATACTGGAAACTATAAGACACTGATGAAAGAAATTAAAGAAGATACAAATAAATAGAAAGGTTTTCCATCCTCATTAATGGAAGAGTTCTTCCATATTGTTAAAATGTCCATACTACCCAAAGCAATCCATAGATTCAGTGCAATCCCTATCAAAATTCCAATAGCATTTTTTATAGAAATAGAACAAACAATCCTAAAATTTGTATGAAACCACAAAAGACCTTGAATAATCAAAGCAATTATTAGAAAGAACAAAGCTGGAGGCATCACACTCCCTGATTTCACACTATGTTACAAAGCTATAATAATCAAGATAGTATGGTACTGGCATTAAAACAGATACACTGATCAATGAAACAGAATAGAGAACCCAAAAATAAACCTATGCATACATGGTCAATTAATTTACAACAAAGGAACCAAGAATATGTATTGGGAAAAGGACACGCTCTTCAATAAATGGTGCTGGGAAAACTGGAGAGCTATATGCAAAAGAAATGAAACTGAACCACCATCTTACACTACACATAAAAATCAATTCAAAATGGATTAAAGACTTAAACATAAGATCTGAAACCATAAAACTCCTAAAAGACAATATAGACAGACAGTAAGCTCCTTGACATCAGTCTTGGTGATGATTCTTTTTTTTTATTTGACACCAAAAGCAAAGGCAACAAAAAAATAATAATAATAATAAACAAGTGGGACTACATGAAACTAAAAAGCTTCTGCACAGCAAAGGAAACCATCAAGAAAATGAAAAGGCAACATCCCAACTAGGAGAAAATATATGCAAATCATACATTTGATAAGGGACTAATAACCAAAATACATAAAAATTCATTCAAGGGGTGCCTGGGTGGCACAGCGGTTAAGCGGCTGCCTTGGGCTCAGGGCGTGATCCCGGCGTTATGGGATCGAGCTCCACATCAGGCTCTTCCACTATGAGCCTGCTTCTTCCTCTCCCACTCCCCCTGCTTGTGTTCCCTCTCTCGCTGGCTGTCTCTATCTCTGTCGAATAAATAAATAAAATCTTAAAAAAAAAAATTCATTCAAAAGAAAATAAAACAATCTGATTTAAAAATGGGCAGAGGATCTGAACAGACCTTTTTCCAAAGAAGACATACAGGTGGCCAACAGGTAGGCACATGAAAAGGTGCTCAGCATCACTAATCATTACGGAAATGCAAATCAAACCATGATATATCACCTCACACCCAACACATTGCCCATCATAAAAAAGACAAAAAACCAAACAAAACAAGTGCTGGCAAGGATGGGGAGATAAGGGAAATCTTGTGCACTGCAGGTGGAAAGATAAACTGGTGCAGCCACTATGGAAAACAATATGGAGATTTATCTGAAAAAAATGAAAACACTAACTCAGAAAGACATATGCACCCCCACGTTCACTGCACCATTACTTATAAAAGCCAAGACTGGAAACAACCTCAGTGTCCACCCACAGATGAATGGATACAGGAAATGTAGTGTGTATGTGTGTGCGTCTGTGTCTGTGTGTGTAATGGAATATTATCCAGCCATAAAAAGAAAGAAATCTTGCCATCTGCAACAAACTGAATGGACCTTGAGGGTGTTATGCTAAGTAAAATAAGTCAGAGAAAAACAAATACCAGATGACCTTAATCATATGGGGAATTTAAAAAAATAAACCAAGCTCACAGATACAGAGAACAGATTATTTGCCAGAGGTTGGGGGGAGTTGGGTGGAAGGGAAGAACAGGTGAAGGGGGTCAAAAGATACAAATTTTCAGTTATAAAATGAGTAAGTAACATGGATATAATCTATAGCATGGTGACTATTGTTAATAATATTGTATTACATATTTGAAAGTTGCTAAGACAGTAAATCTTAAAAGTTCCCCCCAAGAAATAGACTTATTGTGGTGATCATCTCACAATAATTGAATCATTATGTTGTACATCCAAAATTAATATAATGTTATATATCAATCATTTCTCAATTAATTAAAACAGGCAGCATCAAAATAGCACAACTGAACTAGAATGAAAATAGACATAAAGACCAATGAAACAGAACAGAGAGCCCAGAGACAAACCCTCATGTATATGAACAAGATCGCCAAGGTTACACAATGTGGAAAGAATAGTCTCTTCAGTAAATGGTACTGGGAAAACTGAACATCCATGTGTGACAGAATGAAGATGGACACTTATCTTATACCATATACAAAAATTAACTCAAAATGGATTAAAGACCTACACCCATGACCTGAAACTACAAAACTCCTAAGAAGAAAACCTAGAGGAAAAGCTTCATGGGGCGCCTGGGTGGCGCAGTCATTAAGCGTCTGCCTTCCGCTCAGGGCGTGATCCCGGCGTTCTGGGATCCAGCCCCGCATCAGGCTCCTCCGCTATGAGCCTGCTTCTTCCTCTCCCACTCCCCCTGCTTGTGTCCCCTCTCTCGCTGGCTGTCTCTATCTCTGTCAAATAAATAAATAAAATCTTTAAAAAAAAAAAAAGAAAAGCTTCATGATACTGAATTTGGCAATGATATCTCAGATATAACATCAAAAGCACAGGCAACAAAAGCAAAAATAGACGTCAAAACTAGAAACTCCTGTGCCACAAAGTAAACAATCAACACGATGAAATGTATCCCTGCAGAAAGGGAGAAAATATTTGCAAACCATGTATCTGATAAGGGTTAATACCTGGAATAGATAAAGAACTCCTACAACCGGGGCGCCTGAGTGGCTCAGTCAGTTGAGCTCGGACTCTTGACTTCCAGTCAGGTCATGACCTCAGGGTCGTGAGATGGAGACCTGCATTGGGCTCTGAGCTCAGCGGGAAGTTGGCTCAAAATTCTCTCTCCCTCTACCCTCCCCCGCTCATGCTTTCTCTCTCTAAAATAAATAAATCTTAAAAATAATAAAAGAACTCCTACAACTTAACAACGAAAACCAACTAATCCAATAAAAAAATAAGCAAGGACTTAAACAGACATTTCTGGAAAAAAGAGATACAAATGGCTAACACCATAAAGAAGATGCTCAATATCAGTAATCATTGGAAAATGCAAATCAAAACCACGAGGTGTCACCTTACACAGATTAGGGTGCCCACTATCAAAAATCCAGAAAATAAAAAGTGTTAGTGAGAATGCAGAGAAACTGGAACCCTTGTGCACTGTTGTCTAGAATGTAAAACGATTACAGCCATTATGGAAAACAGTATGGAAGTTCCTCAAAAAATAAAAACCAGAATAACCATATAATCCAGCAATCCTAAACCCGGGTATACATCCAAATGAATCGTATACCGGACCTCAAAGAGATACTTGCACACCGTGTTTACTGGAGCATTATTCACAGTAGCCAAGAGGTGGAAGTAACCAAAGAATCCATTAACAGATGAATCGGGTTGGCTGGCTGGCTCAGTCTGTCAAGCCTCAGACTCTTGATTTTGGCTGAGGTCATGACCTCAGGGCTGTGAGATCCTGCCCCACATCGACTCCAGGCTGGGTGTTGAGCCTGCTTAAGATTCTCTCACTCTCCTTCTGCCCCTCCCCTTTTTCTACCCCTCTCTTAAAAAACAAAAGCAAAAACAGATGAATGGATAAAGAAAATGTGGCATATACATGCAATGGAATATAATTCAGCCTTTAAAAAGAAAGAAATCTTGTCATACGCTACAATATGAATGAGCTTTGAGGACATTAGGCTAAATAATATAAATCTATTACAAAAAAACAAATATTGCATCATTGCATTTACATGCAGTATGTAAAGTAGCCAAGCTCTTAGAAACAAAGTGAAATGGTAGTTGCCAGGGGCCGAGGGCAAGGGGGAAAGGAGAGTTGTTTTTCAGTTAATAAAAAAATTCAGTTTTGCAAGATGAAAAAGTTCTGGGGATATGATGCAGAACGATGTGCTGTAGTATATATACAAAATACTGCAATTGGAGGAAAACTACTACTAATCACAAACCCTGCAAAGTATCAGCATCTGTTGTGCAAGAGTAAGAAGGAAGCAAAAATAATGGCTTGAGAACAGCAGACAAGAAAACAAGAGAACCCTAAGATAGCCAACAAGTATTCACTGGAAAGCTGAACAGCCAATTTAAAAACAGCAACTAAAAATGGAAGAGCAGGGGCGCCTGGGTGGCACAGCAGTTAAGCGTCTGCCTTCGGCTCAGGGCGTGATCCTGGCCTTATGGGATCGAGCCCCACATCAGGCTCCTCTGCTATGAGCCGGCTTCTTCCTCTCCCACTCCCCCTGCTTGTGTTCCCTCTCTCGCTGGCTGTCTCTATCCTGTCGAATAAATAAATAAAATCTTTAAAAAAAAAAAAAAATGGAAGAGCAAGGACAACACTTCACAAAAAGAACTAAAATTGCTGGAGCGATGTAGGCTCCCATACTGGACAGACTGCAGGGGGTGGAATCAAAATTGAGCAGGAAAGGACTTACACTCCCTGCCTTAATACAGAAATCAAGAAAATGTGGTATTGCCATTAAAATCAATAAATAAATCATATTAGACAATAAAAGGAAAACCTTAGAACTGTCTCAATAAATGCAGAAAAAACATTTGACAAAATACAATCCCCATTCATGATTAAAAAACAAAACAAAACAAAAACCTCAGCAAAGCACAAATACAACTTCCTCAATAGATAAAGAGGATTCATAAAAAGCCTATGGCTAATATCATACTTAACGGTTAAAGACTGAATGTTTACCCACAGAGATTCAGAAAAAGGATGTCTACTATAATGACTTCTATTCAACACTGTACTGTAAGTCCTAACTAGTGCAATAAAAGTAGAATACTGTCTTTATTTGCAAACAACTCATAAAAAAGCCTAAAAAATAAAAAAAGGCACTAGAATAAATAAGTTTAGCAAGACCTCAAAGTCTGTATAAAAATATTGATTGTATTTCTGTACGCTAGGAATAAAAATTTAAATAAAAAATACCATATGCCATAGCATCAAAAACTATGAGTATCTGGGGTCATTAACAGGTAAATGAATAAACAAATTGTAGTGTATCCACACAATGGAATATTATTCAGCACTAAATGGGAAAGAAAATCGCTGATATCTGCAACAACATGGACAAATCTCAATGTTGAGCAAAAGAAGCCAACACAAATAACTATATACCACAGGATTCCATTCCTTTGAAATTGCGGAAAAGACTAATCTATACTGATAGAAAGGAAATCAGTGCTTGCTCAGGGCTAGGAACGGGTATCAAGAATTGATTTGAATGAAAAGTGTGCAAGAGACCTTTTTAGAGTGATGAAAATCTTCATTGCAATGATGCTGATATACTTCTGTTACCAGAAGCAAGACAATCTGGGAGAAATGTCTTCTTTAAATTTTGCCTACAGTCAGAATGGAATCTACCATAATCTATGGAAGGACGAAAAGAATCCTGACACAGGGGCGCCTGGATGGCTCAGTCGTTAAGCGTCTGCCTTTGGCCCAGGGTGTGATCCCAGGGTCCTGGGATTGAGCCCCACATCAGGCTCCTCCGCTATGAGCCTGCTTCTTCCTCTCCCACTCCCCCTGCTTGTGTTCCCTCTCTCGCTGGCTGTCTCTCTCTCTGTCAAATAAATAAACAAAATCTTTAAAAGAAAAAAAAAAGAATCCAACTCATCTGTAATATATACATTCCTATATTTCACCATGTTCTTCTAGTCTGTGTTTGGACAGGTACTATGACACAAATGTGCAGTTTCTGAAGGCAGCCTATCTCATCCTTGGATGATTATCACAGCAGAAGATCTTTCTGAGAAACTGAAACATGAAATATTTAATTATGCATGTATATTATCATAATCAATTTATCAAATTCTTTTATTTTAAAAATGACACTAAACGTAATATGTGAATTAAAACTGAGAAGACAAGTATGTCTGTTAAAATTTAAGATTAGTTATTTTTTTCTCTTTTCTGACTCTCTCTATATAGACCTTTTGGTTTTTCATCACAAAATAGATAGGTATCTTTAGATGACTTTGAACAATGTAAAATCCCAGAGGACAGGAAATATGTTTAGTTTTTAGATACACCAAGCTGAATAGTGTATCTCAAAGATTCATGTCTACCTAAAACCTCAGAATGAAACCTTATTTGGAAATATAGTCTTAGAAGATATAATTAGTTAAGATGAGGTCATAGTGGATTAGGGTATGCCCTAATCCAATGACAGGTGCCCTGGTAATAAAAAACAGAGGCACTGGGTGCCTGGGTGGCTCAGTTGGTTAAGCATCTGCCTTCAGCACAGGTCACGATCCCAGGGTCCTGGGATCGAGCCCCAAATCAGGCTCTCTGCTCAGCGGGGAGTCTGCTTCTCCCTCTCCCTCTACCCCCCTTCCTGCTCGAGCTACCCCCCAATAAACAAATAAAATCTTAAATAAAATAAACAGAGACACAGATAAACACACAGGGAAAATACCACTTGAAGACAAAAGCAGAGTCTGTAGAGTTGTAGGTATAAGTCAAAGAATACCAAGGACTGCAGGCAACCACCAAAAGCTAGGAGACAGGGCAGTATAGACTTTCCCTCAGAGTCCTCCAGAAAAAACAACCTTGCCTAACACCCTCCTTTCAGTCTTCTAGTCTCTAGAACGGTGAGAATAAATTTCTGTTGTTTTAAGCTACCCCCAATTTGTAGTACTTTGTTTTAGCACCCCTAGAAAACGGAAATATTTGGTAATAAATACTTCATTACATTAACAGGTATTTGATTTTATTTACATGAAAGAAAAACCTGAGAAAAAAATCTGTTTTGCTATAATATCTACCTGTTGGTCACAGTCTACCTTCTTGGGATACACGATAAATTTAGTCCCATTTCTACTTGACAGTCCTTCAAATATTTGAATACAGCTAACAAAAATCTTGTCCCCCTTCCTCCTCCTCTATGCCTCTCCCCAATGTCCCAATCTTCTCTAAATATTTTCAATTTGTCCCATGGATCCCAATATATATGTATTTCTTACATGGTTAAGACCAGGGACTCAGGATCTACACTACCTGTCTCTTAATCCAGTTCCATATTTACTTGCTATGTGACCCTGGGAAAATTACATTACCTCACTGTGCTTCATTTTTTCTCATCATTAAAAAAGGATACTATTACCTAACTCTTAAAGTTCTTATGAAAAAATGTAAGTTAATATACATGTAAAATATTTCAACAAGTATTTGGCATAAGGTAAACATTATATAAATGTTGACGATAACTGATGACAACCATGATGATTATAAGAAAATGAGTATGTGCCGGTCTAAGTAGTACTCAGAGCTGAATATAATACCGGAGATTACTGAGCTGATCTAACTGATAAAATGTAGAGAACTGCTGCTCTGGATAACTGGACCACTAACAGTGGAGCTTGGTGTTCTATTAGGTCTTTTGGTGACCACAGGACTCTTGATTTATTGAAGTTACTTTTGAATGAAACTTGTAAATCTTTTTAAAACATGTTTTGATACTATCATGTATCTATACAAAGGTGTTTCAGATTCAAGTTTTATCTGAAATTTCTTTAGTCAGCACAGCACACTCACTTCTTACTCCTATCCCACTGTATTTATATCACTCTGGGGTTTTTTTGGTTTTGGTTTTGGTTTTTAGTTAGGACATAGATATCATAAAATGTGACCACTTTAAGTTAACAGTTTGATGGGTACTGACAAACTCTCAATAAAACAATTTCAGCAAGAAAAACAAAAATGGAAAAAATGGAAATTATTTGTGTTATACTAAAAAACTGCTCAAGAAGTTCCCCTAGAGAATATTTTCTAAAAAAACTTCATCAATATTGGCATAGGTCTGATTAAAGCTTTTAATTTGATTTACTGACTGGATTCAAAATTTCTACTTAGAAAAAGTCTTGGTCAAAACATGCTATATACACATTACTGATATCGGTACCAATCCTATTGTATTCCATACCAAAACATCTGCCTGGAACTTCAGAAATGTGCCTAGCATCTGTTCTCTACTTCATTGAGAATGTCATCTCAGGGAAAATGATTAAAGCAAAAGCACAAAGCTAGAAAATCAGAAATTTTGACCTTTCAGGGACACATAATTGACTTACTCGTCTTAACAGGGTAGAAGCTGACCAAGAGAAACTTAATTGACCTGTTCACGGGTAAAATTACGATGAGGATCATATCCAATTTGCAGACCCCAAGCTTCCCATACTCAATTTATAAAATGTGCTTTTTAGCAAAACAGAATTGTTTAAATGCTGTTTACTTGTTCACAAGAAGACTTATGTTAAATGCCAAAATAATCAACTAGAAAATCGAAGTTCATCAAAATAAGTAGATCTGATTGTGTCAGTATAGACCAATGTTCAAAGGATAAAGAAAATAAAAACTGTCCATTCACTGAAATGAAAGCATGCAGGAAATTATTCCACAAAAGGCTCTCATATTTGATCCATTTAGTATTTAATCAAAGAAGTCTGTTTATTTCAACTGAAACAAGCCTTTTGTGGTTATTCAAAAATTTAGGTAGGAATGTAATGTGATTTTCTGATTTTCCAGTATAATCTCCTATTATTCAATAGGTTTATTTAGAACACAAACTATTTTTTTCCAGAGTTAAACTTAGCAAACAGCCCACGGGCTTTTACAGAAGTGAAAAAGAATGCATTTAAAATTGAACAGAATAGAGAACAAAGTATACCATTAAAAATAATAAATCAACAATAGCTACACAACTTTTGTCTCTATTAAACTCAAAATTCATTGATAATGTATAAATTCAATGATTTAAAGAGTATCAGGATTAAGAAAAACAGAAGAGTACAAACTGAAATTAAAACTAAATATATAATTTTGCATTTTGTGAAGCTCTTTAGACTGCATCTTCTTACTAAATAAAATGTCTTCTTTAACAGCAGTAAAGAAAGAACTATAGGCAGTCTGAAATACTGTAAAAACTACATAGTTGCATACCAATATTTTCAAAAAGAAAGCCTTCTCAAGTCTGTATCTCCAAATACCTACCAAACATGCCCTCCCGCCAGCACCACTGACAATCACCCCAGGAGTTCATTCTCATCATCTTTCACCTGGATGACAGCAGCAGCAGCCTCACCACCTCACTTCCCTGATTCCTGTTTCTCTTCACTCCAACATGTTCAAGCATCTGGCAGTATGGAAACAAGCTCTGCAAAGTCAAAGGTCATCATGCTAACTTTCTTGATTAAAATCATTAAATGATTCTCACAGTGGCTACATAGTAAAATTGTCTAAAGTCATTACTTTAGGAACTTCCAAATCCCCCAAGATGGAAATAACAAGGACTGAATTTACCACCAACCTGTAACAACTAAAAGCCAGACAAAAATATGGGAAACGATGGTTTTCAGACACTGACATCAGGCAGTAGAGGACACTGAACCCTGAGAGAAAGTAAACAAATAATTGGGCCCTACAATTTCCCCAGCTTACTCCCTGGTGAGCACGTCCAGACTGCAGGAAAGGGGAAAGAGAAATCCAAGCAGAGTCCAGCAGTGTCCCTGAGCTGAAGCAATCGAGTTGGGAGTCCAGGAAAGCCAAGAAGGTTGGAGTTCACAGGGCAGAGTACCAAAGAGAAGAGAGAGTCATAGGAATAGAGAAGACCAGAGATCCACAGATGGTCTCCTGAGTCTTCAGCTAAATACTGATTAGTACTTGAGTATGAGAAAACCACCTGAGGCCAGGGAATAAACCACATGAAATGAACAGAGAAAATGATTCCCCAGAGCTCACAAAAGGCAGGAATAGTTTGTGTTCCCAACAGCCAGGGAGGTGAGGGAGGGGCGGGGAACTGTTTCAATGCCTTAGGCTTCAGGCAGAAATTTCAGAAGGGTATTGCCTCAGTAGCGTGGAAAAATTAGCCCTAGACTAAATGCTGCTGTGGGCCCACCTAACAAAAATGAAAAACAAGGCTCAAAAATATCAAGCCATTTCCAAGTGATTTAATTACATTTGAGGAGAAAGGTCAAGAATATATACAAGAACATAAAAATATTCAGCACTCAACAGAGTAAAATACACAATGTCTAATATCTAGCCAAAGACTACCAGGCATGAAAAGAAGCAGAAAAATATGAGTCATAATGAAAAGAAAAACCAACCAACTGAAACAAACTTCAAATCAGCACAGATGATGAAATTAGTAGATAAGGACATTCAAAATTATTATGAGTATGATGCATATTTTCAGGAATAATGACATGAGGGCGCCTGGGTGGCTAACTTTAGCATCTGCCTTTGGCTCAGGTCACAATCCCTGGGTCCTGGGATCCAGCCCTACATTGGGCTCTCTGCTCAGCAGGGAGTCTGCTTCTCCTTCTCCCTCTGCCACTACCCTGTTTGTGCGCGTGCACGCTCTCTCTCTCTCTGTCAAATAAATAAATAAAATCTTAAAAAAAAAAAAAGAGTAGTGACAAGAAAAATATACTGGATAGAATTAACAAATTAGACACTACAGAAAAAACGATTAATGAACTTTAAGTTATAGCAATAGAAACTCTACAAAATGAAACACAGAAAAAGACTGAAAAAAATATGAACAAAGCAGCAACGAGCTGTGGAATAACTTCCAACGGTCAATTATACATAATTAAAGCAGTGCAACAAACTCCAAATACAATAATAATAATAATAAAGAAAACTACATCAAGGCATATTATAGTTAAATTACTTTAAAGAGATAGAAAGCAAAAATGTTAAAAACCATAGGAGAAAAGACCCATTCTATATGAAGTAACAAAAAATAAGAATGACAGCGAACTTCTCACAAACAATGCAAGCTGGAACACGGTAGAATCACACCTTTAAAATACTGAAAGAAAAAAAATCAACTCAACATTTTGGGCCCTATGGAGGCCCAATCTCCCCAACCAAGAAACATCAGACATCCCCGCCTGGGGAAAACTTTTGCCACATCAGGCAGCACCAGCATGAACCAGTAGGAGAACCACATAAACCAAAAAGACCAAAATAACACTGTAAAAGCCCTGAAAATTAAACTGCCACTACAACAACAACTCACAAAATTAGACCATGTTCCATGTGCTAAATCTAAACAGAATGACTAATTTAATGGCTAAAATGTCCAAGATATAATAAAAAATCACCCATCATACCAGGAACCAAACCTGAATGAGAAAAGACAATCAACTGATGTCAACACAGACATGAATCAGATATTGTAACATCTGACAAAGATTTTAAAGCAGCTGTCAGGGGTGCCTGGGTGGCTCAGTCAGTTAGGCGCCTGACTCTTGATTTCAGCTCCGGTCATGATCTCAGGGTGGTGGGCTCAAGGTCCACATCAGACTTTGCACTCAGCGTGGAGTATGCTTGTCCCTCTCCCTCTGCTCCTCCCCCCACTCATGCGCTCACATTCTCTTGATCTCTAAAATAAATTAACTAAAATCCTTAAAAAAATAAAGCAACCGTCATAAAAATTCATCAATAATCACAAATTCTTTTTTTTTTAAAGATTTTATTTATTTATTCAACAGAGATAGAGACAGCCAGCGAGACAGGGAACACAAGCAGGGGGAGTGGGAGAGGAAGAAGCAGGCTCATAGCGGAGGAGCCTGATGTGGGGCTCAATCCCAGAACGCCGGGATCATGCCCTGAGCCGAAGGCAGACGCTTAACAACTGTGCCACCCTGGCGCCCCAATAATCACAAATTCTCTTGAAACATGAAAAAACATAAAATATCAGGAAATAGAAGTCATAAATCAAAAGGAAATTCTAAAACCAAGAAATACAAAACCCCTAAAATAAATAAATAAACAAATGTTTTTAAAAATTAAATAATCAAAATAAACTTTTCAATGGATGGGTTCAACAATAGACTATTATGGTATAGGTTAGAATTAGTGAACTTTAGGACAAATCAACAGAATTTACCCAATCTGAACTAAGAGAAAATAATGAACTAAGAGAAATATGAAGAACAGAGCCTTGGGGAACTCACGGGATCATAACAAAATATCTAGTATTCATGACACTGGAGTATCAGAAGAAGAGAGGGTGGGACTGGAAGAGTATTCAGAGAGAATAATGGCTGAAATACTCCAAATTTGGCAAAGCAACAAAAAAATTCAAGAAGTTGAGTGAACCTCAAACAGAATAAACTCAAAAGCAATTTACACCAAGATGCCTCCTTATTATACTTCTGGAAACTAAAAAGAAAAAGCTCTTAAAAGAAGCCAGAGAGAAAGAACACAAAGCCAGTAGAATAACACCAACTCAAATGACAGCAAACTTCTCACCAGAAATCATGGAGGCCAGAAGAAAGTGGCACAACACTTTTCAAGTGTTAAAAGAAAAAACTGTCAACTATGAATTCTATTTCCAGCAAAACCATTCTTCAGGAATGAAGGGAAAATCAATGTTTTCAGATAAAAAAACTAAAAGAATTTGTCACTAGCAAACCTACCCTTAACGATCAGCTAAAGGAAATTGTTCAAACAGAAAGGAAATGCTACAAGAAGCAATACTGAAGCATCGAGCTGAAAGAATAATGGAAAAAGTAAAAATATTTAGTACACATAGCATAAAGTAAAAATATTTAGTACATATAGCATGTACTAATGACAGTTTTGTCGTTCTCCTTATGTTTCATAAATCATATTTGATGATTAAAATAAAAACTATAGGGGCATCTGGGTGGCACAGCAGCTAAGCGTCTGCCTTCGGCTCAGGGCGTGATCCCGGCGTTATGGGATCGAGCCCCACGTCAGGCTCCTCTGCTATGAGCCTACTTCTTCCTCTCCCACTCCCCCTGCTGGTGTTCCCTCTCTCGCTGGCTGTCTCTATCTCTGTCAAATAAATAAATAAAATATTTTTTAAAAAATAAAAATAAAAACTATAACAATTTAATGTCTGAATACCTTCTATAATATTCCCAAATACTTGTTCATCCTCTGCCTTAACATCTGAAGTGAAAATGAAATCACTACTTCCCAAATTATTAGAAAGCTCTTTCTTATGTTGAAATAGTTGTTCAGAATCCAAGTCTCCCTAGGCCTGGGGTTTTATTTTTGCTCAGGTCAGTCACCATCAGATTCAACCAACATTTATAAGTGCAGTTACTATACATGAAACACATAATCCTAACAACCTATGAAATAAAAATATTAATCTCCATTTTACGCATAAGGAAATAAATATCAGATAATGTTCCCAAGGTCACACTGTATAAATAAGTGGCAGACCACAAATGTGAATCTAAGTCATCCTCAATCTACTACTCAAACGCTTCTCGACCAATTCCTAGTGTCCTTATGTCAACTGAATCCAAACCTCTTCCCAGTGCAATATCATCCTACTCTCTATCCTTATTCTAATAGACTTCAGGATCACTTAAAATTTCTGTCCTTGAAGCTTATTGCTTGCTTGACTTGCAAGCTTTACTTGCTGCACTGACAGGGAGGATAAATGGGAACTGCCAGAATCAACTCTTCTTTCAACATAGAAGTTAATCTGTATATGACCCTAGTAAATATGTCTAGTTCTAGGGCACTGGCTCTCTCCTATTCCTTCTATTCTACTGAAAGAAAGTAGACCATTCCAGGGCAAGCCTAGAGATATAATAATTAACATTCTTTGTACTCAATGTAAACAAGCTAAAAATAAGCTCAACCATCTCCCACAAGTAATCAACTACTTAAAGACAACACTGTCTTCTCAATTTGCTTTCCATTTCCCTTCTCAGGTCAGTCACTCTTCTAAGTCCAAACACTTTGTTTTCTCCAAACACTACTATCTTAAAAACATCAACAGTAATTATGAATAGAAAAAACCCAAAATATAAATATCTTGCGACAGTAAACACCTTCAAACTAATCTAAGAAAGTCCTCACAGATACACACATACACCATTAAGTCTTGTTAAAAACAAAACAACAACAACAACAAAAAAACCTACATCAAGAGATCTCAGGCCTGTCTTAGCTTTCCCTCTAACTAGTAATCTTAAGCAAATCTCTAAATTCTCTGAACCTTGGTCTCATACAGAAAAATGATCTTAGATCCTTTCTGGCTCTAAAACTCTACACATGATAACAAATACCAGAAAATGTGAAATGTATACATTTTACCACTAGAGGGCATAAAACTATGATTGTTGACAAAAACCTCCTCCAGATCGATTACCTTGCTAGGGAAACTATACTATTTAAACTACATGAATTTAAACTAAGCCTCAATAATTTGTCTGTTGGCAAAGACTCCAGGCTACCGCCTAAACATTGTTATTCTGTAGGATGTAGAATAAAAGACCTCTTTCCGCACTGGTTAAATTTATCTTAAACCAAACTGAAGATCACAAAGATATGCTTATTTTGTAATACTGAGAAAACAGCAAACATGCAAATGAAAGACATGTAGAAGAAGAAGAGAAGAAAGAACAGAGGTGTAAAGCAAAGAGAAGGGAGGAAGAGTTGGGTGGGGGGATGGGGTAAATGGGTGATAGGCATTAAGGAGGGCACTTGTAATGAGCACTGGGTGTTATATGCAAGTGATGAATCACTAATTTCAACCCCTGAATTGAATAATACATTGTATGTTAACTAACTTGAATTAAATACCCCTCCCCCCCAAAAAAAAAAGAAAAGAGAAGGGAGGTGAAAAAGCAACAGCTTTTGAAGGAAAAAAAAATCTCTACAGCATAATAGATCTGTGCCTTTCAAAGCATTTTAGAAATGTATTACCATTATATCACAGAATATTTAGCCTCTGTTCATAATACAGCAGAAAAAAATATTCCCACATGAACATTTCAGACAAATTTCTTAGAAACAGCTTAAAAACACTAATACGTTAGTAGTATCTATAATATATCCATCCTTTTCGAATAAAAAGAGAATAGCAAATTTAAAACAATTCCTCTCTACTGTGACTTGCTGTATCACTTTAACTATGCTTTTTAAGTTTCCCTCCTATTGAAGACAAGTTACTATGTGACAGGTACTTAGTTCTAGCATAAGAATTTTAAAATACAACATTTTAAACTAAGGAGAAAAGGTACTGATTAAACAACAGCAAAGGTTACCATGTTCATCTTTCTCAAACAAGAGATTCCTTTTTGTTGCACAATGCAGCCAGGCATCATACACCTCGGTTTTTTATTAAAACTCATTCAACATGTCCCTATCAATGGAGTCCCTAACCCTCAGTCAGTAAAGAAGGCAGAAAAATCGCCACGTTTTAAAAAATCTCTAGAACCTGTGCCTTTCAAATCAATCAGGCTTTTAAAGAAATACATACGCCAAATTTCTTCTTCTCAAATATTTTAAACATGTCCTCCAACTATGATGTTCTCCCCTTCACAAATCCATGTTCTTCTGCATCTGTTAACTTCCAGCTCAACGTTCACCTTTGAGCAAAACTACAGCACAGATAATCTTAGCCATCCATATATTTTCTGCTCAATCCTTCTCAAAAATCAAACTTCCTATCCTGCAAAACAAAACCAAATTCTAGACTGGTTATAATATACTTTACAACAGGCTGTTTTCCTTGAAACTCACCTGAAAACATACATTGCCTTCTCCTACCAGATAAAACAGCATCTTTCTCAAGCTCCTCGTGTCATCCATCTATACTCCTTATTGAGCACTTCTGCAGACACAGCAAATTAAGACCAAAATGGGATTTTCCTTCTTTTCTGTAAAACCTGTATCTTATCCTCCATTCCCTGTCTCAGAGAGTGGCACCTTATCCATCCAGGCATTCATTGTCTCCGTTAGAATTAGGTTTATCAGCATATGACAGAAAACATAAAATATTAGCAGTTTAAACAAAATAGAGGCTTATTTCATTTCATATAAAAGAACTCCATAAGTAGGATTCCAGGACTGACAGATCTACGGTCTCAGGAATCCAGCTTCTTTGGGTTCACCACTCCACTATCTAAAGGGTTTGGCCCTCATTGTCGTGGTTTCATATGTTTGTTAGAGCTCCAAATAACACATCCATGTTTCAAGTAGAAACTAAGAAGAGGGGCACCTGGGTGGCTCAGTCATTAAGTGTCTGCCTTCAGCTCAGGGCGTGATCCCGGCGTTCTGGGATCGAGCCCCACATCAGGCTCCTCCGCTGGGAGCCTGCTTCTTCCTCTCCCACTCCCCCTGCTTGTGTTCCCTCTCTCGCTGGCTGTCTCTCTCTCTGTCAAATAAATAAAAATAAAATCTTAAAGAAAAAAAAAAGAAACTGAGAAGAAAGAAGGGTATAGATTATTTAAGGAGAATTCCTAGAAGAACAATATCCCTTATATATATCACTGGCTAAACCCTAGTCACATAGCCATACCCAACCAAATGAGAGCTTAGTTAAGTGACAACCGTACTGCCAAAAAGAAAAAAAAAAGAAAAAGGAAAAAAAGCAGTTTTGTTTCTAAGGAAAGAGAAGAAAAAACTGATATTAGGAAGAAACGGGTAGTTTCTACCAGAGTCTGCCCATCAGTGTGACAAAGTGCCAGCACACTGTACAGAGCCATCTGTTAGCCAGGCACGTGGGGAACCCCCAGGAATGGAACTATGAGTGTGGGGTTAGGAGAAGTACCTGTACAGAAAGAGCCTTTTCCTTGTGCAACGTACATGTGCTTTCAGTACCTTCATCTTGCCCCAATCCTAGATATGCCACTTCTTCTGATGATGGAATGCTGCTTACTAGGCATGCCCTGCATCGGTAGCTCCTATCACTGGTATCCAGTATTTGGATATTCGTTCTCTGTCAGATACAACAGCAAGCCTGAAGCCTTTTTCCAAAGTAGAATATTTCCTTGCCAAAGAGATATAGCTTAGCTCCAAAACAAAGGGCCCTCAGGATGATTCTTCTTTCAGAGCCTACAACAAGCTCCATATAGCAACCAAAGGACAGCTTTACAGATTCCTCAATAAAGGGGCTGTAACAGTACACTTACATGTAGTATATTCTGACTCCAAATCCAAAGAGACCCACCAGTTATTGTATGTCCTTCTGATAGCAGGGGATATAAGATGTAGCAATTTATCTTCTACTTCAGAAGGGACATCTCAACATATCCCAAAACATCTCAAAAACTTCATGAAGGTGTCAGATCCTAAAAATTTCTGTGTTTCGCATACCCATCATCTGGGTCTTTACAAAGGATCTAGGGTGCCTTCTGGTTTTCTATCACAAGGTACTGTCAATCAGCAAGATGTCATCACTGGATCCAGGGACCAGTGGGCTGTACTTTGAGACTGTGGGATGAACAAAATCACTATAGACTAAATTATGGCAGAAAGCTAAAAAGTTTATGTAACTATGGAGGCAACATGGTAACACTGTACTACACTGTTGGCTATTTCTAATATTTCTGTTAAGGGAGAAAGAATGTGTGTGTGTGTGTGTGTGTTTAATGAAAGGCATTTGATAGATAATAGTTAGTCACCAAGTGTCAGGGTCTATTTCTAGTAAACAGACCACACATGGAACATCAAATACAATTAGAGTGGTGGAAGCAGCTTATGATCATACACCATCATTCTCCAGGATCTACCTTCCACACAGGCAAAACAAGAGTTAAAAGCAGCCTGAATCTTCCCACCCCTGAACCTTTCAAGTCTTTAATGGTGGCACTAATATCTGTAATTCAGGACATGAGACTGCTTTTGGCTTATTATCTTGGTAGAAAGAGAGAGCTCCAGGGGGTTACACTTAGCTCTTCCTACCATAATGGCTCTTAATCCATGGATATAGAAACCAATTGGGGGTTTCTCCCAGCTGTCAAACACATTTATTCCAGGGGTGCCTGGGTGGCTCAGTCAGTAAAGCATCTGCTTTCAGGGTCCTGGGATCGAGTCCTGCATGGGGCTCCCTGCTCAACGGGGTGTCTGTTTCTCCTTCAGGGCTCTCTCTGAAATAAATAAAATCTTTAAAAAAAAAAAAAAAAAAGAGTTGGATGCTTAACCGACTGAGCCACTCAGGTGCCCCAGAGTTGTTTTTTCTTTTTTCTTTTTTTTAAAGATTTTATTTATTTATTTGACAGAGAGAGAAATAGCCAGCGAGAGAAGGAACACAAGCAGGGGGAATAGGAGAGGAAGAAGCAGGCTCCCGGCAGAGAAGCCTGATGCGGGGCTCGATCCCAGAACGCCGGGATCACGCCCTGAGCTGAAGGCAGACGCTTAACGACTGAGCCACCCATGTGCCCCCCAGAATTGTTTTCTTAATTTCATTTTTTCATTGCTAGTATATAGAAATATAAACTAATTTTTCATCTTGTTCTCTCTCTCTCTGCCTCAAATAAAATCTTTTAAAAAACCACATTTATTCTAAATATGCACTAAGAAACAAGATATAACCACAGGATGAATTTATAGACTCACCAGGCCCACTATGAAATAGTTTTAGGCCAAAGCTTCATTCCATACCTGATTTCCATAAAGCTCCCACTCTGCCTGGTGAGTCAAGGTGGTATCCTGAGTCACAAGGAATTAGCTTTAGCTCAGGTCCCAATAACCCCTGAAAGGTTTCCCTTCCCTGATGCAGTTATATTCATAAATGGCCAAAGATATCCCTTTCTTTAGGGAAGACTATAGAGAAAATTAACTATACCTAACTTGTGCTATCACAAGAAAAGAAAAAGCAAAAGCTCTGCCTCAAAGTAAGGTAGTTTAGTGAGCTGACCCTACATAACAGTCTTAGGGACACCTTAATCAATTTGCCGACCATGATAACCATGCCCACCTCGCCTCTGATGGTTAAGTTGTTGTTTCCCTCTGCCATTCCAGGATCCCAGTGAATTCACGGAGATCATCTTACAATAGCATCTCTCATATTTCTACCAAGGCTAGACAAGACAGCCACTACAATACTTTTTAAGGATGATGCATTCCCCTCATCACTCTATTTTCTTAAAGATAGTAGAGAACATGCATCTTGGGGGACATAATTAGAGATCAAGGAAGCCAGCCAAACATAATAAATTCACCCAACATTCCTAACTCCCCAATTCTGACATCTCAACTTTATTTAGTGTAGATCACTACTGAATCAAGGTTTCAGTCAACCAAAGAAGCATTAAAACCAGTCCTTGCTGCTTGAGCAATTACCAAATCTGAAATCTCATTAAGTGAAGCTACATTAGTAAATTCAGCCCAAACTAAAATTAGATTCCTCCTTTCCTGGTCTAGCACCCTCAAAATCCAATTTCATATCTATTTCCTAGGTTTTTGCTAAAATAATTGAGTAAAATATTGGCAATTCTTTGGATCCATAAAACCTGTCTTTCAGTTTGAAATTGGCCCGTTGGACTTGCTGCAATCTGACTTTAGTTATAGGTCGAAAGACCATGAAATGGTAGAGATGGGAATGAGAACAGTCCTGGCTCTACAAGGTAAGGTCAAGGAAAGAGGGGTTCCCAACGTACACCTAAGAAATGCCCCAACTACACCTAAGAAACCTGGTTAAGCTGTGACTTTGACTTACGGTGCAGGTTCAACAACTTGTTGGATCAGATTCTGCACCTGATTTTGGTTCTGATAGCCCTGGAGCCATAAGCTGTAAATGATTCTTTTAAGCCAATCACAAAACTCTTTAGTTCTCTAACCATAACTTCAGCCAAGATTTTAAAACTCTGATGCTCCTGCCATTTGCTTTAATCAGAGCTTCTCAAGCTCGGCGCTACTGACATTGTGGGCCAGATAACCCTTTGTTGCTATGGTGGAGAGAAGGCAGTCCTGGACAGCAGCATCTCTGTTCTCCACCCACTAAAATAGCACCCTCCTCCCCCACTTATGCCAACCGAAAATGTCTCCACACATTGCCAAATAGCCCCTAGGGGGCAAAATCACCCCAGGTTGAGAACCACTGCTTTAAAGTCTGTAGTGGAGTTAAAAATAGCCAATCCTCCCATAATCTTTATATTCCTTTGTCTCCTGAAATACATCACCACTCAGTCCACCTAAGCATTGCCTTCAGCAGGCACTCCACTCCCGGTGACTGCTTTAAAAACAAGTAACTTTCACCACTAGGCACTTTGGACTGAGTACAAATGACCCTTCCATATTTCTTGAGGATCTACTGTCTGTAACACTTTTGGTACCAATTACTGTATTGGTCCAAGATTAGAATCCATTTTAGGTAGTTTAAGCAAAAGGGATTTAATACAAGAATCAGATGCTCACAAAATCACTGTAAACATGGAGAGGCAGGCTGTACCTGTAGAGTGAATGAGCTCCCAGAAACAACTCCTAGCCCATAGAACCATCCTACCTCAATCAGGGAAGCTGTCACCATCACTGCAGGGAGCTGGGGAACAAGGAAGCTGCTGCAGAAATAGAAAGCCACACACTTAATTAGGAAGCTACTGCACAAACTGCTAGCTCAGAACCATTCTCTCTCTCTCACAGTCCATACCAACAAAATTCAAGTCCGCCCCCATCTCTATCTCCATGTGATTCAATTCCAAATCAGAGTGTATCTGAAGGGTGGAACCTAAATCGTATCTAGAAGCAAAGTAGCTGGTAGGAAAGAATGTACTGGTCAAGAAGACTATTAAGTACTCTCACTCTGAAAGTTAAATTTCTCATTGTCATTTTAAAAACGTATTTTCCAAGAGACATACTGAGTTTCGACCTATAAAATAATGCAATTTCCTAAGCCTGCATAACTGAAAACTAGATTTCGAAGATAAATCCCATCTTACAGGAACCTCATTGTGTGATCATCTGACCTTCCATAAAAAAGGATCCCCTGCATCAATAACAACCATGTACCTCTTATGGTTTTGAAATTCAATATTCTCCCATACCTACTACATGGTTTTGTTTTGGTTCCTCCTCATTTTTCATATGGACTACTGCAATAACTTCTTAACTGTTCTCTCGGACTTCAAATCATTTAACTGACTTCTCAACACATTCAGATAATGATTAATTCCTAATAATCCAAATCTTGCCTCTCATCCATACCCTTATGCGCACTCTAGTTTCAACAACATTTGTACAGCACCCCAAACAAATAGGTCCATTCAAAGTAATCTACCTGCCTTTGAATATGCTGTCCCTTCTGCCAGAAACTCACCTGGTCAACCTCATCTCCTTTTCTCCCATCATCAGGTTAACTCTTACACATTTTACATGATTAAGTTCAAGTGTCACCTCTTTTTAGAAATGTTTTCTGACACCTGTGTCCCAAGACTAAGTGTTCCTTTTCTGTACTTCCATAATCTTATTCCACATCTTTAAGGGGGAAAAGTCTAACAGTTATATAATCTCCAGAAGGATTTAGCTGCTTTATAACTGAAGAGAAAATAAATTAATTGTTAGGCTCATTCAATGCTGGGAGTATTAGATAGAAATAATCAGGAGAACAAGGAAGCTGAGAGTAGATAAGAACAAAGTTAAAGTAAATGGCTATGGAATTCTAACTAGGAATGCGGGGGGAAAATGATACTAAAAGAGAGCTGAGAGATTATTTCACTCTATTGTTGAAAATATCCAATTATCTTAAAACTTCCTTTTCCTTTACACTGAGTCAAAATCTCCAAATATTCTCACCAGCTGACATCCCCTGTAATTACAAAGAATATGTCTATTCCTTCCCTAACATATACAAAGCTGTATGAAGACGACAGTCATGATTCTACCACCCTGCCCTCCTATTTCTTCTAATGGAGCTGAGAAATCTTCTCATTACAGACTGCTCTAATCTCATTACATGTGTCTAATTAGAGTTACACAATTTAATGAATGTGGGGAAAAAAGCCTCAAAATAAGAACTTTTAAAAGAATTAAAAAGCTAAGAGATAAGAAAATTCATCTTAGGAAAAAGCAAATATTCGATTTGTAAACATATTAATGTCTAAATGAGCAGTCTAAAAAGTCACAACAGATAATTTAGGAACTAAAGATAGGAATGAGGCACTCTAATTTCTTTACTTTCCATTTTAAGTAATCAGCAGACATTCTACATTTGATAATTCAAGAAACTGAAGTTTAATAACATAATTTAAATTATCTTCTAGACTAACAATATTAACACAGCAAACAAATTATCAGTAATTAGAGGGACAAGTTAGTTATTAGGTTTACTAAATTGTGCATCTTCTGTATTGGAGAACCAACTGATGCTGTCTAAAGTTATTCAATATATTCATTCCTTTATTATGTGCCTACCAACAAAAAACAAACCAAAAAAAAAAAAAAAGAGGTCTTACTTTAAGAAAGCAGGAGTGAGGATGGGCAAGGTAAGGAGACTTCTCACTTTATACTCTTCTAGTTACTAAGTTTTTTGTTTAAAAAACGAAACAAAAACAACCAACTAAAAATAAAAATTATTATTACCTATAATATGGAAAAAATAGTTAAATTTGTGATTATGTACTCAAGAAAAATAAAAGCAAATGAAACAACTACCAACAAGTTTAGATAGTTTCTTCCACTTATTACCCTGAAAGTATCATCACTGTAAAACCACAAAATGCACACTGCTACAAGTCAGAGACAGTGATGCCTCTACCAGAAGCCAACATGTGCTGCTACTTCCTGATAATATTTATGAAGGGAAAAAACTCTGAGCCCTAGAGAGATGTTACCATATTTTATAATAATCTCTGAGAGGAAAGATAACTACCAATTACTGGACTTGTCCTTTAACACAATACACAGAACAAAGCTATTATCAAGACCCACGGCTTCTTTTCTAAGTTCTCACTTGATCATTCCCTCCTCTCTACCACCACTCTCTTAGGCTTTCATAATTTCTTGCCTTAATTTGTATCCCTACTTCCCATTTCTCCCCCTTCTGTGCACTGATAACAAAATAATCATTATAAAACATGTAAATTTGATTATATCACATCCATATTTAAAATATGTCAATGGCTTCCCACAACCTATAATTTAAAGTCCAAAGTCCTTGGCATGACATTCGAGGCCTGTCATGATCTGGCTCCAGCCCAATCTCTCTGGCTTTGTATTTTCACACACATCTCCATATGTATTCTATAATTCAGGCCACACCAAAACTACCTGCAACTCTTCTAAAAGGTTATCCATTCTTAGGATCCCACATACTTACTTATGCTCTTTCTTCTTCCTAGGAAGCCCCCTAAATCCATTTTTTAACTGCAATACCCTTATTTCTTCGTATAGATACAATATAGAAATCACATCCTCTTGAAAGTCTTCTTGTGTCTCCTCTCCTCGCTACGAGATCAGGTTAAGATTCCCTTTCTCTGTGCTCTTCCTCCTAGTGTCCTCTTTATGCCTCTATCATGTCTCTTTTCACTTATTAGTTTCTGTTTGCTTAACTGTCTTCTACCTTAGAATATCATTTTTTAAGATCAGGAAGTGTGACTTTTCTCTTTGAGTCAGGCAATTTACAAAAGCATTATTCAAAACGATAATGTCTTAACAAATTAAATTAGCACATGATATGTCTAAAAGCTGGTATCTACAGTAGGGAACTTAATATTGAAAGGATCTTCCCCACACAGAAAGGAAGAAGGGAGAGTTCTGCTTCTGGTACAGCTACGTAAGCACCTACCAGATCAACCCTACACAGATAACTGTAAATTGTAAACACAGTACAAACATCAAGTGCCTAAAGACACCGAAGAGTGACCAAAAGAAGGCAAATATTAGAGGCAAGTCAGTACCTGGGAAAGAGCGGTACTGGGTGAATTTCTCATTTACAGCTTTTTCCAGAGGGTAGGTCCAGTTAGCACCACGGGGGTACCTAAACCCCCATATAAACCTCACAACCTTACCATCTTGAAGAACCAGAGGACAGAGTTCAGGGAGATCACAGATGTTGAAAAAAGGAATCTCAGAAAGAAGAGAGCCAAAGAAACAGAAACATAAAATCTAGGTACACAGGGCGCCTAGGTGGCTCAGCTGGTTAAGCGTCTGCCTTTGGCTCAGGTCATGATCCCAGGGTCCTGGGATGGAGCCCCACATTGGGCCCCCTGCTCAGTGGGGAGCCTGCTTCTCCCTCTCCCTCTGCCACTCCCCCTGCTTGTGCGTGCACTCTCTCTCTCTCTGCCAAATAAATAAATAAAATCTTTTTTTTTTAATGCTAAAAGAATTTCTTTGGACTGAAGGAAAATGATACTAAAGAGAAATTTAGATCTTCAGAAAGAATAAAGAGCACTGGAAATGTCTGGAAATACATTCATTAATTCAACAAATACTTAGTAAGTACCTAAAATAAACAATGTCGTTTAAGCAGTAAATGTGTTTCATTAATCTTGTACATAAATCATTTTTATTAATTTATACTGTATTTTCAAGGGTGTTTTATCAGTTCTACATGTTCCAGCCCTAAGTCTCTTTACCTCCTCCCATAGACTGAATTTTCATGTTTCACAAAATTCATAGGTTCAAATCCTAACCCTCTATGTGACAGTATTAGGAGGTGCGCCTTTGAGAGGTGATTAAGTCATGTGGATAGAGCCCTTAGGAATAGAGTTATTGCCCTTATAAAAGAGACCACAGAGAGCTGTGGCAAGAGCCCTTGCCTCTTCTGCCATGTGAGCACACAGCAAGATGGCTGCCTATAAACAATGAAACGTCCTCGTCAGACACTGAGTCTGCCAGCACCTTGATCTTGAAGTTTCCAGCCTCCAGAAATATGAGCAATAAATGACTGCTGTTTATAGGCCCCCAGTCTATGGTATTTCTGTTACAGCACACCAAATGGATTAAAACACCTTTATTAAATTGTACAGTTGAAAGTTTTATTCATTTTATGAAACCAAGAATATAAGTAAAAAGTAACACAGTAGGTACACACTGTTGAATACATACTTTTACTTACTGACTATAAAACCTAACAGGCTAGAAATATGGGCATCAATTGTGTTTCCTCTCTGTCCCATGCTCAGTTCCTCAATATGTCCTGTCATCTCTGTCTCCTAAATATATCTTGAATCCATCCACTTCTTTCAATCTTTATTGCCTCTACTCAAGCCATCATCATTTCTTACCTAGATTACTCAAGCCATCATCATCTTACCTAGTTTACTATTCCCCCCCAACAATCTATTTATTATTCTCACAAAAGACAAAAATTGGATCATGTCACAGTCCTTCATTGCCTCCCCACTGCACTTTGAATAAAAATCCCTTACACTTCGAATAAAAAATAAATTCCTTACTAAGCTTACAAGATGTGTGTGATGAGGCCCCTGCTTCCACAACGTCATTCAACCCAGTCTAATCTTAACTGCATCCGTTATATTTCAGCAATAGAGCCCCTCATTTCAATTCCTTGAACAAGCCAAGATCTTTTATACCTAAAGTTCTTTTATACACTATTCCTTCAAACTGCCTTAATCCCTCTACCCTGTCCATCCCCCTGTGCAGTAGACTAAATGACGGAACCCCCTACAAATTCATATGCTGAAACCCGAATATGCAATGTGGTAATACTGGAGGTAAGGACAGACAGGAGGCAGGGCTTCTTGGAAGGTGATTGGGACATGAGGGTAGAGGCCCCACGAAGGGGATTCATGCCCTTATGAAGAAGTTGCCAGGAAGCTCTCTTGCCCTGTTTCCACCATGTAAGGATAGAACAAAAAGCTGGCAGTCTAGAACCTAGAAGGCCCTCCCATCAGAACTCAATAATGCTGGCTTCCTAATCTCCGACTTACTGCCCCCAGAACTGTGAGACATAAATTTCTGTTGTTTATAAGCCATCCAATCTAGGGAACTTCACTAAAGTGGCCTGACCTAAGACACCCAGCTATTTACACAGCCGGCTCCCTCTAATCCCTCACATGTTTGTTTGTCACCATTTCAGAGTGCCTATCCTGACCACCTTGTCAAAAATAGGAATCCCCATTATTCTCTATGTTGCACAATTCTTCCCTTTATAACACTTGTCACAAATTCTTATTATGGTATTATTTTCTTTTGCTTTCCTTTCCTTTGCTTTTTATTGTCTGAGACCCCTTTAAGACCATAGCACTATGAAAACAGAGACCACATCTGCATGGCTTACCAGGATGCCCAATAGCTAATACAAGAATACTGAAAGTGTTTAATAATTATTTTATTAACTGAAAGCCAAAAATAGGCTCAAATAATCACACATCTCAAATACTGTTCCATTTTAATGATTTATTTAACATCCCAGTTTACCATTCTGGGGGAAAAAAGGTTTGAGGAGACTGACTTAACAAATAAAAACTCATGTAAAATTTTTATTAAAAATAAAGAGAACAGGGGCACCTGGGTGGCTCAGTCAGTTAAGCATCTGACTTCAGCTCAGGTCATGATCTCAGGGTCTGGGGATGGAGCCCCACATTGGACTCCCGGCTCACAGGGCATCCCCCTGCTTGTCCCTCTCTCTGTGTCCCTCCCCCTGCTCATGTTCTCTCTCACGTCCTTTCTCTCTCCCTCAAATAAATAAATAAATAAAATCTTAAAGAGAACAGGGGCAGCTGAACAGCTCAGCTGATTAAGTGTCTGGCTCTTGATTTCAGCTCAGGTCATCATGTCAGGGTTGTGGGATCAAGCCCTGTGTTGGACTCCACACTCAGCAGGGAGTCGGCTTGAAATTCTCTTTCCCCTCTCCCTCCATTCCCCCCTCTCGGTGCTCGCTGGGTTGCTCTCTTTCTCTCTCTCCCAAATAAATAAATAAATCTTTAAAAAATTAAAATAAAGAGAACATAAATATTTCCTTTACTGTCTCTGACAATCTGTGTTATTCAGAATTAGGATTTAAAAATCCTTAAAACTTATATAAATAAAAAAAACAAAAATAAATCACTGACAATCGCACAAACTAATTCACATCAGGAGCATAGCTTAAAATACAACTTGAGAATATTACCGATAATATTTAACAATTTCAATTAACAGGGGCGCCTGGGTGGCTCAGTCTGTTAAGCGTCTGCCTTTGGTTCAGGTCATGATCCCAGGGTGCTGGGATCGAGCCCCACGTGGAGCTCCCTGCTAAGGGAGGAGCCTGCTTTGCTTCTCCCTCTCCCTCTGCCCCCCACCCCCACTCATGCTGTCTTGCAGCATTGTGAAAATCCAATTTCCTATCAAGAAAGCAGCTGTCTAAGTGGTATAAGAATGTTCTTTAAAAAAACAGTAAACATCTAAATCCTAGACAAGGAGTACTCTCTGTCCCTAAAAACTAGTTGTAGAGGCTGTATTTGTGCTATTCTAAATAGAAATTTATTTCCTAATAATTGTTCTATCTTTACTTACTTTATTATCTCTACAGGAGAACCAGATGACAATGACTACATTACCTTTAAAAAAAAAGAGAGAGAGAGCTGTTTTTCTGCTTTCATTTTTTAACTTTTATTAAAAGCAATCTTTGATTCATCCATCCTGCCATGGAAGTTCTTAAAATAACATTCTGTGCAGTTTACTACTAACTATCCCAAGGGAAACTATTTTTACTAGTACCCAGGAACATTTCGTCATTCTAAACTCAAACATCTGTAGCATTTGTAGTAAATTAAAATATGATACCATTTACGATCTATCAGATTGGCAAAAGTTTCACTGACAAGACCTAGAGCTGATAAGGGGATTTAAATAAAAACAAAGAACTGCATTCATATACCTTACCGGTAGAAGTGTAAATTGGCAAAATTTAGAGATCAATTAGTAATGTGTTTCAGAAGTTTAAAAAATGTGCAGGCTTTTGGGGTGCCTGGCTGGCTCAGTCAATTGAGCATGTAACTCTTGACCTCAGGTTTGTAAGTTCAAGCCCCATTTTGGGAACAGAGATTACTTTTAAAAAAATAAAATCTTTAAAAAAATAATAATTAAAAATAGAACTAAAATGTGCAGGCTTTTAAAACAAGATTTGCATTCCTAAAATTTTATTCAACAGACATAAGTAGTCGGGAAAGCTATAGAACCTTTACTGCAACACTGTTGGATAATACTGAAAAAATTAAATGACATATATCATTTGGGTATCTGACACTGGTAATGAGTTAAATAAATTATACTGTAGTCACATAGAGTCTAGTCATAATAGGCACAACCTATTTTTTCAAATGACAGTATATAGCTACTCAATATAGCATGTATATTTATTAGTATGGAAAAATAACCAAAACATAGTAATTGGGGGTGAAAGTCACAAAACAGCATGATAGTGTAAGCCAATATTTAAGAAACAAAACATTTTATGTGTGTATAGTACTCATGTATTTTTAAGTTGTACGTATACCAAAATATCCACAAAATTACATCTCAATGGTAGGACTTATTTGTTTTATATTGTCTGAATTTTTAAAATTAATTTAAATGAGCATCTACTATTTTTATTACAGAGGGAAAAAGGTGCTTTCATTTGGAAAAAAATTTATTTCCCAAACACCAAGGCTACTTTTAAATTTCCCCAAAATAAATCCTGCTACTTCTACAATAATATGAAGTTCTTCAGAAAAGCCATCTCTTTTGTACTTGAAGTAAAAGCTGTTTTCTCTGGCAGCAGTGACAAATTCGTGCTGTTTTGTTCATACTCTCTCTAGCCCTAGGGTAACCAAGAATACACAATGGCCATCTGGGTGGCTCCAGCTGCCTGGGGTCAGGAGTGCAGTCTATGATATATACAATACTAAAAACATAAATGGTCCCACACAGTCCCTTCAAGCCAACATTGCTTATTGAGATATAATTGGCATACGCATTGTGTAAGTTTAAGGTATACAACATAGTGATTTCATACATTTATATTGCAATATGATTTTCATTGTTCATAAGCTAACACCTCTGTCACATCACATAATTACCACTTCCTGTGGTAGGAACAATTAAGATATACTCTAATAATAAGTTTAATGTTTATAATACAGTTTTGTTGTCTACCACTGCACTGTGTATTAGATCTTCAGGACTTATCTACTAGTTAAAAGTATATACATTTAAACATCTCTCTCATTCCTCCAAACCCTGGCCCCTGTTAACCACAATTTCACTCTTTTTGAGTTCCGGTTTTTTGAATTCCACCTATCGGAGACAGCATAGAGTACCTGTCTTTCCCTGCCCTATCTCACTTAGCACAATGTGTCTGTGTGTCTGTCTGTACCATATCTTCCTTATCCACACACACACTGACTGACACTCCGGTTATTTCCATATCTTGGCTATTGTGCATATTCCTTTTTCTTTTTTTTTTTTAAGATTTTTATTTATTTGAGAGAGAGACAGATAGAGATAAGGAGAGAGAGCACATGAGGGGGGGAAGAAAGGGAGAAGCAGGCTTGCAGCTGAGCAAGGAGCCTGACATGGGGCTGGATCCCAGCACCCTGGGATCATGACGTGAGCCGAAGGCAGCTGTTTAACGGACTGAGCCACCCAGGGGCCCCTGCCCATTTTTTAATTGGATTGCTTGCTTTTTTTGGTGTTAAGTTCTTTATATGTTTCTGATATTAACACCTTATTGGATATATCATTTGCAAATATCTCCTCCCATTCACTAAGCTGCCTTTTTGTTTTGTTGATAGTTTCCTTTGCTGTACAAAAACTTTTTATTTTGGTGTAGTCCAATAGTTTGTCACTTTTGCTTCCCTTGCCTAAGGAGACATACCCATAAATATGTTGCTAAGGTCAATGTCTAAGAGAATACTGCTCCTGTTTCCTTTTAGGAGTTTTTGGTTTAAGGTCTCACATTTAGGTCTTTAATCCATTTTGAGATTTTTATATAAGGTCTAAGAAAGTGGTCCAGTTTCATTCTTCTTCATGTAGCTGCCCAGTTTTCCTAACGCCATTTATTGAAGAGACTGTCTATTCCCCACTGTATAGTCTTGCCTCATTTGTTATACACTAATTGACCAAATAGGCATGGGTTTACTTCTGAGCTCTCTATCCTGTTCCAATGATCTATATGTTTATTTTTGTGCCAGTACCATACTGTTTTGATTATTACACCTTTGTAGTATAACTTGAAACCTGGGATGATATCTCCAGCTTTGTTGTTCTTTCTCAAGATTGCTTTGACTATCTGATAACTTTAGTGGTTCCATGAAAATTTTAGTATTATTTGTTCTCATTCTGTGAAAAATGCTGTTGGTATTTTGTTAGAAATTGCACTGAATCTGTAGATTGCTTTGGGCAGTATAAACATTTTAAGGATATTAATTCTCCTGATCCATGAGAATGCTGTACTTTCCATTAGTTTGTGTTATCTTCAGTTTCTTTTATCAGTGTCTCATAGTTTTCAGAGTGTACATCTTTCACCTCTTTAACTAAATTTATTCCTATGTATTTACTATTTTTGGTGAAAATGTAAATTCGGTTGTTTTCTTAATTTCTCTTTCATTATTTCATTATGTGTATAGAAATGCAACAAATTTCTTGATTATTTTTGTATCCACAAATTTACTGTAATTCACTTATCATTTCTAATAGTTTTTTTCATGAAGTTTTAAGGGTTTTCTACTTAAGAGTATTATGTCATCTGCAAATTAGTGGGCAGTTTTACTTCTTCCATACCAATTTGGATGACTTTTCTCACTTTTTAATGTCTAATTGCTGCAGCTAGGAGTTCCAATACTATGCTGAATAAAAGTGGTGAGAGAGGATACCCTGTCTTGTTCCTGATCTTAGAATAGAAGCTTTCCATTTTTCACCTTTGAGGTATGTTCCCTCTAAAACCCAATTTGTTGTGAGTTTTCATCATGAACAAATGTTGTATTTTATCAAATGCTTTTTCTGCATCTATTGAGATAATCATATGGATTGTTTTTTTTTTAAGATTTTATTTATTTGTCAGAGTGAGAGAAAGAGAGCACAAGCAGGGGGGAGCATCAGGGAGAGGGAGAAGCAGGCTCCCCACTGAGCAGGGAGCCTGATGCAGGACTTGATCCCAGGACCCTGGGATCATGACCTGAGCCGAAGGCAGAAGCTTAACCGACTGAGCAACCCAGGCATCCCATCATATGGGGTTTTTTTAGAAGATTTATTTATTTTAGAGAGAAAGGGAGAGCTAACAAGAAAGCAGGGGGAGGGGCAGAGGGAGAGAGACGAATTAAGCAAACACCTGCCGAGCATGGAGTCCATCACGGTGCTCAATTTCATGACCTGGGCCAAAACCAAGAGTCAGATGCTCAACAGACTGAGCCACCCAAGCAGCCCCGTATAGTTTTTATCCTTCCTCTTGTGAATATACTGTATCAAATTGATTGATTTGTGAATACTGCACCATCCCTTGCACCAGAATAAATCCCACTTCATCATGCTAAAAGATTTTTATAATGTATGGTGAATTTGGTTTCTAATAATTTTTTGAGGATTTTTGCACCTATGTTCATCAGAAATGTTGGCCTCTAGTTCTCTTTTTTTGTAGTGTCATTATCTGGTTTTGAAATTAGGGTAATGTTGGCCTCATAGAATGAATTTGGAAGTTTTCCTTCCTCTTCTATTTTCTGGACCAGTTTGAGGAGAATAGGTAGTAAGTCTTCTTTAGGGGCACCTGCTGGCTCAGTTGGTGAAGCATGCAACTCTCAGTCTCAGAGTTGTGGGTCTGATCCCCACATTGGCTATAGAGATTTCTTAAAAAAATAAAATCTTAAAAAAAAAAAAAAAAGAAGTCTTTAAATGGTTGGTAGAGTTCACCTGTAAAGCCATCTGATCCTGGACTTTCCTTTGTTGGAAGTTCTTTTACTACTGATTCAATGTCACTACTAGCAATCAATCTGTTCAGATCTTCTATTTCTTCCTGATTCAGATCTGGAAAATTGTATGCTAGGAATTTATCCATTTCTTCTAGATTGTCCAATTTGTAGGCACATCATTTTTCATAATATTCTCCTATAATTCTACGTATTTCTGTGGTGCCAGTTGTTATTTCTCCTCTTTCATTTCTGATTTTATCTATCTTTTTTCTTCATGAATCTAACTAAATTTTATCAACTTTATCTTCTCAAAGAAAAGATTGGTTTCATTGAACTTGTCTAATGCTTTTTAGTCTCTATTTCATTTATTTCCACTCTAGTCTTTATTATTTCCTTCCTTCTACTTGTTTTGGGGTTTTTTTCTTTTTTCTAGTTCCTTTAAATGGAAGGTTAAGTTGTTTCAGATTTTTTTTCTCATTTCTTAAGGTAGGCTTGTAGCACTATAAATTTTCCTCTTAGAACTGCTTTTGCTGCAACCCAAAGATTTTTGACCATTTGTTTACATTTTCATTTGTCTCCATGTATTTAATTTCCTTTTTGACTTTTTTTTTAAGATTTATTTATTTATTTGAGAGACAGAGATAGAGCAGGGCGTGGGGAGGAGCAGAGGGAGAGGGAGAGAATCTGAGTGCTCTGAGTGCAGAGCCTGATGTGGGGCTCAAACCCAGAACTCTGAGATCATGACCCAAGCTGAAATCAAGAGTTGGATACTTAACTGACTGAGCCACCCAGGTGCTGCTCCTCTTTGACTTCTTTGTTGACCCATTCACTGTTTAGTAGTGTATCATTTGGCCTCCATGTGTTTGTGTGTTTACAGGTTTTTTTCCTTGTAATTGATTTCTAGTTTCATACTACTGTGGTCAAAAAGATGCTTGACATGATTTTGATCTTCCTAAATTTTTTGAGACTTGTTTTGTAGCCTAACATGAGGTCTGTCCTGGAGAATGCTACACGTACACTTGAAAAGAACGTGTATTCTACTGTTTTGGAAGAGAATGCTCTGTATCTATCTGTTAGGTCCACCTGGTCTAATGTGTCATTCAAAGCCACTTTTTTCCTTAATTTTCTGTCTGGATGATCTATCCACTGATGTAAGTGGGGTGTTAAAGTCCCCTCCTATCATTGTATTATTGTCAATTTCCTACTTTATGTCTCTTAATATATTTTATGAATTTAGATGCTCCTATGTTGGGTGCATAGATATTTACAATTGCTACATCCTCTTTTTCAACTGATCCCTTTATCACTATGTAGTGTCTTTGTCTCTTGCTACAGTATTTGTTTTAAAATCTATTTTGCCTGAGATTTAAAATCTACTGAGCCTGGGTGGCTCAGTCGTAAAGTGTCTGCCTTCGGCTCAGGTCACGATCCCAGGGTCCTGGGATCGAGCCCCGCATCAGGCTCCCTGCTCTAAGGGGGCGCCTGGGTGGCTCAGTCGTTAAGTATCTGCCTTCGGCTCAGGTCATGATCCCAGGGTCCTGGGATCGAGCCCCGCATCGGGCTCCCTGCTCGGAGGGAAGCCTGCTTCTCCCTCTCCCACTCCCCCGCTGGTGTTCCCTCTCTCATTGTGTCTCTCTCTGTCCAATAAATAAAATATTTTTAAAAAATAAATAAATAAAATAAAATCTATTTTGCCTGATATAAGCATTGCTGCTTTTTTTTTTCACTTCCATTTGCATGATATATGTTTTTCCATCCCTTCACTTTCTGTATGTGTCTTTCACTCTGAAATTAGTCTCTTGTAGGCAGCATATAGATAGATCCTCTTTTTTTATCCATTCAGTCACCCTATGTCTTTTGACTACAGCATGAATCCAATTACATTTAAAGTAATTACTTATAGACATGAACTTACTGACATTTTGTTAATTGTTCTCTGATTGTTTTTGTAGTTCTTCTCTGTTCCTTCTCTTGTTCCTTCTCTCATCTTGTGGTTTGATGGCTTTTTTTAGTGTTATGCTTGGATTCCATTCTCTTTATTTTGTTAAGTAAACTCTACCCTCAACGTGGGGCTCAAACTCATGACCCCAAGATCAAGAATCACATGCTCTACCAACTGAGCCTGCCAGGTGGCCCTCCATTCTCTTTATTTTTTGTGTATCTATTACAAGTTTTTGATTTGTGGTTACCATTTGGTTCATATATAACATTTTATGTGCACAGCATATTAAGCTGATGGTCACTTTCATTTGAACACTTAAAGCACTGAATTATTACTCTCTCTTCCATGTTTTATGTAGATGATGTCATATTTTACATCTTTTATTTTGTGTATCCCTTGGCTAATTTCTGTAGACATAATTTATTTTACTACTTTTGTGCTTTAACCACCATACTGGCTTTACAAGTGATTTATCTGCTACCTTTAATATAGTTTGCTTTTACCTGTAAAATATTTTCCTTTCATTGTTTTATTACTTCTAGTTATGGCCCTTTCTTTTCACTTATAGAATTCCCTTTCACATCATATAAAGCTGGTTTAGTGGTGATAAACTTAACTTTTGTTTGCTTGGGAAACTCTTTATCTCTCTTTCTATTCTGAATGATAACCTTGCTGGGTAGAGTGTTCTTGGTTGTTGGTTTTTTCCTTTCAGCACTTTGACTCTATCAGTACTGAAGTTTCTGCTGAAAAATCAACTGATGGACTCATGGAGTTTCCCTTATATGTAACTGTTTTCTCTTGCTGCTTTTAAAATTCTTTTTTTTTTTTTTTAATTCTCTCTTAGCATTTCTTTTTCACATTTTAATTATTATGTGTTCTTGATGTGGGTCTCCTTGAGTTCATCTTGATAGGGGTTCTCTATGCTTCCTGGACCTGAATGTCTGTTTCCTGCCCCAGAGTAGAGACGTTCTCAGCTATTATTTCTTCAAGTAAGTCTTCTGCCCTCTTCCCTTTCTCTCCTCCTTCTGGGATCTCTATAACGTGAATGTTGTTATACTTTATGATGTCACAGAGTTCCCTTAACCTATTCTCATTTTTAATTTTTTTTTCCTTTTGCTATTCAACTTAATTGCTTTCCATTACTCTCTCTTCCAGGTTGCTGGTCCATTTTTCTACATCCTCTAATTGCTATTGATTCCCTCCAGTGTATTCTTTATTTCAGTTAATGAATTCTTCAGCTCTGACAGGTTCTTTTTTCTATTTTCTCTCTTTATTGAGGTTCTCACTGAGTTC
>NW_024424008.1:5847218-5908447 GCF_017311325.1 Ursus maritimus
ACTCTTTCCTCAAGTCCAGTGAGTATCTTTATACCTATTACTTTAAATTCTTTATCATGAATATTGTTTATCTCCATGTCATTCAGCTCTTTTACTGTGATTTTGTTTTGTTTTTTCATTTGGTACATATTCCTCTGTCTTCTCATATTGTCTAACTCTCTCCATTTGTTTCTACATATTAGTAGGCCAGCTACCTCTCCTTATATTGAAAGTAGCGGCCTTGTGTAGAAGAGGTCCTTTGGTGCCTTATAGCACCTGAACCAGAACCAGACACTCGAGAAGTGACCCCTCTGTGGGCTGCATGCACCTTCCTATCGTGGCTGAACCACAATTACCTTCAGCCCGGCTGCAACGATGCTTTTTGCCTGCCGTGGATGCACTGGTCAGGGCTTGCTCCCTGCACTGTTAAGAGGCATGTGTGGGCCGACCATGGGCTCAGTAGTGGAGAGGGCTAGTACTCAGCCTAGCTGTCAGCAATTAACCGCTATGCCAAAGCTGCAGGTACACTGAAGGAAAGGGCTTGCTTTGTGTCCAGTCAGCTAAGCCTAGCTGCAGGAACTACAGACATGCTACTGTGTGGGATTATCAACCCACCCTTGCCAGGAGTCACTCTGGATTGGCTACAGTCCCAGCCATGACTGCCTGCCAGGTGTGGAAGGGCAGGAGCTACTCCGGAAGGATGCCTCCCAAGGAGGGTGGGTTGGATCCTATGCCCATTTTTTTAATTGGACTGTTTGACTTTTTGTTATCGAGTTGTATGCATTCTTTATAAATTCTGAATATTAACCACTTATCCAATACATGGTTTGCAAATATTTTCTCCCACTTCATAGGTTGCCTTTTCATTTTATTATTTCTTTCAACATGCAGAAGCTTTTAAGTTGGATATAGCCCCAACTGTTGGTTTTTCTTTTGTTGTTTGTGCTTTTGGTATCATATCATATCCAAAAAAATAATTGTCAATACCAATGTTGAGGAGCTTCTTCCCTGGGTTTTCCTTCTATGAGTCTTATGGTATCAGGTCATATATTTAAGTCTTTATCCATTTTGAGGTAACTTCTGTAAGTGGTATAGGAGAGGGGTCCAATTTGTTGGGGGGGGGTTGTGGGGTTTTGTTTTGTTTAGCTTTTTGTGGGGTTTGTTTTTTTTTTTTTTTTTTTTGGTTTTTTGCATGTGGTTATCCAGTTTTCCCAACACCATTTGTTGAAGAGACTATCCTTTTGCAACCGAATGTTCTTGGCTCCCTTATCAAATATTAGTTCATTGTATTTGCAGAGGTTTAATTCTGGGCTCTCTATTCTATTCCATCAGTCTATGTGTCTATTTTTATGTCAGTACAATAACATTTCATTACAATAGCTTTATAATATAGTTTGAGGTAAAGAAGTATGATACCTCCACTTTTGTTTTTCTGTCACATGATTACTTGATTACATGGGGTCTTTGTCGTTCCATATAATTTTCATGATTGTTTTTTGTTTTGTCTATTTCTTTGAAAAATGTCATTGGAGTTTTGATAAGAATTTTGCTGAACCTATAGATAGCTTTGAGTAGCATGAACATTTTAACAATATTAAGTCTTCCAATCCATGAACACAAGATGTTCTTCAATTTGTTTGTGTCTTCTTTGATTTCTTTCAACAAAGTTTTGAAGTTTTCATTGTATAGATCTTTCAATTCCTTGGTCAAATTTATTCCTAGGTATTTCATTATTTTTTATGATGTTGTGAATGGAATAGTTTATTTTTCAGATGCTTCATTGTTAGTGTCTAGAAATGCAACAGATTTCTGTTCTCGTATCCAACAACTTTATTGAATTCACTGATTACCTCTAAGAGTTTTTTAGTTGTGTCTTTGGTATTTTCAAAGTAAAGGATCATATCATCTGCAAATAATGATATTTTACATCTTGCTTTCCAATTTGGATGCCTTTCATTTCTTTGTCTTGCCCGACTACTCTAGCTAGGACCTCCAGTATTATGTTCAATGCCAGCTGTTAAAAAAGGGCCTCCTTGTCTTCTTCCTGATCTTAGAGGAAGCACTTTTTATTTTTCTCCATTGAGTAAATGTCAGCTAGGGGTTTGTTATAAATGGCCTTTATTGGGGCAGCTGGATGGCTCAGTCGTTAAGCATCTGCCTTCAGCTCAGGTCATGATCCCAGGGTCCTGGGATCAAGCCCCACACTGGGCTCCCTGCTTAGCGGGAAGCCTGCTTCTCCCTCTCTCCCACTCCCCCTGTTTATGTCCCTCTCTTGCTGTCTCTCACTCTGTCAAATAAGTAAACAAAATCTTTTTTTAAAAAAATGGACTTCATTATGTTGAGGTATACGTCTTCTATACCCAACCCGTCCAGAGGTGGGTTTTTTTGTTTTGTTCTGTTTTTTGTTTTTTTAAGTAAGCTCTATGCCCAATGTGTGGCTTTAACTCACAACCCAGAGATCAAGAGCTGCATGTTCCACCGACTGAGCCAGCCAGGTTCCCTGCTGAGGGTTTTTTATCATGAAAGGATGTTTATATTGTCAAATGCCTTTTCTGCATCTATTGAGGTGATCATAGGATTTTATCTTTCATTTTATTAATGTGATGTATCACATTTATTGACTTGCATATGTTAAATCTCAGACAATATTTTTAAGACAATATTTTTGTCAGTATTTTCAATCAAAGGAGATAAATGGGTATGTAATACTTATTTTTAATTCTGATTTTCATATCTGTTTACTATGTCTTCTCTTTAAAAGCCTCATCTTAATGCATCTTGAGCTCTTTCGTTATCCCTTTTAGAGTAATTACCTTGCTATTCTCTCCATTTTTAACATATTTTGACAGGACTTCTTCACATATGTGATAAGCAATATGTTCTAATCTTTATCACAAATGTACAGAAAGAGCTACTTTACCTTTATATTAAAGCATAAGACCTAGGCAGCCAAGCCCCCCTCAAAGAAAAAATTATTTCTATTGCCAGATCATTGTTCAGATGTTCTTATTCAGCATAAACTCTTTAAAAAAGAGAGAGAGAGAGAGAGAGCGTGCGCATAAGCAGGGGGAGTGGCAGACAGAGAGAGAGGGAGAAGCAAGCCTCCCACTGAGCAGGGAGCCCAATGTAGGGCTCAATCCCAGGACCCTAGGATCATGACCTGAGCCGAAGACAGATGCTTAACCAACTGAGCCACCCAGGTGACCCTATTCTGAGTAATCTTTACCTCATAATCTTATCTCTACCACTGATATTTAAGATTCTCTACACTAAAAAGTATCCATTTATTGTTCTTTTAACCTGTTGGTATAACCCCTAGCCAAAAAAAGGAAAAAAAGTGCTCAAAACTGCTATATTATTTTAAACAACCTATGATACTTCTCCAAGGCAGGCAGGCAGGCAAGGAAGGAAGGAAGGAAGGAAGGAAGGAAAGAAAGAAAGAAAGAAAGAAAGAAAGAAAGAAAGAAAGAAAGAAGAGAAAAGAAAAGAAAAGAAAAACTATGATAAGTATTGCAGCCAAGGAGATGAACCAGATCTCCTTTTAAGAAAGAATTTAGGATCATGCTGCAGAGAGGGTAATTAGTTGTTAGAGCCTTTAGGTTCTGCCTCAACTTTCCAGCCAAAACCACAATCTTCCCAGGCATATCCCAACCAATGACTGTGCATGGTTAAGGTATTAGGACCTGGTTATCTCTGCACAACATGAGACTCCTCTAAAAAGCAATCTTTGCTCTAGAGCTCCCCATTGTGTTAGCTAAGATGTCTCAGATCTACATCATGGTGAGGAGACTCTCCTGGCCTTATCCTGCCTCCTTTAATTTTTCACAGGCATTGTTCTCCAATATATCTATATGTATCTTGTACTAACTCCAACTCAGCATCCTCTTCCCAAAGGACCCAACAGACACAATTATTTAATACTGACATAGGGCTATTATTCACCAAAGATCCAGAAATAAAACTATAATTTTAACATCTCAATACAAACATCTATTTCTCTCATTTATATACCCCCTTGGATTCTTCCATGGATACTCACAGGATGAGAGTTAGAAAATATTGCTTTAGAACAATATGAAAACAACTGACATTCTTTATAGGTTAAAGGGTTTATTTTTTGTATCAAAATAAAGAATGAACCTTCAGTGGGAAAAAAGATAGATATTAAGATATTAAAAACAGATATGCAGAAGAATTTTCATGTTTTATTTGGAAAGTTGGTTGATCGTTCATTTACCCCATTTTGATTCTGTAAATGTTTTACTCTGACACCAAGGATGTATTTTTTTCTGAGCCAATTCCACTAAGGCAATGTCCTAGCTCGATTAATTTTCTGTACATAAATTTTACAAATTTTTTTAAAGTAGGCTCCATGCACAGTGTGGAGCCCAACGCAGAGCTTGAACTCAGAACCCTGAGATCAAGACCTGAGCTGAGAACAAGAGTCAAGAGTCAAACACTAAATCAACTGAGCCACCCAGGCCCCAAAATCATTTCTTTAAAAAAAAAAAAAAAAGTTTATTTGCTGAATTGCTAGAGCAATTCCTCAATATGTACATTCTATAATAACAATTTTTGTTTAATATTCATATCAAATTTTTAAAAATATTAGCATCTATGATTATGAATTTTGGGGGGCTCAATTTCTGCCATAATGAGTTTCATTTTCCTAACCAATTCTGTTTCTTCCAGGTCATATTTAAAGATCTAAATTTAGTCTGGAGCAAGAGGATTTTGTTACTACCAGATTAATCTATAACAACATCTTCCATGTACAGTTATGGCTGGTAGATTTTATTTGTGTTACTTCAAATGATGGGAACAAAATTCTTTGTAATCAAAAGCCCATATTTCAAAATTATTTTTCTTCACATTGAGGTCACAAGTCAAATGTCATCTTTTCAAATGAATTATCCTTTATCCCTGTGATAACAAGGATGTAAGTATTCAAATCAAAAAAAGGAAAGAAAAAAAAAAACCACTGGAGACAAGTCTGGTGGGTTAGCTGGACAAAAAGAAAATCGGTGTGGCTGTAGAGTGTGGTAAAGAACAGAAAGTGGTACAGTATCTCTTAAATACCTCAGTTCAGATGTGACACACCAATCTGCTCATATTTTATTGATTAAAGTTAGTCAATGGCCCTCCTTGTATACAAGGAAGGCTACAAAGGCAACATTTCTGTGTGCCAAGGAAGGAAAAACATGTATGGGTGAACACTTATGGCTTCTATTACAAATACCTATCTTAGAGTAACTATAAAGATTACAAGGAGATAATATCAAGTTCTTAGCTCACTGCCAACATTTGTGAGTATCCAGTAAATGACAACTAATATTTATGTTTTGTTTTTTATGAATATACACTAATTATATGTCCTTTTTCAGGTAATCATGAACATTTTTTAAAAGCCATTTAAGAACCTTAACCATCACTAACAGCAAGTATATAGTTACACGAACTTCTTGCCTTTTGTGAAAACTAAGAAAATATTTTCATATCAACTATCTTTCTAACACGTCTCTAGTTCTTCACAATTCTTTGGTAACCATCACTGACCACACTCCAGGACAATCATTGACAATACCCTAGAATTTTATTAATCCATGAAAGGAAACCTGAATCATAACTACATCTAGATATTCACCACCCAACATGAGTATCAATAATCTTCTTAAGAAGTATGATCCTCTGGGGCGCCTGGGTGGCACAGCGGTTAAGCGTCTGCCTTCGGCTCAGGGCGTGATCCCAGCATTACGGGATCGAGCCCCACGTCAGGCTCCTCCACTATGAGCCTGCTTCTTCCTCTCCCACTCCCCCTGCTTGTGTTCCCTCTCTCGCCGGCTGTCTCTATCTCTGTCGAATAAATAAATAAAATCTTAAAAAAAAAAAAAGAAGTATGATCCTCTGGGGCGCCTGGGTGGCGCAGTTGTTAAGCGTCTGCCTTCGGTTCAGGGCGTGATCCCGGAGTCCTGGGATCGAGCCCCACATCAGGCTCCTCCACTGGGAGCCTGCTTCTTCCTCTCCCACTCCCCCTGCCTGTGTTCCCTCTCTCACTGGCGTGCTCTCTCCCTCTCTGTCAAATAAAAAAATAAAATCTTAAAAAAAAAAAAAGTATGATCCTCATATGACCAGAAAAGGTACAAAAGAAAGAATAAAAATAACCATGAACATTTTTTTAAATGTTCAAATTAAGCAGTGTGACTTTCACTTCCATTAATGTGAATTCAGTTATTCAGACCAACTTTTCTCATGCAAACAATTAGAAAAGCTGAACAGAACATGAAAATCATCTGATTATAGGCATTAATTAAAGAGTCACCAAGACAGGAAAAAAAATTATGGGAAACAGATCCAGAAGGACAAGGAAACCAAGAGATAAGAGCTGTATTTTGGGCCACTTTTCCCCTAGTGCATCTCTGCAAATCTAGTTAAAGATTTAGAAAATAAGCAGGGCTTTTGACAGGCACATAATATAAAGAACAAAAACTAGAGTCCAGGGTCCACCAAGAAAAGGTGTATAGTTAAATACCATGTGTTTGGAATCCACACCCTGAAGGGCTACTCCCAAGAAAGCCTAAAATGAACTACCTTTGGGATTACAGCCTAGCCTCAAATCATCTCAGTACTTAAAACTGCATTAAGGTGATACAGAATCACTAGTGCCCCTAGTCACCTGCCAGAAGCAAGCATAAATCTTTATACTTAAACCTTAAGCTATTTCTATAACTTTTCTATTTATAATATCCAATACTCAATCAAATATGAGTAGACATAAAAGGCAAGTGTGTGTGTGTGTGTGTGTGTGTGTGTGTGTGTGTGTGTTTTAAGCTACAATAGATTCCCCCACAGGGATCCAGAAAATAGAGTTATCAGAAACAGACTGCAAGGGGCACCTGGGTGGCTCAGTCAGTTAAGTGTCTGACTCTTGATCTCAGTTTAGGTCTTGATCTCAAAATTGTGAGTTCAAGTCCCACATTGGGCTCTATGCTGGGCGTGGAGCCTATTTAAAAAAAGAAAGAAAGAAAAGTAAGAAAGTAAGAAAGAAAGAAAGGCTGCAAAATACCCATGACTTATGCCCATGCATACACTTATACAAGAATGTTCCTAGAAGCTTTATTTATAATAGCCAAAAACTAGAAATAACCTAAATTCCTTCAATAGATAAATGGATCAACTGAAATATATCCATGCAACAGAACACAACTCAGCAATAAAAAGAAACTGTTTAATACACACAGCCACATGGATGAATCTCAAAATAATCATGCTACGTGAAAGAAGCCCCCCCAAAAGTACATGCTGTACATTTATATAAATTTCCCAAAATACAAGTAATCTGCAGTGACAGAAAGCAGATCAGTGGTTACTCGGGGATAGGGAATAGTAGGGGGGAAGAGAATAGGAGGCAAGGATTATGAAGAAACTTACAGGAGTAGGGAATATGTTCATTATGTTGATTGTGGTGATGATTTTACCAGCATAAACATATTAAAACTCATCACATTGTACATTTTAAAGATGTGCAGTTTATTTTACATCAATTATATCTCAATAAGCCCCCAAAAATGGTAAATATGTTCAAGGAAATAAAAAGCAAAAGTGACAAAATCATCAAAGAACCTGAGCCAATTTTTTTTTTTTTTAAGATTGTATTTATTTGTCAGAGAGAGAGAGCACAAGCACGGGGAGTGGCAGGCAGAGAGAGAAGCAGGCTCCCCACGGAGCAAGGAGCGATACAGTCCTCGATTCCAGGACCCTGGGATCATGACCTGAGCCAAAGGCAGATGCTTAATTGACTGAGCCACCAAGGCATTCCAAACTTGAACTATTTTTTACAAAAGAACCAAATAAATAATCTAAAACTGGAGAATACAATTAATTCCATGGGTGGGATTAACAGCAGCTCAGAATACAGGTTAGAAGAAAATATGCAGAATAAAATACAAAGAGACAAAAGGATAAAAAAGAACAAAAGCAAAAGGAATGGAGCAAGAGACAGAGGGGGATACACAGGGAAAGTGAAAAGTTCCAAAAGGAGAAAGAAAACAGGACAGAAGCCCATCATTATCATTATCAAAGTGATAATGGCTTAAAATTTTTGAAAACTGATTTAAAACATCATGATAAAGATTCAAGAAGCCCTATGAAACTAAATAAGTACAAAGAAAATCATACTGTGTTCAAAGACAAAGACAAAGGAAAAAAATGCTTAAAGCAGCCAGAGGAAGGAAATCAGATTACCTTCATTGAAAAAAAAAAAAAAAAAGTAGACTGTCAGCTACCTCCCATTAAAAAACTAGAAGCCAAAACACAATGGAAACACATCATCAAACTGCTCAATGGCAGTAACTGCCGACATAAAGTTCTATTCCCTACAAAAATACCTTTCAAGCATAAATGTGAAATAAACACACTTTCGAACAAAAACAGAATTCTCAGAATTCCCACAGAGAAAACTCAGCATAATTACTTTGAGACTCTTTCATGTGGTTGTGAATATCAATAATGTGTTCCTTTTTATTGCTCAGTAGTATTCGACTATATGGATACACCTTAATTTGTTTATACATTCATCTGTTGATGGGCATCTGGGCTGTTCCCACTTTCAGGCTATTTTAAGTAAATCAGACAGAAGAAAAATTATGCCAAATTGAATCCTTGCAGAAGCAGGAAACGAAAAAAAAAAAAATAAGTAAATCTAAATGAATATTGACTGTTCTACAGGGTTTAAGTTTCATTTTTTATTTTTTTTTTAAAGATTTATTTATTTATTTGACAGCCAGAGAGCACAAGCAGGGAGAGCAGCAGGCAGAGGGAAAGAGAGAAGCGGGCTCCCTACTGAGCAGAGAGCTCAACAGGGAGCTTGATCCCAGGACCCTGGGATCATGACCTGAACCAAAAGCAGATGCTTAACCAACTGAGCCACCCAAGTGCCCCTGACATCTCATTTTAATGATGCAAACAAATCTTGCAAATAATTAACATGCAAGAAATTCTGAAATTTTAAGGTGATATTGTGGAAACTTGATAGGGTATTAAACTCAATAAGCAAATAAAATTACCTGAAGTTCTTTCTTTCCGTTTCAAAAGTTTTAAAATAAAGGAGAGGTGCTAGCAAAGAAACAATGATTAGCCATGCAACCACAAAGATGAAAGGCAGCTGGATAAATTTAGCTGAGTCAGCTCACCTCAGAACACTAAATCCTAAACTATCACGAGGGATGACTAGAAGCTACCTGATTTGCACGTCAGAACTCTCAACAAGCTCTGCAGCTGGCAGTACCAGATACGTCTAGAAATGAAATGTGAGTAGAACTGTTTAAATGTCTAGTTAAGAAGCAGTTAGATCCCCAGATACTCTCCCTTCTCTATGTACCTGGGTGACTGTACTTGCTCCATCCCAGCAGAAGAGTTGAGATTTACTTGGGGGGGGGGGGAGTTTTAAAAGATAATAACTAGCCTATGGGAATACTTAGCATTTGAGAGCAGGAACATCAAACTGAAAAGAGAGGGAGCTGTGTAAAAGTTTACATAGTGAATTCTGCAATCTCAAATCTTCCTCTTCCCCACTCCCCAAATCCTGGCAACCAAATCTATACCTCCCAGCAGGAAATGGAAAGATCTTTCTCTGGGAAATCTGACAAACAAAAGGTAAAAAAATAAAAAACAAGGGAAGTTATCAAACCAATCCCAGCAAGATCACCCATTTTTAATCAATGGTGAAGCCAATAGTCCAAAACCTCACAATGACTACAAGATTAGGAGAAAGCTAAAGAAAGCCTCTAACATGGAAGATTAAAACTAAAACAAAGGTGGGGGGGGGCTCGAAGAAAAAGACGTATTCAAGGAAACAAAAGCATTTTTTAAAATCAGTAATATCTTGGGGCGCCTGGGAGGCACAGCGGTTAAGCGTCTGCCTTCGGCTCAGGGCGTGATCCTGGCGTTACGGGATCGAGCCCCACATCGGGCTCCTCCGCTATGAGCCTGCTTCTTCCTCTCCCACTCCCCCTGCTTGTGTTCCCCCTCTCGCTGGCTGTCTCTATCTCTGTCAGATAAATAAATAAAATCTTTTAAAAATAAATAAATAAATAAAAATAATAAAATCAGTAATATCTTTAGAGACATAAGAGAAAATATTGCAACCATAAAAAACAAGAACCAAAATGTTATGAAAAGGAATATTGAGATACAAAAATAGCTGCTGAAATATTTTTAATGACAGTACAAGTGAAAAGTAATTGGAAAAAGGGAAGAAACTAACAGTAAAAAGAATAATAACAACAACAAAAACCAGGGACACCTGGGTGGCTCAGTTGGTTAAGCATCTACCTTTGGCTCAAGTCATGATCCCAGAGGTCCTGGTATCAAGCCCCGCATCGGGCTCCCTGCTTAGCGGGAGCCTGCTTCTCCCTCTCCCTCTGCCCCTCACCCGTGCTCATATTCTCAATCTTGCTTGTGCAAGCACACACGTGCGCTCTCTGTCAAGTAAATAAATAAAATCTTAAAAAACAAAAACCAAAGAGATGAGAACAGGACTTCCAAAAAGAGAAGATAAACAGTGGAGAATGGAAGGACTTAAGTACACAAGCTACCAGCTTGTAAGAGCCTACGGAAGGTCTAGCATAATGAATACAAAAAGACCCACTAAAAGGCAAGAAGTTTCAGAAAAGAGGAACACATATAAGATCCCAAAAGCTCTGTGGGAGGGGAAAAAACACCACACAAAAGACTAGGCATCAGAGTAGCACTAGACCCTCCCCTATCCTGAAATCGAAAAAACAATGGATCAATAACTTCAAACTTCTGAGGGAAAAATATTTCTAGTTAATCCAAATTATCAACCAAGAATAAAAACATTTCAGACATGCAAAGCCTCAGTAATATTACTTCCTTTGTACCCTCCCTTACTCAAGATGCCACTGGATGATATGCTTCAACAAAATTAAGAAAACAAATAGAAGGTGAGATCCAAGAATAAAGAGATCTAACACAAGGAAGAGAGAAAAAGGGAATCCTCAGAATGATGGGGAATATAAATTCCGGGATATCAGTGGTGCGTCAGGCAAAACAATCAATATAGATTTAAGCATCGCCAAAGGCCCAAGGAGAGAGATCTTCAAGAAGATAAAGCTAGTGGAGAGATTTTAGATAACTGGCAGAATTAGTTGAGTTTGAACTACTGATAAGCGATAGAAAACTAAGCAAACAAACAACAAAAGATTAAGCTCATTCACACAGGCAAAATGAGAAAGCACTGAATACTGACTTCACCAAAACTACAATGTAACAAGACAATGGGAAGATGCCAGGTGAATGGGAAGTGTGTCTGAGCAGGCAAATGAAATAGGTTAGGTGAAAGTCAATCCCCATTTTTATGACAAGAAATCAAGAAATACAGTTAAATATTTTTAACCAAAAAAATAGTACTAAGATTTATTTACAGACATGGAGGTATATTAGTTAGGGTTAGGTTGGGCTGCAGGAGACCAGAAACCTCAAGAGCTTAAAATGGAAATTTCTTACTCTTCCACATAAATGAAGTAATTCTAGGTCTGGTATGGAGAATCCATCATTATGATTATTCTTTCATTCTACAATCTACAATCTTTAATATATAGCTTTTACTTTCCAGTCCACAATGGCGGCTCAAGTTCCAACTATAACATCCACCTTTTTTTTTTTTTTTTAAGATTTTACTCATTTATTTGTCGGTGAGAGGGAGAGAGAGAAAGAATGACCAAAAGCAGGGGGAGTGGCAGGCAGAGGGAGAAGAAGGCTCCCCGATGAGCAAGGAGCCGGACGAGGGACTCAATCCCAGCACCTTGGGATCATGACCTGAGCCTAAGGCAGATGCTTTAACCGACTGAGCCACCCATGTGTCCCTAACATCCACCTTCCAACCAGCAGGAAAGAAGATTAATGAATGCCCTGCTCCTTACTCATACCTCCCAGAAGTCACATGTGATTTACTGTTCAGTACTTAGTCATTATCACTACAACTAGCTACAAGAAGACTGCAGCATGTCTATATTCCAGGTAGCAATGTACGCAGATTTCTGAGGATGGGGGACAACTAGCAGCCTCTGCCACAAGCAGTAAATATCAAAGGAATCAGCTTTAGAAGTTTCCAGAGTTGCCTCTGGGGATGAGAAAAACAAAAGGGGGTGACAGAGTAGTGAGGAACAATACTGGGTTTTATAGACCTATTTGATTTTAAGCTAGATGAATATATAACTTGATTTTTAAACATTTTTAAAGAATTATGGGAAAAAGAAAGTAGAAACAGAGCCACAACTTCTGTTTCTGAAAACTTGTCTTTTTTTTCTTTTCAGGGGGTACAATAGATAGAGGTAAGAACTGTATAAAATCAAAAAAGTAAGCCCTGTCAGTACAGTAGTGCCCAGTCTTTAAGGCATGATTTTAACTGCTCAGAATATTTTTTTTTCTTTTTTTTTTTGGGGGGGGGGGGGGACAACACAGGCTCAGGGCAGGCCTGGCAGACAGTGGAAAGGAGGGCGAGTCAGAATGTGTTCAGCTAGACACCAGGGCTCCACAGCGGCTGCGGAGCGCACTCTGCAGAAGCTGGACCAGCAACAGTATCAACTGTTGTGCTGTTGATACAGTGCTCTGTTTTGTGCAGAAAAGTGGCTTCACTCTCTCACGAGAAACGCCAGGACATTTATTGGTTGTCTCCATCTTTACCTGATGGCGCAATATCACAGAGCAGCTCATACACTTCGGTCACAAGCATGTGGCTACCTTGAAGCTACCTACCATTAGGCTGCAAGAAAGCATCCACAGGCTCTTGATATTCTTGATATGGACGAGACAATCAACAAAAGGTTATTTGAGACATACCTGATAAAAGTGGCTTTAAACACCCATCCAATGACTGGGAAATGTCATGGTCCTCAAAAAAGAGTTCCATTTATCTCTTAGGAGGGAAAATCTCAGATACCCTGGATAACCACGCCCTAGCAACCTACAGTTATAAAGATGTTTTGAAACTCCACGCATACTGTTTTGAAGCTTTTAATCTTTTAATGTCATGCCACATCTTGACAGCCCAAAAAGAAAATGAACTTCCTGAGTCACTACCTCTTAGCATGCTCTGTACTGAAGAAGAGGAATGGCTATGCTTTCTATTTGAGAACAAATTTTAAAAGTATAATAATTCTAGTGAAACTGTCCTCCCTGATTATGTAAATGGTTTGCAAGAGAATCTGGATGTGATAGTGTCTTTAGCTGAAAGCCATTATTATAACCATGATTTTAAAATGTGCTACAAACCAGAGGCCTGGGTGGCTCAGTCAGTTAAACATCTGACTGGATTTCCATTTAGGTCATTGTCTGAGTCTTGTAAGACAGATCCCCGGGGAGGGCTCCCCCATGGCATGCAGCCTGCATAAGATTCTATCTCTCCTCTCCCCCACTCCCACGACACCATGAGCATGCTCTCTGAATGAATGAATGAATGAATGAATGAATGAATAGTGCTATAAGCTTACTTCTGTAGTAATGGTGGAAAATCCTTTCCATGAAAACTGTTTACCTGTACATACAGGGACACATGTGGAACTGAATAAAGCAAATAACTTTTCCCTTTCTCATTAATTGGTGTGCAATCCTGTGTCTTGGTTTGCAGTGGGATGCTATTATCTCATGCTTGGTCATAAAAATGAACATGCCAGAAGGTATCTCAGCAAAGTAACAACATTTGAGAAGACGTACAGGCCTGCGTGGGTAGCATACAGGCACTTGTTTGCAGTTGAGAGAGCATGAGCAGGCCATGGCTGCTTACTTCACAGGAGTGCAGGTGATGAAAGGGTCATTTGCCAATGTTCTACATTGGATTATAATATGGGATTGATCAAAAACACAAAATTGACTGAAAGAGTCTTTGGCCAAGTGCTAAGCTTTGCACAAGCTAAGCATTGCACTGGAACATCCTTCTGTTATGCACAAGGTTAGTATGCTTGCATTTCAGAATGGAGAATGGAAAATAGCAGGAAAATGGTTTCTTGATGCTTTGGAAAAAATTAAAGCAATGGGGAACAAGGTAACAGTTGACAAATGGGAACCTTTGCTGAACAACTTGGGACATGTCTGAAAGAAGTTTAAAAAGTATGCCAAGGCACTGGACTACCACCGTCAGGCACTGGTGTTAATTCTTCAGAACTCATCCACCCATTCTGCCATAGGGTGTATCCACAGTCTGATGGGCAACTTTGAAAATGTTGTTATTTCTACAAAGCCCTTAGTTTTAAGCAATATATTCTGTTACGGTGCTTGGTCATTGCATTGAAATGTACACTGGTGATTCTGAAGCTTACACTGGAGCAAACATTAAAGACAAATTAAAATGTTATGACTTTGATGCGCATCAGTGAAGACAGTAAATAACGTTATGTCACCTCCATGGGATTTCAGGGAATTTGAAGTAGAAAAACAGATTGCAGAGGAAACGGGGTTTGCACTACTGGAAACCTCAAGGAAAACTCCAGATTCCAGACCTTCCTTGGAAGAAACCTTTGAAATTGAAATGAATGATGTTAGAGACACCTATGTCAGACCACAGTAAATGATTCCAAATAGGTCTCAATTCCATTTTGTCTTGGGGTAAGTCAGTGTTTCCTCACATCCTTGTCATGTCTTAGAATTTCCTTTTTTTTTTTTTAAGATCTTATTTACATTTGACACAGAAAGAGAGTGAGCACAAGTAGGGGCTGTAGCAGGCAGAGGGAGAGGGAGAAGCAGGCTCCTTGCTGAGCAGGGAGCCCCATGTGGGGCTCAATCCCAGCACACTGGGATCATGATCTGAGGCGAAGGCAGATGCTTAACTGACTGAGCCACCCAAGAACCCCAAATTTCTCATTTCTTAAGAGGAATCCAGACTATACCTTTACATTTAGGAACGGAGACCTGCCATAAGAGACTGGATTATACAGACCTTTGCAACAGACGTTTTCTGATCCTACAAAGTAATTATACATAAAGGAATAAAGTAGGTAAACTGCCAAAAAAAATTTTTTTTCTTTTTTCAAAGCTTCTTTTTGTTCCTGGCTGTGTTCCTGATTCTATGGAGAAACAGAAAGTTACAACAAAGAATCTCTAAATCACAGAATCTACCAATACTTAAATGTTAATCAATATTAAGAGCACAGTGTCTACTCTGGGGGCATTCTGCAATTGTTTTTGCTAAAGGGCACTTTTTCTCACAAGAGGTAAGAACTACTATTGACCTAAGATATTACTAATAGTGAATCATAGTATAATTTAGTTTATCGATACTTTAAGATAATTCATAGATCAAGATTCTCCAACGACAAAAAAAGCATTTGGTCTTTTGCCCTCTTATCAGGTTGACTCTGGATGAAAAGCCTAGGAAAGCACTGCATAAAACAAACAAACAAACAAACAAAAAACCCTACCCGTTTGTCAAATTCTTTAGAGAAAATGGCTATAAACATTTGAAATATAAATAAAAGAGAGAAAAAACAAACACACTGTAGCAAAAGTAGTCAAGTTAATGTCACATCTATAAAGATACATTATCCCAACATTCCTTTTTCATAAAAAAAGAGAATAATGCTGAATATTAGACTTTCCTAGTTAAGCTGCATCAATATTTTAATGTTTACTTAGATTGATATTATTTCCTCTCATTTTTCAGATTTATTGCTATCTCTAACCATTTCTAAATGCTGTGAACAATGACCAATTTTGTTAAAAAGCTGCTTTTCTGGAGGAGAGAAAAAATTCAGTTTGACGAATTCAAATTACAGAAAGAAAACTCTGGCCCACAAAATTAAGAGAATTATCTAAGATCATACATAGCTAATGGGTAGCAGAGCCATAAACCTGGGTCTCTTCACTCTAATACTGAGGTAACTATGTCAAAAAGGGAAGCACAGGGGCGCCTGGGTGGCACAGCGGTTGAGCGTCTGCCTTCGGCTCAGGGCGTGATCCCGGCGTTGTGGGATCGAGCCCCACATCAGGCTCTTCCGCTATGAGCCTGCCTCTTCCTCTCCCACTCCCCCTGCTTGTGTTCCCTCTCTCACTGGCTGTCTCTATCTCTGTCAAATAAATAAATAAAATCTTTAAAAAAAAAAAAAAGGGAAGCACAACCTCTATTACATTCCCTGGTCAATACCACAAGCAAAGTCCCTGTTCCTCCCACCCAGCTAATCAACTAATCCCATTTATACCAACTAAGTGAATTATTATGTTTTACCTAAAGGAGGTAGGTGGTAGTATTAAGCCAGTTGGGCTCTTTCCAATTGCCAGAACTATATGCAGATTCATTTAAATTACTTCACGACCAGAGTTTAGCGCAAGAATATGTGGGGTAGTGTAGAAGCACAAAAAGACTCCACAATTAGGCCTCACTGAAAACTGGAACGGTAATCAGAATAAAATAAAACTGGTAGCCAGGGGTGCCTGGGTGGCTCAGTCAGTTAAGCGTCTACCTTCAGCTTGGGTCATGATCTCGGGGTCCTGGGTCAGGCTCTCTACTCAGCCGGAAGCCTGCTTCTCCCTCTCCCTCTGCCACTTCCCATGCTTGTGCTCTCTTGCTTGCTCGCTCTCTCTCTCAAATAAATAAAATCTTGAAAAACAAAAAAGAAAGAAAAAGAAGAAGAAGAAACCACTGGTATCTTATCCAGTAAGAACTCTAAACATTGTCATAACTGTTTCCTGATTCTGCCTCTACTATGACAGTGGTTATGTTTTATTCTCCACTAGGAGTACTCTCTCCATTACATGGTTTCTATTGTCCCGAGCTTCTGCTTACTGTTTACTTTGCTATCTCATATTCAAATTCCCTAAGGAAGAGGATTACACTGAGTGAATTTACCATTTTGTAAAACAGGATTACTGTACAGTTCTTAGGTCAGGCTAATTTATAACCCAATGGCCTACATATATATCACTGGTGCCAATCCATTGTCTGATTAATTGTGGCAAAGTGGCGAGGACTCATGATACAAAGTATAACAAATGATGCAAGCCCTTGCAGCTAGCTGGGAGTTTTTTGTTATTGTTGTTGTTTTCAGAAATGGGCTGCCGCTGTCCCTCACACTCGGAGCATTATGTGTATCGATATACATTTGATTTATAAACCAAAACATCATTAGGTAAATTCAAACTTAAAAATCTAGCCCACCCTCTACAGAGCATGGTCTCTCACCATACTGTCACCCCTATACAGCAGATCTTAAACGGTAACACCCACCTTCTGCCACCCCAATACTTTCTTTTTTTTTTTTTAATGATTTTTTATTATATTATGTTAGTCATCATACAATACATCCCCGGTTTCCGATGTAAGGCTCGATGATTCACCCCAATACTTTCTACTCCTGAATGTAGAAGAGTTAATAGCCTCTCTGCCATCGATATCTTTTCTCTGAATTGAGATTCTCCTTTGAACCTGCATTAATTCCATATTTATCCTAAAATGAAGTCTAACACATGAATTAAGCTAGATAAAACTATTCAGGTATAAGGTAATTTCCTATTATAGAAGAATGATTGCCCTAACTGGTACACCCAAACATTTTCTAATAGAAACATGGGTAGTTTTATAGGTCACAATTTACTAAGTATTTACTATGTCAGACACTGGACTAAGCATCCAACAGGAAATATCACAGATTAGCAAACTGAGACCTGTAAAGATTAAGTTTGTTTTTTTTTTAAGATTGTATTTATTTATTTGAGAGAGAGTGAGAGAGAGCAGGAGCAGGAGGAGGGGCAGAAGGAAAGGGAGAAGCAGACTCCCTGATGAACGTGGAGCCCAACGTGAGGGCTGGATCCCAAGCCCCTGAGATCATAACTTGAGCCAGTCAGATGCTTAACCGATTAAGTCACCCAGGTGCCCCAGGATGAATTTCTTATGTAAAATCACATATAATAAATAGTCGTGCTGAAATTAAAATTCTATCTATGTAGGCCGAAGTCCATATTGTTAACAGCTGTCCTCTACTGTCAATGACTGCCAAATAGAATTACAAGTGCATTCTGTAACACTAATTAATCCTAAAAAAGAAAGAAAACTCCTACCTTACTCTAATGCAATGCTTCCCAAAACACTGCTCAGTGAGATACCTATCATGTATGAGGAGTTCCGTGACCAAGTAAGTGTGGGAAATGTTATACTAAAAAGAGCTCATCAAACTTTCATGTTGCAGGGATTCTCACATCCACACTATGAATCTCCAAGAAGGAAACACATTAGGCAGAATTTTCCATATATATTTAGACAAAGTTACTACTCTTCACAGGCCATAGCCTAGAACTGTTTTGTGGAATGCACCTGAGAAAATATTTATCTAGTAAAAAATTCACATGACCTTTTTTTTTTTTTTTTTTTGATAACTCACCTAAACTAGGTCAATCAGTAAATCTTATGATACCTACTGACTCATACCCCACTTCTGGTGAAAATGTCATGGCCACACTGAGGGCCAATGGCCATGTTTTAGATAAAGTTACCCTTGTTCAAAAATGACTGGGTATTACAGGTACCCAAAGGACAACCCATTCACTTACGTAGTCTACCTCAAAAAGGTGAGAAAAGGCAAGATGATTTATCCCAAGCAATGGAAGAGGGCAGAGGGGCCTGCAGAGCCATAGAGGGGCAGCAGAACAGCTAGTGGAAGTCACAATGAAACAGGAAACTCGAGGGAGCAAAGGAACCGGCCAACAGGAAAGAAGGGGAGCTGAACAGAGAAGGCCTGCAGAGATAAGCAACGGTCAGGCTATGTGCCTGCATTTGGGAGCTGGTGCTAGTTCCTGGGAACCAAGCCCTTGGATTTCTAGATCTCTTCTCTACCCTTTATAATAACCTCCCTCTTTTCCTTGGGACCAATCTCATTTAAATGCAAACAAGGAAAATTTAACTCATTTCACTAAAATGAAGCTACACAGCTCAGGTGTTAAAAGGATACAGACTGTAGAGAGAATGAGTCCCAAGCATTTGCATCTTTACTCTAAGATGCACATCTCTAGACAAGTTACCTAAAGCCTCTAATTTCCATCTGTAAAATGGAAATAACTAGAGTTATCTCCACATCGGTAAATTATGATGATTAAATGTTTGTAACGTGCTTTGTGTATCTAGCAAGCACTGAATAAATGTTAGCTATTACTATTAATTTGCATGTACTTCTTTCCTCTCACTCAACATAAAAAATCCTGTCCTTAAGAGTGCCTGGCTGGCTCCAGTGAGAAGAAGATACAACTCTTGATCTCAGGGTTGTGAGTTTAAGCCCCACAGTGGGTGTAGAGATTAGTTAAATTTAAAAAAAAAAAAAATCTTATTTCTAGACGTAAGAATCTGGTAAATATTATTTTTAAAAAATTTACCAGTACAAAAAAATAAAAATAAACAACTAAAATAAATAAAAAATAAAAAATTTATGAGTATACTGTAACCACGATGCCTTAACTGTAGGGAATCTCTCATCCTTTGTACAATTTGCAGAACTAATAATACCAAATACTCGGAAAATATCTTTGATCCCAACAAAATGATTTTTCCAAAACAGGGTAAAAATGTTATATCAATACCAGATAGACCTTATCTAAACCAGCAACATTCTAAGAGTCCAAAACATAACAACTTTTAAAGGACAACAAAATAAACCCATTTTATAAAATAATAAGTTATTTCTTTTATTTTAAGTTATAACTGGAATTAATTTGTAGACCTACTAAAATAACAAGAAATACAAAGAGAACAAATACATAGTAGCTTCTATTGAGGCCTTTTAATAACAATGTCAAATCCAAAAACAAGTGATCTCATTACCATTTACTGTGTTTTAACCCCACTGATGCCTGGATCATATTAGATAATCTTCATATATTCAAGTAGCTAACTATTTCCTAAGAATAATTCATAGGTTTTTTTTTAAATTATTTATTCATTTGAAAGAAAGAGAAAATCTTAAGCAGACTCTGCGCTGAGTGCAGGGGCCCGATGTGAGGCTCAATCCCACAACCCTGAGATCAACACCTGAGCAGAAACCAAGAGGCAGATTCTTAACTGACTGTGCCACCCAGGTGCCCCAATTCATAGTTATTTTAAGAATTATTTATCTCTATCATTGTCCTCTGATTTGGACAGCTTGGGTTCTCCTATTCAATAGCAAAGAAATTAGTTAGATAACTTTAAAAACCATATCAAAATTTTGAAAGTCCACAATTTTTTTTCATAATTTGCCCTCACTACCCACAATATGTTAATAAAATTAAAAGTCTACATTATTTTTATTTCAATAAGGCTAATTATCTTTTACGGGTAATTGAATCTGTGTCCACTAAAGGCACAATTTTGGTATAGGAAGAAAGAGCTAGTATTAGAGTACCACCACATACAAAGTAGCAAGTCGATAACGAAATAACAGTCCAATGTTGACATGGACAAATGATTTGAACAAACACTTCACCAATAAGCACAAGAAAAAAATGACCAATGTTATCATCCTTATCATTGGAGAAATCTAGAAATTAAAACCACAGTAAGATATTAGAACACATATCACAGGGACATCTGGGTGGCTCAGTCAGTTAAGCATCTGTCTTTGGCTTAGGTCATGATCCCAGAGTCCTGGGATCAAGTCCCACATTGGACTCCTTGCTCAGCGGGGAGCCTGCTTCTCTCACTGCCTGCTGCTCCCCCTGCTTGTGCTCACTGGCTCGCTCGCTCTCTGACAAATAAATAAATAAAGTCTTTAAAAAAAAAAGGCGGGGGAGGGGGGAATGCCTGGGTGGTCAGTCAGTTAAGCGTCTGCCTTGGGCTCAGGTCGTGATCCCAGGGTCCTGGGATCAAGCCCAGTTTCAGGCTCCTTGCTTGGTGGGGAGCCTGCTTCTCCCTTGGCCTGCCACTCTCCCTGCTTGTGCTCTCTCTCTCTCTGACAAATAAATAAAAATCTTTAAAAAAAAAAAAAAAACATATCACAGAATGGCTAAAATTAAAGATTGACAACACAAATAAATATTGATGAGATTGCAGAATCACTGCAATTCTCAGACAGTGTTGGTAGGGAAATAAAATGCTACAATCCTTTTGGGAAAACATGGCAGTTTCTTATAAAATTAAGCATATAACCACCTATGACCCAGAAATTTAACTACTAAATATCTACCCAAGAGAAATGAAAATATATTTTCACAAAAGACTCAAGAATATTCACTGCAGTCTTATTCATTATAGCCAAGAACTGGAAATAGTCCAGGTATCAATCAATAGAAGGGTTAAACTGTTATATATCATGGCAAAAAAACAGAAGAAACTTATGATAGACATAACAATTTGGATATATCTCAAAAACATACTGAGTGAAAGAAGACTTACATAAAAGAGTATATGCTGTATGATTCCACTTACATGAAGTTATGGAATGGGCAAAATTAATCTATGGTGAAAAAAAATAAGAACAGTGACAGTGATTGCCCCTAGGATGGCAGGTGCAAGAAAAGACTGGAAACAGGCATAAGGGAATATTTTAGGAAAATGGTACTGTACTATATCTTGATAAGGAATTGGGTTATACAGTGTATAAAATTTCCAAAAATGTAAACTTAAGATGTGTATCTCATTATATGTAAATTTTACATCGAAAGAAAAAAGGTCAAAAGAATATTTCACTCTAGAATGTTCATGATATGTAAGCTAAACTAGTTAGGCATTCTGTTATCAACAATTTACTTTGAAATACATCCAAAAAAAGATGAATAAATAGATGATAGAGGAATTAAATAGATGGATTAGTATGTAATAAAGTACATTAAAATATTAAGTACACCATGTAGATGCTAGGCATGTGGTGTTCACTGTAAACTTCTTTCAGCCCTGCTGCAGCTTTGCAATTTTTCATATTCATAGGTAGAGAAAAAAATTTATCCAATCCCTCAAGGCTCAATTTTTTTTTTAAAAAGAATTTATTTTTGCAGCACCGGGGTGGCTCATTTGATTAAGTGTCTGCCTTTGGCTCAGGTCAGGATCCTGGAGTCCTGGGATCAAGCCCTGCATCAGGCTCCCCGCTCAGTGGGGAGCCTACTTCTCCCTCTGCCCCTCCCCCTGCTCATGCTCTCATCTCTCTCACTCTCTCTCTCTCAAATAATCTTAAAAAAACAAAACAAAACATTTAAGGCTCCTGTTATGCTCCTTTAAACAAAAAATATCAGCATAGGAAATCAACATTTAAGGGCACCTGGGTGGTTCAGTCAATTAAGCATCTGCCTTTGGCTGGGGTCATGGTCCCAGGGCCCTGGGATCGAGCCCTGCATCAGGTTCCATGCTCAGCAGGGGAGTCTGCTTCTCCCTCTCCATCTGCCCTTCCCCTCACTCTCTCTCAACATCTCAAATACATATTTTTTTAAAAACTCAACATTTAGGTATGGACAAAAGGAAACAAGCATATATATCATTCATATTTTATAGTAATTTTAATGATTCCATATTTTTTTTGAGAGACAGAAGGAGAGGAGGTGGGGGGAGGGGAAGGGGAGAGGGAGAGAAAGAATCTTTTTTTTTAATTTTGTAACATTGAACAGTAACATTTTATTTATTTATTTTTATTTTTTTTGACAGAGAGAGAGACAGCCAGCAAGAAAGGGAACACAAGCAGGGGGAGTGGGAGAGGAAGAAGCAGGCTCCCAGTGGAGGAGCCCAATGAGGGGCTCAATCCCAGGACTCTGGGATCACACCCTGAGCCAAAGGCGGATGCTTAATGACTGAGCCACCCAGGCACCCCTTTAAATTAACATATAATGTATTATCTGTTTCAGGGGTACTGTCTGTGCTTTATCAGTCTTACACAACACCCAGCACTCACCACAACACATACCCTCCCAAATGTCCATCACCCAACCACCCGCTCCAGCAACCCTCAGTTTGTTTCCTAAGATTAAGAGTCTCTACCGTTTGTCTCCCTCTCTGATTTTGTCTTGCTTCAGTTTTTCCCCTCTTCCCCATGATACTCTGCCTTGTTTCCTAAATTCTGCATATCAGTGAGATCATATAATTATCTTTCTCTGATTGACTTATTTTACTTAGCATAATACCTTCTAGCTCCATCCCATATCCTTGCAAATGGCAAGATTTCAATTTTTGATGGCTGTGTAATATTCCACTATATATATATACATATATATGTATATGTATACCGTATCTTCTTTATTCACTCATCTGTCAGACATTTGGGCTCTTTGCATCGTTTGCTATTGTGGACATTGCTGCTATAAACACTGGGGAGAAGAAGACCTTTCGGAACACTACATTTGTATCTTTGAGGTAAATACCCAGTAGTGCAATTGCTGGGTTGGAGGGTAGCTCTATTTTCAACTTTTGGAGGATCTTCCATATTGTTTCCCAGAGTGGCTGCACCAGCTTGCATTCCCACCAACAGTGTAAAAGTGTTCTCCCTGGGAGAGAAAAAATCTTAAGCAGGCTCCAAGCCTAGCACAGAGCCCTACGTGGGGCTTGATCTCATAACCTTGAGATCATGACCTGAGCCAAAATCAAGAGTCAGATGCTTAACTGACTAAGCCACTAAGGTGCCCCTCCACATTTTTAGCCCCAAAAGACATGAAGCTAGAAGTATCAGATATAGCAAATAAATACTCAAACAAGTTTTTTTTTTCTAATTTATCTGAACTATCATCACATAACTCTGGAAGAAATTATTATTTACTTCTATTTAGAGAGGCTGCCCTCACTGCCAGGTATGAATGAATAAAAGAATGATTCTTATATCCTAAAACATTAATGGTAACTATGATTAATTCAAACTACTACAATGTCAATTACTATTAAGAGAAATGCAATAACTTCTAATGGAGCAAAGTATGAACTTATTTGTTTATACATATCTCACAGATTCATACTTTATTAATAACATACATCTACACACATGCAGGCACGTGTGCAAATTTTAGTATACGTATCTCCATCTCTGTGTGTTTATCAAGTTACATGCTCTATATAAATAACAAACAATTTTCATTTTATTCATTCATTTAATTTCTATAGAATTCAGGTTCTCTCAAATATGCAATTTAGAAATAAGCATATCTCAGGGCACCTGGGTGGCTCAGCTGTTAAGCGTCTGCCTTCAGCTCAGGTCATGATCCCGGGTGCAGCAGCCCCTGGCCGACAGCTTATGCTAAGGATATAATAGAAAAACATGTTTGTGACCTTGCGGGCTTTAACCTAACCGTCAGGAGCACAGCAGCCAGGAACGCCCCGCTTACACAGCAGTTGGGAACGCCCAGCTCGCTCAGGGTGGAACGCTGCCCTCAGATAACGAGTGGCCAGGCATGCCTGGTCTGCTACAGGGCAGAACGCTGCCCCAACCAAAACTTGATTGCTCTTGACAATAGCCCGGGCGGTCCATAGAAACATGTTTAAGGATAGGCCTACTTGCTGAACGGTTACATCATCTAAACCCGTGACCTTCCCCGTGATGTACTACTATTCACTAGGATGTAATACGGATTATTCCCTTGATTGTCTTTGATTGTTTATTGACAATAAATACGTGAAGTTGCAGCTGTTCGGGGCGATCGCACTCTTGGCGGTGGCATGCCTAGCGGTCGTCCCCTGCACCCACGCCCTCTTTCGCAAGGTAACCTGTCTGTGCCTCGTCCTTCTCCCGAATCAATGCACTGCAGGCAGTGTTGCGGCACCCGGAGTCCTGGGATCGAGCCCCACATCAGGCTCCCTGCTCCGTGGGAAGCCTGCTTCTCACTCTCCCACTCCCCCCGCTTATGTTCCCTCTCTCGCTGTGTCTCTGTCAAATAAATAAAATCTTTTAAAATAATAAATAAATAAATAAATAAATAAATAAATAAAAATTAGCTTATCTGTAGAAATTAGCTAGGCCAAAGACATTGCATGTTCTTTCTCATAAAAGTTTTTTTAATTAAAGTGACACTAGTATATAACATTATATAAGTTTCAGGTGTACAAACTAACAAAAAAAAATTTTTTTTTTTTTAAGAGAGGGAGGGGTGGGATGCCTGGGTAGTTCAGTTGGTTAGGCGTCTGCCTTTGGCTCAGGTTATGATCCTGGAGTCCTGGGATCAAGTCCCACATCAGGCTCCTTGCTCAGTGGGGAGCCTACTTCTCCCTCTGCCTGCCACTCCCCCTGCTTGTGCTCTCTCTCTCTGAGGAAGGGAGGGAGGAAGGAAGGAAGAAAGGAAGGGAGGGAGGGAAAAAGGGAGGAAGGGAGAAAGGAAGGGAGAGAGGGAAGGGTGGGGAGGGGTAGAAGGAGAGGGAGAGAGAGGGAATCCCAGACAGGCTCCACACCCAACACAGGGCTCAATCTCATGACCCTGAGTTTACAACCCAAGCCGAAATCAAGAGTTGAATGCCTAACCAACTGAGCCATCCAGGCACCCTAGGCTTACTACAATTTTATATACTATAAACTATATACACTACAAAGTGATCACCACCAAAAATCTAATTACCAACCACCACATGATTGACCCCTTCACCTATTTTGCCCACCTCGCAACTCCCTTCTCCTCTAGGAACCATCAATCTGTTTTCTGTATCTATGAGTTTCTGTATTGTTTTGTTTGTTTATTCTGTTTTCTAAGATTCTACATATTATTGAAATCATATGGTATTTGTCTTTCTCTATCTAACTTATTTCACCTAGGTCCATCCACGTTGTCACAATGGCAAGATTTCCTTTTTTATGGCTGAATAATATTCCATTCTATGTACACCACATTTTCTTTATCCATTTGTCCACTGATAGACACTTACGTTGTTTCCACATCTTGGCTGTTGTAGATAATACTGCAATGAACACAGGGGTGCATTTATCTTTCTGAATTAGTATTTTCATATTCTTCAGTGAAATATCCAGAAGTGTAGTAGCTGAATCATATGGTAGAACTATTCATAATTTTTTTAGGAATTTCCTGTTTCCCACCAATGGTGTACAAAGGTTCCCTTTTTTTCCATATCCTCCCAAGCACTTATTTCTTATCTTTTTGATGATAGTCATTCTAACAGGTGTGAGGTGATAGTTCACTGTGGGTTTGATTTGCATTCCCCTAATAATAGGCATCTTTTCATGTGCCAATTGGCCATCTATAGGTCTTCTTTGGAAATATATCTATTTGGATCCTCTGCCCATTTATTTTTTTATTGTTGAGCTGTAGGAGTTGTTTTGTTTGTTTGTTTTTTTAAAATAATTTCTACACCCAACGTGGGGTTTGAATTCATGACTCTGAGATCAAGAGTCACATGCTCCACCAACTGAGCCAGCCAGGTGCCCCAAGTTGTAGGAGTTCTTTATATATTCTGGATACTAAACTCTTCTCAGATATATGATTCGCAAATATTTTCTCCCATTCATTGGGATGCCCTCTCACTTTGATGGTTTCCTTCACTATACAGAAGTTTTTTGGTTTGATGTAGTCCCATTTGTTTATTTTTGCTTTTGTTGCCCTTGCCTTTGGCATCAGATCCACAAACACACTGCTAAAACTTATGTCAAGGAGTTTGCTGCCTACATTTTCTTCTAGGAATTTTATGATTTTAGGTCTTACATTCAAGTTGTGAATCCATTCTGAGTCAATTTTTGTGTATGGTGTTACATAGTGGTCTAGTTTCATTCTTTTGCATTTGGCTGACTAGTTTTCCAACACAATTTATTGAAGAGACTGTTCTTCCTCCATTGTATGTTCTTGGCTCCCTTGTCATAAATTAATTGTCCATATATGTCTGACTTTATTTCTGGACTCTCAGTTCTGTTCCATTGATCTGTGTATCTGTTTATAATCCCAATACCATACTGTTTGATTACTATAGCTTTAATAGTAGAGTTTGAAATCAAGAAGTGTGATACCTCTGGTTTTGTTCTTCTTTCTCAAGACCACGTTGGCTATCTGGGATTTTTTATGGTTCTATACAAATTTCAGAATTATTTGTTCTAGTTCTGTGGAAAATGCCACTGAAATATTGACAAAAATTGCACTGAGGGGCACCTGGGTGGCTCAGTCAGTTAAGCATCTGCCTTCAGCTCAGGTCATGATCGTAGGGTCCTGGGATGGAGCCCTGCATCAGGCTCCCCACTCCGTGGGGGGCCTGCTTTTCCCTCTCCCTCTGCCTGTTGCTCCCCCTGCTTATGCTCTCTCTAATAAATAAATAAAATCTTTTTTAAAAATTGCATTGAATCTACAAATTGCTTTGGGTAGTATGGACAGTTTAAATAATATTAACTCTTTCAGTCCATGAGTACAAAATATCTTTCCATTTATTTGTGTCTTCTTTGTTTTCTTTCATCAATGTCTTACTGTTTTCAGGGTACAGGTGTTTTGCCTCCTTGATTAAATTTATTCCTAGGTATTTTGTTTTTTTGATACAATTGTAAATGGGACTACTTTCTTATTTTTTCTTTCTGATAGTTCATTATTAGTGTATAGAAATGCAATAAACTTCTGTATATTGATTTTGTATCCTGCAACATTACTAAATTCATTTATTAGTTCTAACAGATTTTTGGTGGAGACTTTAGGATTTTCTACGAACAGTGTCATGTCATCTACAAATATAAAAAGTTTCACTCCTTACTTTCAATTTCAATGCCTTTTATTTTTTTCTTGTCTTATTGCCATGGCTAGGGCTTCCAATACTATGCTGAGTAAAAGTGGCATCTTTGTTTTGTTCCTGATCTTAGAGGAAAAGCTTTCAGCTTTGTTTCTGTTTTTGTTTTTTAATGTAAGCTCTACTTCCAATGTGGGGCTTGAACTCACACCCCCAAGATCAACAGTCACATGCTCTATCAACTGAGCCAGACAGGTGCCCCAAGCTTTCAGTTTTTCACCATTGAGCAGGATGTTAGCTCTGGGTTTGTCATATATGGCCTTTAGTATACTGAAGTACATCTTCTCTATACCCACTTTGTTGAGAGTTTTTATCATAAATGGATGTTGATTTTTGTCAAGTGCTTTTTTTTTTTTTTTGGCACTTACTGAGATTTTTTTTTAGCTTTCATTTTGTTAAACTACATTGACCATATTAAAAAGAAGAATATGACATATCAAATGGAAAATTTATCCTGGCTGAAATTAAAATCTCTGGAACACATTCAACATATTCAAAAATCCTCACGGGAAAAGTGAAGGAATACTTGAACAGTCTGTTATCCCTAAAAAGCAAAAAAGTATTTAACATTCAAAAATAATATAACTCAAGGGGCGCCTGGGTGGCGCAGTCATTAAGCGTCCGCCTTCGGCTCAGGGCGTGATCCCAGCGTTCTGGGATCGAGCCCCACATCGGGCTTCTCCGCTGGGAGCCTGCTTCTTCCTCTCCCACTCCCCCTGCCTGTGTTCCCTCTCTCACTGGCTGTCTCTCTCTGTCAAATAAATAAATAAAATCTTAAAAAAAAATAAAAAATAAAAAATAAAAAAATAATATAACTCAAGCACTACTTGAGAAAAGTTACCTAAGTAAGTCTTAAAACAATAGTGGTAACTACCAAAAAATTCATGATTTATGAAGTTAATATTAAAAAATAACAACTATAAGATAATTCAAGATGCTTATGTGACTGTGCTGCCATCTTAGGTAAAGCCTACTAAGGGACATTTGGAAAGAGCAGACAGCTTGGAGATCTTAACACTTGACATAGTTAGATTCCAAGATGGCTCTATTGCCACACTCCCCTCTTCACAGCTCCAGAGTATTCATAATGAGAAAGGAATGGCCAGCAGCCATTATCTTCCCCCCTACTCCTATCAATATACTTATACATTGACTCAGCCTCCCTCATCTCCAACCCTAATAATCAAAGTACTTCAGGAAAATCAAACTTAGCTTATCAGGAAAAAAGCTGAGAATAAATCATAAATCATTTAGTGGTTATAATAAAGATCTGATCTATTTATACTAAAAGTTCTCTTTTTAGGGAAAGTTCCTGTTAAGGGTGGGGGAGCAGGAAAAGGATGGCAACCTGGGGGCGCCTGGGTGGCTCAGTCGTTAAGCATCTGCCTTCGGCTCAGGACATGATCCCAGAATCCTGGGATCGAGCCCCACATCGGGCTCCGCTGGGAGCCTGCTTCTTCATCTCCAACTCCCCCTGCTTGTGTTCCCTCTCTCGCTGGCTGTCTCTCTCTGTGTCAAATAAATAAATAAAATCTTAAAAAAAAAAAAAAAAAAAGGATAGCAACCTGGCTGCCATCTGACCTAAGTAAATTGTTCATTCAAAATTCATTCCACAAGTATCTACTAGGGGTCTTTTATGTGCCAGGTATTTTACTAGAGACAAAAAAAAAAAAAGAGTAGGATACAGTTCCTGTCTTAAAAGAGCATACAGTCAAGTACAGAAGTCAGCAAAATAATCAGCACAAAAAGTATCTATTTTTTAAATATGTTAAAATATCCGTATCTCTGGCCAATTAATATGAAAACATTCAGGGAACTCAATAAAAACCATATCCAGGGTGCCTGGGTGGCTCAGTTGGTTAAGCGACTGCCTCAGGTTCAGGTCATGATCCTGGAGTCCCAGGATCGAGTCCTGCATCAGGTTCCTTGCTCAATGGAGAGTCTGCTTTCCCCTCTGACCCTCCCCCATCTCGTGTTGTCTCTCTCTCTCTCAAATAAATAAAATCTTGAAAAACAAAAAACACCATATCCAGCTGAAATGTTGTGAAATATGCCTAAATACTATGTACATGTATAAAGAACACATCTATGTAAAAATAACAAATGCCATTTTTGAGTACTTTCTCTGCTAGGCAGAAGACCCTACTTATGAGTTCATTTAATCCTCAAAAATCTTAGGAAGCAGGGACTACTGTTACTATTACTGTTACTGTTACTGTCTCTAGTTGCTCAAATTGTGTCCTCTCTTGTTTTGTACTTTTGCAGTGAGGACATGCATGAGGTAATGTAACTGGCTGGTCACAACTGAGCATAAATTGAGTCAGACAACCTGAGTTTGAATTTCTTAACCACCTACTGGAGTGTGACTGTGGACAAATCAATTTATCTTCTGCACACCTGGGATAATAGTAACTAGAGACGTCTCAGTCAAGCACTGAGCACTGAGGCCTTAAAGGACTAGGATATGCCAATCATTATTGGTAGGGAAGGATATCCCTGTCATGCAGGATACCAAGACTGCAGGATACAGGTAATGAAGATTTCAGATTTCCTCTGCCAATGACACTCTTCAAATACCATGAGGCATCCTGGGTATGAATTTGAAGCCAAACTACTGAAAGATTAAACAGAATGACATGACCATTTTATTGAAGACAAAACTTACTCTCGTTATACGTCCAGGATCATGTAAGTCTTCTTTAACAAATGAAAATCCCTTTAGAAATTTCCTTTACGTCTACCCCACCCTCAACTTAAAAATATATAATCAATCTCTCCTCACAATCACAGTGCAGCAATTTTTGCCCACGGGTCCTGTCCCCCGTGCTATAATAAAACACCTTTTTGCACCAAAAAAGTATTACCCTGGTAGCAGTATAAAACTAGCCAGAGAAGAATTTAACCAAAAACAGGTATAAGGAGGTTCCTATAGCAGATTATTAGTTGTCTCCTAATAGCTACAATGATGATGGTGGTGGTGGTGGTGGTGGTGATAGAAGTTCCAATTTTAAGTAGAGATATGGGTCACATTTCTCAGTATCCCTTCAGCTAACTTTCAACCAAAGGAGGTGATGTGGGCCTAAAGGGAAGGAGTCATCCCACTTCCCCACTTCATCCATCCTCTTTCTTACTTGGCACACGGATGTGATAGGGGTACAATGTTAAATATAAAGCTGGAAGCAGCCTATACAAACCCAAAACTGTCTAGACCCAGACCTTTACGTCAAAGAGAAATAAATTTCTATACTGTTGACATTTATGTTAGGTCTCTACTACAGGCAGCCAAACCTCTATCCAAACAGAGCGTTCTTTGTAATAATGGAAAAGAAACCGAACTATGGCAGTGACTGTAGGAAAAGAAAGAAAAAGAGGAATGTGAGAAAAATTTAAGAAGAAAAATAAAACACTTTCAAGTGAAAATGAGGGGAAAAAGGGAAAGTGTGGCAAGTTTCTGATTCGGGTGAATGACCAAGGTGAAAAGGTTTAGAAGAACCAGGGATGTTTACTCAACAATGTTGAATTTCCAATTCTGGTAAGACATTTAGGTGGATTTTTTTTTTCTGTAGGCAGTTCCACCTCCTAGTCCCCACCTACATACCCTTGCTAGTATCCTCTTGATGCCTTGAGGCTGTCCATAGCAGCCCAATGATTACAAATTTAGTAGGTTTCATACTAATAAGGATGTGAGCCTTTTTTTTTGAAGATTTTATTTATTTGAGAGAGAGAAAGAGTCAGCAAGAGAGAGAGAGAAGAAGCTGGGAGAGGGGCAGAGGGAGAAGCACACTCCCCACTGAACAGGGAACCCAATGTGGGGCTCCATCCCAGGACCCTTGGATCATGACCTGAGCCAAAGGCGGATGCTTAACCGACTGAGCCGACTGAGCCACCGAGGAGCTGCCGATGTGAGCCTTTTAAATGAATTTTCCATTTCTCAGCTAGTGAGGCTGATCAAGCATAACAAAAGTATAAATTCCTCAAGAACAAAGCAAATACCCACCCCCCAACCCCACCAATCACTCAATAGACACTTGACTGAATGGTTTAAAGGAAACCATTTGGCACTTCACTTATGAAAAGCTGCTACTCTTTCTCTGAAGGAGAGGAGTCTAGTTTTTTTCCTAAATGCTCTACTCCTATTAATAGAACCTGAAAAGAGGGGCGCCTGGGTGGCTCAGTGGGTTACACATCTGCCTTCGGCTCAAGTCATAATCCCAGAGTCCTGCAATCAAGTTCTGCTTTGGGCTCCCTGCTCAGCAGGGAGTCTGCTTCTCCCTCTCCCTCTCCCTCTGTGCTCTCCCTCTCTCTCTGTGTCTCTCTCTGTCTCAAATAAATAAATAATCTTAAAAAAAAAAAAAAAAAGAACCTGTAAAATAGAACCTTCAGTATCTGGCTTGTTATTGTAGCATGATGTCTAGCACACAACAGCCAATAAACATTTCTTGAATAAACAAATAATTAAACAGTATATTTACCTGAGGATCCCCCAATTTCAACAGAGGATTGTGCACAGTGTAAGAACATAAGCCTTGGACTTAAAAAAAAAAAAAAAAAAAAAAAAAAAACCAGGATTGAGAGACTGATGCCACCAGTTCCAGCTATATAACCTTAAGCAAAGTACTTGGTCTCCAAGTCTCGGTAACTTTACCTACCTTATGTATTTGCTGAGAGAAATTAATGATAAATAAGTTTGGCATATGGTATTTGATAAATGACAGCCATATTAATGGAAACTATGCATGCCATCTTTCAAACAATTAAAAAAGGCCAGAGAATGTTATCATATAATCTCCTGAAATATACTATGGTAACTTTATCAAATGCTATAGCGTTTTCAAATATCCTTCATGCTTCTACAACCATATTTCTCAAACACACAATCTGAACAACAGTAGTGAAAGAAAATTTTGGGGACATAGAAGAGTAGTACAGTTAACTTGTGTTTTTAAAAGCCTTCAGTTTTTCACCAATCTAAATCAATCTTTATTGTTTCAGAAAGAATCTCAATTCTTTTCTCCTTTAAAAAAATGAGTTTTATTAATCTAATCCTGTGTGGATCTTGATTTATTCAAACTAAAATTATTTGGTGAAACATCTGTCTCAAAAGAAAAACAAGTAACATTCTTTTCAAATTCCATAAAACCGCGTGGGATAATTATATAAAGCATTTGTAAAATTCACTCCAGTCCCAACTGCTACTTTCCATTGCAAATTAATTTTCATACTATTATTTTTCCAAGCTTGTTCTGACACTTGATTATTTCTCTAAATGTAGCTAGACTTAGCTTAAGCTGGAAAAAAACAAAGCACGGATTTTTACCTACAAGCAGATGTCGTTAAGTATAAACAGATTTTTTTTCAGTTAAAAATTTGCCCCCAAACTAGTTATTTTCTTTAAACAAGAATCTTCAGTTTCAAGTTTTTAAATCCATATTTTAAATAAAGTGTAATGATAGGATATTGGCTTGAGGAGAAAATAAACTGAGATGTCAAGTTCCCAAACAAATTAATTGTTTTCTTCAAATCATGGTGCTGACCTTGTAAATTAATAAAATATACAAACAGCTACAGACAATGGATCAAGTGAAAAGAAGTAATCTACAGAATGATCTCATTGATGGAAAATGGAAAGATACAAATTCTTTCTCCTAACTCAGACTATTTGGGAGATCACTAAAAAGAAAGTTCTACAAATCTGTCTACTTGATAAATACCAACTAAATAATTATTCACCTCCCATTAGATAGTCTGCTAAAATAATATAAGTATCTCTGCCGAAAGGATTTTTTTCCAGTTTCAAAGATTTGTCTATTCATAGAATATTGGGATTTATTTGGACCATGCCCTCAAGGAAATCAGTCTAGATAAATTAGACAAACACAAAAGAGAAGAGCTTGTAATTTTCAGAACTCAAATTACTGGTTTTAAATATGTTTTGGACATGATAAAGGCCAAAGACAAGCAGCAATCTATAACATTTCAGAGATATAATTTGCATTAGGTATAAATAACATCTGATATCCCTGCTCCAGTTCCTTAGCATTCTCACCTTCATGAAGCTATTCAGTTTACTCTGTTGCAGCTTAAGCCATAAATCTTATTAAGTGACTTTTTTCTGATTAAAATCCCCCTGAAGGAAATGGGAGTATGAATTAACACAATCTCTCTGGAAGAGAATTGAGCAATACACCTCAAAACTGGGGGTTTTTTTGTTTTTTTGTTTTTTAATGTTCTTTTGGCTTTCAAAAATGGCTGGAACCAGAAATTTAAGTGATGTTTCTAAAGCTCTGTCTCTCTCTCTCTCATGTTTTGGCTATCTTTGACTCTGTTCAATATTCAGCCAGACTCTCTAAACACAGTAGGGAAAATACACATTGGCAGCCCCAACTAAGTCACAGTCTCCTACTTTAGTCATCCTTGTAGAAAGAGAGTATCTTGTTCCTTCCAAAAGAAAAGATCCAGAGATGGGTCTAATTAGCCCAGTTTACGATAGGGGGTGGGAGTAACCAGGACTAGCATTTTCCCTGGGACTACAAGAAAGAGAAGACATGCTTCCCAAAGGAAAGGATGTTGGACAAAAAATTAACATATGTTCATATAAATAAACATATCCTTTGATCCAGCAATTCTACTTCTAGAAATTAAAATTTACACTATTATTGTGTCCCAGACTATTTTTATTATTTATTTTATTTAAAATCAATTAATTAACATGGTATATTATTAGTTTCAGAGGTAGAGTTTAATGATTCATCAGGTGCGTATATCACCCACTGTTCATTACATCAAGTGCCCTCCTTAATACCAGTCATTCAGTTACCCCATCCTTCCACCCACCTCCCCTTCAGCAACCCTCAGTTGATTTCCTATAGTTAAGAGTATCTTATGGTTTGTCTCCTCTGATTTCATTTTATTTTTCCCTCCCTTCCCCTATTTCATCCGTTCTGTTTCTCTAAAACCATAAGATACCTAGGAATAAACCTAACCAAAGAGGCAAAGGATCTGTATGCAGAAAACTACAGAACACTCATGAAAGAAATTGACGAAGACACAAAGAAATGGAAAAACATTCCATGCTCATGGACTGGAAGAACAAATATTGTTAAAATGTCTATGCTACCTAGAGCAATCTACACATTCAATGCAATCCTATCAAAATACCATCAACTTTTTTCACAGTTGGAACAAATAATCCTAAAATTTGTATGGAACCAGAAAAGACTCCTAATAGCCAAAGGAACGTTGAAAAAGAAAACCAAACTGGTACATCACAATTCTGGTACATCCACAATTTTTTCATGTGTCTGTTGGCCACCTGCATGTCTTCTTTGGAGAAGTGTCTGTTCACGTCTTCTGCCCATTTATTGACTCGATTATTTGTTCTTTGGATGTTGAGTTTGACAAGTTCTTTATAGATTTTGGATACTAGCCCTTTATCTGATAGGTCATTTGCAAATATCTTCTCCCATTCTGTCGGTTGTCTTTGGTTTTGTTGACTGTTTCCTTTGCTGTGCAAAAGCTTTTTATCTTGATGAAGTCCCAATAGTTCATTTTTGCCTTTGTTTCCCTTGCCTTTGGAGACGTGTCTAGCAAGAAGTTGCTGCAGCCGAGGTCACAGAAGTTGTTGCCTGTATTCTCTAGGATTTTGATGGATTCCTCTCTCCCATTCAGGTTTTTCATCCATTTTGAGTCTATTATTGTGTATGGTGTAAGGAAATAGTCCAGTTTCATTCTTCCACATGTGGCTGTCCAATTTTCCCAACACCATTTGTTGAAGAGACTGTCTTTTTTCTATTGGATATTCTTTCCATCTTTGTCGAAGATTTGTTGACCATAGAGTTGAGGGTCCATTTCTGAGTTCTCTGTTCTGTTCCATTGATCTGTGTGTCTGTTGTTGTGCCATACCATGCTGTGTTGATGATTACAGCTTTGTTTTTTTTTTTAAGATGTTATTTATTTATTTATTTATTTATTTATTTGAGAGAGAGAGGGCACAAGCAGGGGGAGTGGGAGAGGGAGAAGGAGGCTCCTCACTAAGCAGGGAGACCAATAAAGGGCTCAATCCCAGGACTCGGGGATCATGACCTGAGCCGAGGTCATGAAATGAAATCAGAGGAGACAAACCGAGGAGCCATGACCTGACTGAGCCACCCAGGTGCCCCTCAATCCCATGCTTTTAACTACTAAACTTTACTGGCCTCTCTCTTTTCTACTTATCCCAAGAAATTAAAGATGAATGAAAAGATTAGGTAGGAGGATTCATCACAGGACTGTTTTTAACAGCTAAAATTAAGAAATAACCAAAATGTCTAATCATAAGAGATTAATTGGTAAAATGATTATATGTACATCAAATTATATGTTAAAATAATAAAAACACTTTCTAGCTAATAAAAGTTAATGCTATCATATAATATATATTTAGAATATGGAAAGCTGCCAGTAATATGCAGTTAACTTTAAAAAACACAGAGGCACCTGGGTGGTTCAGTTGGTTAAGCATCAGACTCTTGATCTCAGCTCAGGTCTTGGTCTCAAGATTGTGAGTTCAAACGCCACATCGGGCTCCATGCTAGGTGTGAAGCCTACTTAAAAACAAACAACCAAACAAACACACAGACTGCATAAATGAATAGATGCTATGAACTTGTTTCATAAGAAGTAAAATAAAAATATAATACACAGCACAGGGAATACTGTAATAATATTTAATATTATTATTAAATAATATGACAGATGGTAACGACTTACAGTGGGAATCATTTCATAACGTATGAAAACATCAAATCATTATGATGTATCTGAAATGAACAGGATACCGTATGTCAATTATATTTCAATTCTAAAAAAATCATGCTGGAAAAAATGATACTTAGAAATCACAAAAATCTCAGGAAAACCATCTGTTGAAACGTCAGTAGTATACCACTTCACACCCAGTAGGATGGCTAAAATCAGACAGATAACAAAAGAGCAGCAATTGCAAAGTCAAGAAAACAATCTTGATTCCTTTAGAGAATGGCTAGTAGTTCACTATAGTTGAGGGTTACTTATTTGTCAATTATTAGCTACTCACATAATTTCCTTAAGTCTTTCAATAATTTCTTCAATAGCTTCAAACCTCATGATATACAAATATAAATAACTCTTGGGAAAATGGTGATTTCATCACACCATTTCTCTAAAATTGTCCATTAAAAAAAATAAAAAATCCCCAGTGAGCCTCTATATAATACGTGCATAGGAGAAAAGAACAGTTATGCTGTTTTGGTTTGAATTTTTTAATCAGATGCTTTGGTAACTAATCATTGTTTAATCATTAGTAGAAAAAACAGACTCATTACACAAAAGTGTAAAAGGAAAGTGATAGGAGGTCCCTTGAGAGTCCCTCAACGCTCTCCTAGCCGCCTGTTGAGCCCAGCACCCAGCCATGGCTTGCCCCTGGATCAAGCCACTGGCCTCCTGGTGGCCATCTTCCACAAGTACTCAGGCAAGGAAGGGACAAGAACACCCTGTCCATGAAGGAGATGAAGGAGCTGATCCAGAAAGAGCTCACCACCTGCCCGAAGCTGCAGAATGCAGATAATGCAAAGGTGATGGAGAGCCTGGACCAGAACAAGGATCAAGCAGTGAACTTCCAAGAATCTGTCACCTTCCTGGGGGCCATTGCATTAATCTACAGTGACAACCTCAAGGGCTGAAAATAAGTCAGGAAGGCAGAGACACTCTCTGTCGGGCCTAAGTCAAACCCAGCAGTGGGTAATTGTACAAAAACAAATTTTTTTGATCAAAAAAAAAAAAAAAGGTGATAGGATAGCTTTTAGAAAACATTATTTCAGTTTAACTGTACAAATTAAATCAGTCCAGGATTTAGATGTTTGGGGATTTGAACTATTATTTTTTAAAAGCTGCTTCAACTAACATTCATGCTTACTAAGTAATAAAAATGGTATCATTATTTGTTCAGATTAAAATCAAACAGGAAAGATTACAAAGCATTAATTAAAAACAAATATGAACACACAGTTCTACAGAACTTATTTTTCTTTTAAAATTAACAGAAAATGTGACGCTTGTTTAGCCGCACTTTGAGTTGTATGTGAATGTTATGACCATGTTTCTAGGTAACATCCAAGTTTTGTCTATGCTGAGAACATGGGTGGAAAACAGGTACAAATACAAAGATGCCCTCTTCCCACACTTCTGTATATGGTATATTCCCTTTTCCTATGCTGAATTCTAATAGAGCAGACCAGTTGGTGCTGTAGTTTAAGGCCCGTGGTTAAGGAATGAAATGTCTCCTGAAGCACAGTCTTGACACAATCATCCAGAAGAGACAGATCCTTGGACAGGAAACTAGAACCAGGAAAGTGTACCTTAAACAGATCTGACAGGAATGGACTGTTTGACCCCCATCTAAGGCCTAGACTTAAGGAAACATGTTAAAAGGAAAAACAACATCGATCATCTGATGGCAGGCCAGAAACGAGCTAGGACAGTATCTTTTGGAGACCACAAACCAAACAGAACTAAACTACACCTAGCAAACCAAATGACTGACCTGAAAGTTACTCTCTGGCTTCACTATCCTTGTTTTGTTTTCAGCCTTTAGAAAACTCTCATTTCAAGGGTGCCTGGCTGGGCAATAAAAAAGAAATGATGGGTGGAGAGGTCCAGAATGTTAAGAAAAAAATGACATTCCATAAGAACAGTAGAGAAACAACCATGTGGTGGCTTTCCTTCTATTGCCAACCTTGAAAGACTGGGGTTTTATTTTATTACAAGAAATATATACACACATATAATGGAATATTACTCAGCCATAAAAAAGAATGAGATCCTGCCATTTGCAACAACATGGATGGGTTATAATGCTAAAGTCAAATAAGTCAGTCAGAAAAAGATGAATACCATATGATTTCACTCATATGTAGAATTTAAGAAACAAAATAAATGAACAATCAAAGAAAAAAAGAGACAAACAAAAAACAGACTTTTAAATGTAGAGAACAAAGTGGTGGTTGCCACTTGGTTGGGGGCATGGATTGCTGACCAGGAGGATGAAGAGTACACTTATCATGATAAGCACTAATGCAGAGAATTGTTGAATCATTATTTTGTACACCTGAAACTAATACGATACTGTATGTTAATTATACTTCAATAAAAAAATAGTAAATAAAAAATAACTAGAAAATTTCTATACAAGTATCTAGAATGAAATTAACTGTGACAAGTCTTAAGAGATAGGTACCACAGTCAAGATTCAGCACCCTTCTGTAATGTTTAAAATGTTTATAACAAGTATGTATTACTGTAGCAAATAAAATATGAAACAATTTAGTAACAGACCAGTTGAGTAAAAGCATGAAGGTGCTGATATACTAGAACCATGACAGTATGAATCAAAAACAGGGTAGAAAAGTAGATGAGCAGAGTTTCTACTCATCTGGACAAAAGAATTCAAGAGCCAAGCAGAAAAAGATCAGTCAGAAACTAGGGCTCCAAGTAGGGAAAGTCAAGATGAGTAAAACAAGATGCACAGATTATAAAGAAGACCTGACCACAAGCCTAAAATCAAAGGCAATTAACCTGCTTCCTAGGAAAGCAAGCACTTTTCCCCAGTTCTCCTATAGAAATACTTTTAAACTTTCTATGTAACAGGTTTTTTAAACTTTGTTTTCCAAAGTATCAACTATTTAAACTCCAGAGATAAAGTGCAGAAGGACAAGAAAATAATGCAATGAAGTGATTGGACTATGAAAACAGCTAAGAAAAAAAAAGTTTTAGCTGTTCTAATATAATTTTCATTTAATACTTATCAGTTCTCCTGTTCAGGTCCCAACATTATTACTTTTCAGTTCTCCTTTTCCAGTCCCAATATTTCAGCCAAATTGAGAATCTACCCATTGTTTATCACTTCAGTGCTTTTGCCACTACTACTGTCCCTAACCTGAAAATCCCTCCCTATTGCTCTCCCTCATTCTTCTTCACTCCCCAGTCCCTACAATATATTTATAAAGAAAAATTTTTATTTAAAGTCAGAAAATCAATTTCAAGTCCCATTAAATTCAATTAAAAATCAGTATGAAAGTGAGCAAATTATTTAACTTTGATGGACTCCAGGGTAACTCACTGTGTTACTGTGAAGAGTCCGTGAGATAATGTATGTGAAAATTCTCAATATTTTTTTTAATAAATGACCTGATGATCCAATCTGATAGCGTGCCTATAAAGGAAATTCCTAAAGTAACAAATGTAAGCTGTGTGACACATCTAAAGAAAATACTGATTGACTTTACCAACACAATAATATGGAGAGAACAAGCAGTAAAATTTATCTATCTATCTATCTATCTATCTATCTATCTATCTATCTTAAAACAGACTCCATGCCCAACATGGGGATTGAACTAACCCTGAGATCAAGGGTCACATGCTCTACTGACTAAGCCAGCCAGGCAACCCAGCGCAGGTAAAATTTAGAACAAAGAACATACATAGATCTAAACCTTTCTAAACTATGTGCAATATATATATTCATATTCCAAAGAACTCTGAGTCTTCTATAGCATATTACTCACCCAAATATTTAGACTGAATGCTGTTTTAATTTGTAATATTGTAAGAATGTTTTTAATATATTTGGTTTCTAAAAGCATAATGTATTACAAAATTACTTGTCTTATATTTAACACTGCTCTATCTAGATACATTTCCTAATACTTAGAAACAGCAAGCATTATAAAAACTTTATGAACTATCATGTACACAGGTTGACTAGTGTCCCCCACAAAATTCCACCCGAACCCCAGAATGTGATCTTATTTGGAGATAGGGTTTTTGTTGATGTAATTAGTTAAGGATCTCAAGATGAAATCATGCTGGATTTAGGGTGCACCCTACATCCAATGATTACTGTCTTTTTTAAGATTTTATTTATTTTTTTTATTTGAGAGAGAGAGAGAGAAAGAGAGCACAAGCAGGGGGAGGGGCAGAGGGTGAGAGAATCTCAAGCAGACTCCTTGCTGAGCATGGAGCCTAACAAGAGGCTCAATCCCATGACCCTGAGATCATGACTGGAGCAGAAACTAAGACTTGGATGTTGAACCAACTGAGCCACTCAGGTGCCACTGATTACTGTCTTAATAAGAGAAAGGAAAAGGAGATGTGGACACAGAGACAAAAAAGGCGGCCATGTAAAGATGAGGCGGAGAGCAGAGTGATGCTGTCACAAATCAAGGGAAGCCCAGAGCCACCTGAAACTGGAAGAAGCGAGGAAGGGTCCTTCCCTGGAGTCTTCAGAGGGAGCACTGCCCTCCCAGCACCTTGATTTCAGACTTACGGTCTCCAGAACTGTGAAAGAATAAGTGTTGTTTCAAGCCAATAAATTTGTAAGATGTGTTATGGCAGCCTTAGGAAACTCATAGTGCAGACAGCTAACCTGTAGCTACCTTCACTGTAAAGTGAAGATTATTTCTCTGGTACTTCCTATAATAGCGTTAAGGCTCCCTTAAAATACAAGTTTTTCTTTTCTTAATCTTTTGTTCCTATATTCTAGAATAATCGATTATCTGTAAAACCATCATAACATTTTTTTAAAAATCTAGCCTGACTGAATTCATCTAAACTTAGGCAGTAGTTGTATGAAATATTTCCATAGGCAAAATTACTTTTTCATTCATTTTTTTTTTCAGTAAATAATGAAACATAGATATCACTAAAAAAACCTCTAGGGGCGCCTGGGTGGCTCAGTTGGTTAAGCGTCTGCCTGCCTTTGGCTCAGGTCATGATCCCAGGGTCCTGGAATCGAGTACGGCATCCGGCTCCTTGCTCAGCAGGGAGACTGCTTCTCCTTCTCCCTCCCCCTCCCCCTCTCCCTCCCCCTCTCCCTCTCCCTCCCCCTCTCCCTCCTCCCTCCCCCTCTCCCTCTCCCTCTGTGACAACTTTGTGGGTGGTGGCAAGTAACACAGGCACTTAACTTACAACTCTAACATTTTATGAAATGCAAAGATCTTGATTAAGTCCACATGTCACTGATCTCTCTGCCATACCTGACACTGAGAAATGTTCTTTCACTTTCTATGACTCACTTTGTAGGACTCTGGATTTCCAACACAGAAAACTCTAATTTATAATAGTTTAACCATACAAAGTTATAATCTTTCATGTCAAAAAAAAAAGAAAGAAAGAAAAGAAAAGAATCAGGGCACCCGGGTTGCGTGTCTGCCTTTGGCTCAGGTCATGATCCCAGGGTCCTGGGATCAAGCTCCACACTGGGCTCCTTGCTCAGCGGTGAGCCTGCTTCTCCCTCTCCCTCTGCCACTCCCCCTGCTTGTGCTCTCTCTCTCTCTCTAATAAATGAATAAAATATTTTTAAAAAAATTCAGAGGGCAGTTATGACAATCCCACTATAAGTCATTAGGACCCAGGTTCTTTCTAGGGTGTGGGTCCTCATCTACATGGCCAAGATGCCTACTGGAGCTCCAGTCTTTATAGCAGTAGGCCAATCTCAGGAAAAGAGAAAAACTAAACTAGGAAGGTACATTCTTTAAGCACCATTTTTTAAGAGCATTTTTGGGATGCTGAGCTCATTTCCACTTACATCAAACTGGCCAGAACTTATTCACGTTTATATTTCTTAGAAACTTTAAAATGAGAAGGGGCAAAAAAAAAAAAAAAAAAAAAAAAAGGAAAGGAAAGAAAAGAAACAAAACTTGAAAACTGTCCCTCTTCTGCATGGCCACATGACCAACCTACAATCAGGGGCTCTAACAACCTGGAGGAGAGGAATGGCTACTGAGGAAAACTGAATGTCTCTCCCAAACTTTCCAACCCTTCTTCTGTGACTGCTTTTATTTTCCATCCTCCTAGCAATAGATTCCCCAAAACTCAGTCTTTGGTCCTCCATTCTTCCACTCCACACCAACTTTCTGAGGGCATTCACAGTGTCATAGCTCTGTCAAGATGACTCTCATGTCTTTGTGCCCAGCCCCTACCTGTCCCATTTTCTGAAGTCTCCATTTGAATGGCTGTGAAGTAAAACCCCATCATCTTCCAAGTCCACAAAGAAAAATAAGAAATGTCAAGAGAAAAATAGTTTCAATCGCTTTAAGTCATGGTACCTCTGACTTCTCTTTCCACTTCCCACAAGCCATGGGAGGCAGGTCACAGTGAGCTTCTAAAAAGAAAATAAATTGGACTCTGTGAGGCTTATACAACATATGACTTAGGATGCACATTTATCAAACTGGCTTTGGCCCCCCACAACTCTACTGTAATGTTGTAAAGTCACTATCCTTATTTTCAAGTCCATGAACCGATTTGCCATAGACTGACTGTGTCCCCCAAAATTCATACGTTAAGACCTAACCCCATTGTGCTAGCATTTAAAGGTAGAGCCAAAGTGAGGGTACTTGGAGCCCTCATGAATGAGATCAGTGCCCTTATAAAATAGGCCCCAGAGATTTCCCTTGCACCTTCTACCATGTGAGGATATGATGGGAGACCTCTGTCTATGAGCCAGGAAGCCAGCCCTCACAAGACCCTGAATCAGCCTGGGCCTTGATCTCGGACTTCACAGCCTCCAGAACTGTGAGAAATAAATGTTTGCTGTTTGAGCCACAAGATTACGGTAATTTGTTATAGCAGCCCAGATGGACTAAGACACTACCGCCAGTCTTCAGTACACATGACATCTTCAGACCTTTGACATTCATCATTTCCTCCTCCTCAAAACTCTCTACACCCAAGGTTTCCATGATACCCCATTACCTTGGTTCTCTTGCAAAACCTCTGACCACTCCTGGCTATTACTGCTCTATCTACCCCTTAAATATTGAATTTTCTCTGGTTCAATTCTCCTCTTTTCGTTCCATACACATTTTCTCAACAATCTCATTTTTTTCTTTATATCTGACAATCAGTTGGATATTAGTAATTGCCAAATCAAATCTCTAATTTTCACTTATCTCCTGACCCATATATCTAAACACCTAAATGACATCTCTACTTTGATTTAGGCAAGCACCTTTAATTCCACATATACAAAACTAAGCTCAGCATTTCTTTCCCGCATCCAAAGGTATTTATTCTCCTGAATCCCCCCCTATTTACATTCGTAGCATCAATACCCACCCAATTAACTAGGCTAGACACTTTGTTACCTTCAACTACTCTTTCTCCTTTATCTCTCACAACCATTTCATTACTAAATTTTGCTAATTTGAGCTTTTAAATTTCTCTAGACTCCATACCTTCTTTTCCATTCCCACTGTAAAAGCTGCTGAGTTTTCGCACATTGCTCTTTCTCCCTCCAGTCCACTGCCATTTGGGTCATATTTCTATGCTGTTTGTTTTTCAAGACCCCCATTTCTCGACAGACCCCACTGTCTTACAGAGTCAAGGCCAAATTCCGTAGCCTGATATACAGAATTTTTCATACTCTACTCTAGCAAAGTTCACTTCGATTCCCATCTACACTATAATTCTCTCTGTTCTTGGAACAAGACATTCACACATTTACATGTTTTTCTCTCTGCCTTTAATCTCCTTTACCCTCTTTTCCACATGACAGTGCTTATTCATCCTACATAACTTGGCTTAAACATCACCTCTCATAAGAAGTCCTCTTTCTTTCAGTAAAGTGGATCCATCTTCTTCATTTATCATTATTTATTTCAAGACTGTCCCCATTAATGACTAAGGGATAGCATCTTTCATTTATTCATTTATTTTTGTTCTAGCACTTAGCACAATGCCTGCAAAAGCGATAAATACTTGTCAAGTCTATGAATCTCAAGTGGTGCTGTGCTTGACAACTGGCAACAAACAGCAAATAAGAAAACCCAACTACTGTACTTCAATATAGGATGGGGGAGGGGAAGGAATCCAGGCTGACTATGAATTATAATGGCTCAATAATAACCAATTATCCATCTTTAAAATGTCTCAAACTATATTTCAGGTATTGTGCGTAAGTTTACCTCTTAGCTTATCTCATTCATACTGCCTAAATAAAACTAATGAAATACTTAAGAAGTATTTCAAATCTTTCTCTAACATACTTAAGTGGGTTGATATGAAAGAATACAAGAATTTCAAATGATTAAGATACTTGACTCCAGGTTAAATACTATATAGATAAATGCATTAAATTCTAAATGTATTAATGGACAGCAAAAAATAAACAAAAGAGGGGTGCCTGGCTGGTTCAATCAGTACAGCACAAAACTCTTAATCTCAGGGTCATGAGTTCAAGCTCCACGTTGTCTGTGGGGCCTTCTTTTTAAAAAAATAAAAGTAAAAAAAGATATTTAAGTAAAAAAATTAAAAAAAAGTAAAGTCATATAAGGGATTAACCCATGTGGTCATTATTAATTTTTCTTGGACAAATCTCAGTAAAAGTGTAAGAAAATAAAAACAAAAAGAAAAATAAAGATAGGCATGCCTGGGTGGCCCAGTTAGTTAAGTGTCTGCCTTTGGCTCAGGTCATAATCCCAGGGTCCTGGTCCCCCATTGGCCTCCCTGCTCAGTGGAGAGCCTGCTTCTCTCTCTGCCTCTGCCTGCTGCTCCCACTGCTTGTGCTCTAACAAATAAATAAACAAAGAAACAAACAACAACAAAAACCCTTAAAAAGAAAAGAAAAGAAAAGAAAAGAAGAGGAAAAGAAAAGAAAAGAAAAGAAAAGAAAAGAAAAGAAAAGAAAAGAAAAGAAAGTTGGGGGGCTTCTGGGTAGACTCAGTCAGTTAAGTGTCTGCCTTCAGCTCAGGTCGTGGGGTCGAGCCCTGCATCAGAGCCTGCTTCTCCGTCTCCCTCCTCCCCCCTCCCTCTCATGCTCTCTCACTCTCTCTCAAAAGACCCTGGGATCATGACCTGAGCCAAAGGCAGATTATTAACGACTATGCCACCCAGGCGTCCCTAAATAAATACAATCTTAAAAAATGAGAGAGAGAGAGAAAGAGAGAGTTGGCTAAATAAGTTCACCTCTCAGAAACAAATGATATTTCCTAACTTCCTAAATAGTATGCAGTCATATGCAAAGTCAGGAAAATAAAGTCTTAATTTCAAAATATCAAAATCAAACTGTCATAAAAATCAGTAATTTTTAAGGTAAGATCTCCTTAGCATGACAGTATATTATAAGAACAGGAAACTGGAAACACATTAAATATCCAATAATAAATGATAAAGTTAAATTGATATACCCAAAAGATGTAATAGTTCAGCCACTGAGTGATGTTTTCCTGGAATTTTATAGAATAACCTTTCCTTATGTCATCAACATTAAGGAAAAGATAAGAATACTACTAGTATCTTTTTATCTTATAGCTATATCTTATAGCTTTTTAATTTAATTTTCTTTTATTTATTTATTTAAGTAGGCTCCACACCCAACATGGGACTTGAAGTCATGACTCTGATATCACGAGTCACATGCTCCACCCACTGAGCCAGCCAGGTGCCCCTATCTTATAGCTTTTTTAAATTGAATTTTTTATTTTGAGATCATTGTAAAAAATGACACAGAAATCCCATTTCTCCTTACCCAGCTTCTCCTAATGGTAACATCTTGTAAAATCATAGTAAAATATCAACACCAAGATACTGACATTAATACAATCTACTTTCTTATGCAGAGTTCCCCAGTTTTACTGTATTTATTCACATTTTTGTGTGTGTCTGTGTATTTACTTCTACTCAATTTATCACAAATGTAGGTTCATGTATCTGCCACCGAGTCAAGACACAAAATAGTTCTATCACCATAAAAATCCCTCTTGTTATCCTTTCACAACCACACTCCTTCCTTATACTTTTTCTAATTTCAGCAATTGTGTATTCACTCAATACGTCTTTACTGAACATCTACTATGTGCCAAGCACTCTTGTTTGTATACAATTCAAAAAGCATGGATTATTTTTTTCAGTTTGTAAAAGCAGTTTTTCGAAAGACAAGGTTTTTGGTCTTTCGATCCAATTTTAATGTAGATACATGAAAAAAATTCAAATGAAAAGTATTACTAATTGAAAAGACACTTTAGGAACAAATATAGAGTGCACTGATTGAATAATTCCAGGAACACTGTGGTATTAAGCACACATTTCCTTATCATATTATCATAATCTGATTAGCTTTAGAGAGATTTAGGTAATAAAATCATACTAACTTCCAAAGAAAGCTTTATAATAAAGAGTTACAGAATCAACTAGGTTTATTATTCACTTACAATTCAAAGTACACAAATTTAGTGGATTTTCTTCCAATAAGTTCTTACAGAGGGTTTACATAAAAAGGACTACTCAAAGGATACAATTCAAGATATAGAAGTATTCAAATGTCTAAAAAGTTATCCCAAATTAAAACATCTGCTCTTCAAAAGACACTGTTAAGAAAATGAAAAGGCAAACCACAGACTGAAAGAAATTATTTGCAAAATACCTGATAAAGACTTGTATCTGAAATTAATTCATCTATCTATCTGTCTTTAAAGTAGGCTCCATACCCAGCGTGGAGCCCAATATGGGGCTTGAACTCACAACCCTGAGATCAAGACTTGAGCTGAGATCAGGAGTCCCATGCTGGGGGCGCCTGGGTGGCTCTGTAGGTTGAGAAACCAACTCTTAGTTTCCACTCAGGTCATGATCTCAGAGTCATGGGATCAAGCCCACTCAGCAGGGAATCTGCTTCCTCTCTCTGTCTCCCTCTGCCCCTCCCCCTGCGCACTCTCTCTTTCTCTCAAATAAATCTTTTAAAAAAAGAGTTGGATGCTTAACTGATGGAATCACCCAGGCTCCCCTGTATTTGAAATCAAAAAACAAAACAAAACAAAAAAGCCTTAATAAGAAGCTAAACAATCAAATAGAAAAGAAAATTTGATCTGAGACTTTACAAAAAATATTCAAATGCAGTAAGTACATGAAAAGGTGACTAACATCATTAGTAACCAGGAAAATGCAAATTGAAGCCACAATGAGATACCACTACATATCCACTACAATGGCTAAAAGTTTTTTTTATTTCAAGTAACAAAAATAAATAAAATAATAACTGGAACCTTCATACATTGCCAGTAACTATGCAAAATGGCACAGCCAGTTTGGAAAATAGTTTGGCAGTTTCACAGCAAGTTAAACAGACACTTATCATATGACCCAGCAATTCTTCTCCCATGTATTTACCCAAGAGAAATGAAACCATATACACTCAAAAGATCTGTATGCAAATGTCCAGAATAACTTTGCACGTAATAGCTGAAAATGGAAACTCAAATGTCCACCAACTGGTGAGTTGATAAATAAATTGTACTATATTCAGCAACAAAAAGGAACAACTGACAATACATACAAAGTGGATAAATCTCAAACATATTCTTCCAAGTAGTAAAAAAGCCAGACATAGAAAACTATATAATTCCATTTAGATGACCTTCAAAAAGAGACAAAAACAAAAGGACAGAAAACAGATCAGTGACTGCCAGAGGCTAGGGAGGGAACTGACTTCACAGGGGCAAAGAGAACTTTTTTTTTTTTTTTTTTAAAGATTTATTTGCGAGACCAAGATAACACAAGCAGGGGGATAGGCAGAGGGAGAAAATGAGGGACTCCCCTGAGTGCAGAGCCTGAGGCCATCTCTGTCCCAAGACCCTGAGATGATGACCTGAGCCAAAGTCAGACTCTTAATCGCTTAACTGACTGAGCCACCCAGGTGTCCCAAAAGAACATTTTGTAGAGACAGAAATGTCCTGTATCTATACCTTGGTTGTGGTAGTAGCTACGTTTATGTATACACCTGTCAAAACGCATTGAACTGTCCAGGTAAAAAAGTGAATTTATTACATGTAAATTATACTTCAATAAACGTACCTAAAGAAAAATTATCCCAAGTAAAAAAATTATAATAAAATCATACATTTTACTATCCAGATTGTACAATTTATAAAAGCTTCCGGATTTTCTTACTTAAAAAAATAATCTTCCCTGGGGTGCCTGGCTGGCTCAGTTAGTAGAGCATGCGACTCTTGATCTTGGGGTTGTGAGCTGGAGCTTCATGTGTGCCGCAGAGTTTACTAAAAAAATAAAAAATAGGTCACCTTGGTGGCTCAGTCAGTAGGACGTCCAACTCTTGATTGTGGCTCTGGTCATGATCTCTGCATCGTGAGATCAAGCCCCACATATGGCTCAAGCGCTGGGCATGACCCTGCTTAGGATTCTCTCTCTCCCTCTCCCTCTGTCCCCACCAAAAAATAATAAATAATAATAAAAAATATAAAATAATCTTCCTTTTCCCTCCTGTGGGATGGTGAGTAGTCATGTTAGCCCTAGATGGGGTGGGGGTTGTCAGAGCCCAAGTGAACCAAGGAAGGAGTCCATGTGGGAAGATACATGTGCTTAGCCCAAGCACTGGAAGGGAGGGTCAACACAGAGGGGCAACCTTGCATGGGGCACTAGGTGTGAACCGAGTGAAGAGGATGTCTTCACATGGAAGCAGCCCAATGTGGGGTATCAGAACCTAAGTGGGATAAGAAATACACCCACAGGGGCGCCTGGGTGGCGCAGTCGTTAAGCGTCTGCCTTCGGCTCAGGGCGTGATCCCAGCGTTCTGGGATCGAGTCCCACATCAGGCTCCTCCGCTAGGAGCCTGCTTCTTCCTCTCCCACTCCCCCTGCTTGTGTTCCCTCTCTCTCTGGCTGTCTCTCTCTGTCAAATAAATAAAAATAAAATCTTAAAAAAAGAAAAAAGAAATACACCCACAAACAGTGGGGAAACTAACATTGGGAGTCAGAGTCAGAGCAGGTTGAAGAAGGTGTCCCTGAACTGGGACATCCTGGTATGGGCTGTTAGCTCCTGAGATGGGTAGTGGAGTGGGAGGGATAGAATAAAGAATCAGCAGAGAAAAAAGGCATCCAGGAGAGGAGACGGTGGTAGCAAATATGAAAGTTTGGTTAAATACAGGAAGATGTGAACAAATAAGTAAATATATTAAGGATAATGGAAGCCAGATTTCTCACTAACAGAGAAGAATATTACAAATATGAAAAAGAAAAAAACTAGAATGGACCGTGGAGTGTTGTGCTGAAATTGGAGGTATTAGTGTGAACTCATCATTTTCAATATATACAGATAAATATAAATGTAAATGTGTGTGTGTGTACATCTATGTATTCCCAGTTTCATCCATTAAGAGGGTCTGGGAGCATTAACAACCCAACAGCAGCAAACATACTAGCACTGAGATTGTAGCTTCAAAAGGTCATTCTCCCCTAAAAGGATCCAGGGCTCCCCAGAGAAACAGCCAACTGCAGGACTAAGGCAGGTACAGTACAGGATAAATCTGTGCCAAAAAGTAAAGACATGCTCAAAGAATGATGGGCACATGCCATAAGGACACAAAAGCCAGCCTGAATGGGCTCTCATTGGCCAAATGAGGAACAATCTAAACATTGAAATAAATAGTAACAGAATATAATCCACGAAGAAACATTCATACAGATAGGAATACAGGAATACATTAGAAGTTAGATGAGGAACAAGATATTTACATAGTTTTGAAGTACTCCACACAACACTGTGTATTAACAACTACATACTAACTTTATAGCAAGGAATCCTGGCAGGCATTACTTGTATCAAGTAAGTAATCAAAGTGAAAATCACCAATAACGGAATAAACTGAAATTGTGTACCACCTGAAGACTGCAATGAGCATGACTTCTGTGATATTTCTACCCAAGTACATAACCAGTATGTATCTAACCGTAAGAGAACAGATAATCCCAAATTGAGGGGCATTCTACAAAATAACTGCTCTGTAATCTTCATAAGTGCCAAGATTATGAAAGTCAAGAGAAGATGGAGGAACTGTTCCAGAATGAAGAAGACTAAAGAGATACGACAAGTAAAAGCAACATATAATTCTGAATGGGATCCTTTTGCCAGTACAAAGATTAACAGAAAAATCAACAAAGCTTGAACCAGTTGGTAAATGGAGTACTGTATCAGTACAAATTTCCTGATTTTGATAATTGTATTGTGATTATGCAGGAGAATATCCCTGTTTATAAAAATGCACACTAGAGCACTCTGGGGTGACAAGGCGTCAGGTCAGCAGCTTCCTCTCAAATGGTGCAGAGAATAAAGTTCTTTGTACCTCACCGGCAAGTTTTCTGCAAGTATGTGATTGTTTCAGCTTTAAGTGAGGGGAAAAAACAATGTTGGTAAAAACGAAATAATATTAAAAATAAACTGTGACTCTTCATATTGTTAACCTTGGTAAGAGACACCAGACTATGCAAAATTACTAGCAAATAAAATGTTGGAGCCAGAAGACACTTTAAACACAGCCCAACCCCTTCTCTTAACAATTGACCTCAATCAGGTTGTGAATAGTGAAAGATGTAAAAATATAAAAGGTTCCCACTAAAGGAAGTTATTAGAAGAGTAATAGTGAAGGGCAGTTGACCAAGAGTGGGTAGAACAATGACATTCTGACGCTACAAATGGCTGTACCCATCAGCAAAGCACAATCTCAGCATCTCCACTGAAAGATGAAGGTACTGTATGCCACTATCCAAAATTCCTTGCCAATGTGCAACTGGAATTACACTGAAATAGTTGTGCTTCCCGGTTCAACTAATTACATTAGGCTTAGCTATACACTAACACAAAGAAATGCAAATACAAAAATAAACGTGCATGAACCCTTAATTTTCTTAAATTGCAGAAGTTCATGACGAAACAAATACAATGCATTTGCCAAACTGTTCCTTATGAAGAATGTTTTGTGATGAATTGTAAGAATAATTAAAACACACATTAAACGCTGCATGTCAACTATACTAAAAAAAAACTTTTAATCCAAAAAAATTTTTTTAAAGCACAAATGAACGTGAAACAAGACTTTCAGCGGTCGGCTGACCTTACTTAAAAGATAGTGTTCAGACCCTCTGAAATGACTGTCATATCTATCCTGAAAGAACAGGGAGCATTTCCTAGAAATGTTGAGAAGTGCAAGGATCCTCTTCCCCTCCCCGGTACCACGCGTTCACCGGGGCGGTGACTAGACAGGCCCCCAACAACGCAGGGGTGAGGTAGCACTGGACTCTCAGCATTTCCTTTTGGAGAGGACAGCCCCCTGCGTCACTCGTTACTCACTCAGGATGCAGGGCAGAAGTTTATCCCCGAGGAACTTAACACAGTTGGCTCCCGCCCTCCCAGCCCTGCAGTCCTGACCCAATCCCGCCGGCACCAGGGCACTGCCCCTGGTACCCGGCCTCCTCCAGGGCTCGGGTCGCGGCACCCAGACTCTCCCCAGCTGGGCCTCCCCGGGCTCCTGCGGACTCGGCCTCCTCCCCTCCCCCTCCTCCCCTCCTCCCCTCCCCCTCCTCCCCTCCTCCCCTCCCCCTCCCCTCGTGCCGGCCCCTCACGCCCACCGCGAGGCTCAGCGCCGCCGAGAAGGCCGGACACCGACCGCCAGCTCCGCCGCCGCCCGGCCCGGCCCTCCCCGCCCCCCGGCTGCGACGCCCAGCCCCGCAGAGCCCACTGGACGGCAGCCGGGGGGGTAGGGGGGGCGGGGGCGGGGAGGCCTGGGGGCGGTGCCCGCCCCACACCCTTACCTGGCTTCTCGTGGTCGTAGCCTACTACGATGAAGTAGTCAGCCAGCCGGGCCATGGCCGCCGCCGCCGCGCCCGGGAAGCAGGTGCTCGTAGCCGCCCTCGCCGCCGCCGCCCACCCGGCCCGGGAGGGCTCAGCATTTTTCCTGCAGCAGCAGTAGCGGCAGCGGCGGCACTTCAGCCATGTTTGACAACCGAGGCGCACTGTGCGCCTGCGCCGCGCGGAGCGCCCGCTCCTCCCCCGCCCCCACCCGCGCTGCCTCGGGAACCCCGAGCGGGCGGTGAGCCCACGGCGCGGCATCTAGGGCAGCGCGGACCGCTGGGTTTGCAGGCTAGGCGGCCAGGGGTATTCCCGCCCCCGCGGCCTCTCCAGGCGGTTCACTTTGAAGCCTAGCTGCCCCTTCGTGGCCCACCTCCCCCTCCCCCTCCCCCTCCCCTAATTTTTTCCAAAGCGGGGACTCCTTCCTTCCGCCTTCTCTATTCTTTCTTTCTGGATCTGGGAAGAAAAGACAGGGATGGTTGAGGGGTCTCCTAGAAAGTTTGCTTCTTCCCCTCCCCCCTCTACTCCGCTCCCAAAGACGAGATTCTCCCGCCCTCGACTGGAGCATGGAATTTGCACTGCCAGGGCTTTTGCTGCACGTTTCCTGTTTATGTTGTGCAGATGGGAATTTTAGGAACATGCCACCGAGCAGGCGGGGGGAGGGAGAGGCTTTTGCGCAATCTTGAGGCGCCTCGTGCTTCAGTGCTGGGTGGGCTGGGGGCGGTTGGCCTGGGCTTCCCCCGGAGTGCCCGAAGTTGGGGGGGGGGCTGGATTCCACCGAAAAACGCGGCATCCCCGGGATCCTCCCAACTGGCCGGATCCAACGGAGTACGAAGGAGGAGGCTTTGTGTCTCCCAGGGAGCCCTCCCTTCTACGTTTTCTCTCCTTGCAGCGGTCCCAGGGCTCTTGCCAGAGCGGGTGATGACTTCCTACTTCCCTACTCAATCACGCAATACAGTGAATTAGTGGGTCTCATCATCCAGTCTAGGAATCATCTAGGTCACTTTCTTGTTTGCTGCTCGTATTGATCATTTAAGATTTGGCTGGTGAGACACCCAGATGACTTTGTTTTGTCAATTATTAGTATCTGAGGAAGTTTTAGTAGTAGGATAATTACAGGTGGTAGACTGAAGTTTGGGGAATCTCCATCGTTTGCAAATGTGATTATCTTCTTGGTTGCTTATCGCTACTCATTAATTGAGGACTTGACCATTTATATCTAAGAGTTCTGACCAGTGTCTTTTATACAGTAGGTGCTTAAATATTTTTAATGGGTGATAGTACAATTTCCCCCAACTACCAACAGGAAGTTGCAATAGCTTGAACTCTGAACAGGCAGTCCAGAGGGTTGGAGTTTCAACTTCTGAAAGTTTAATTGATCATTTCCTCTTTCTGTGCCATACTTTCTTCCCCTACAGATTGAGAGGGCTGGGCTACACGAGGAGAACTGAAATTCTCAGGAAGGAATACCTTAACTCTAGGAATTTATTTGCAGATTGCTTGTGGTCAAACTGAATCAGCTTAGTTACAAGGGTGGAGGGAAGATAACAGATTAATCTGGAAAATAATTAAGCCAAAAAAAGCCTCAGTCACACCTCATGCAAGAATCCTCTCTATAACTTCCCTGAAGAGCTCATCATACAACTTGATCACTTTCAGTGAGGAGTAACCTACTTCCTTGCGAGGTAGCTGAGGTAGCTGGTTCCACTGTTTAAAAGCCCTATTGTTAGAAAGGTCTTCCTCATTTATGTTAGAGTTGTCATGTAACTTCCCCTAATTTTGCTCTCTGGAACTACCCAGAAAAAAAAGAAGAAAAAAAAAAAAAAAAAACAACGCACACACAAATCTTTCGGTTAGACTTTCACATTTTTAAGGCAGCTGTCATGTTCCTTCCCCATTTTACTTTTTTTTAAGGCAAAGGGGTACCTGGCTGGCTCAGTCGGAAGAGCACGTAACTCTTGGTCTCAGGGTCTTGAGTTCCAGCCCCATGTTGGGTATAGAGATTACTTAAATAAATAAAACTTTTTTAAAAAATGTGAAATTTACATATCATAAAATTAACCCCATTAAAACATACAATTGGGTGGTATTTAGTAGATTCACAATGTTGTATAACTACCACTTCTATCTAGTTCCAAAACAATTTTGATCATACCCAGTAAGCAGCCACTCCCATTTCCCCTCCCCTAGCCCCTTGTAACCACCAATTTGCTTTTTCTCTATGAGTTTACCTATTACAGATATTTGATATAAATGGAATCATACAATATGTGACCTTTTGTGGGTTCTTTCATTTGTATAATGTTTTCAAGTTTCATCCATGTTGTAGCATGTATCAGTACTTCATTCTTTTTTATGGCTGAATAGTATTCCATTTTGTGTGTGTGTGTGTGTGTGTGTGTGTGTGTGTGTATACCATATGAAATACAAATGTATCTATTTTTTCTTTTGTTTTCTGTGCTTTTGGTGTCATATCTAATTCCATGGCCAAATCCAAGGTCATAAAAATTTGCTCCTGTTTTCTTCTAAGAGTTACATAGTTTTAGCTCTTGTATTTAGGCCATTTTGAGTTTCTGTACATGACATAGAAGTGCCATTTTACTTTTTAAATGTGTTGAGTTTTATTAACAAGCGTTGGTTCAAATTATTTAAACTTTTTTTTAATAGAAGCTTAGTTGTTTTTTTTAAGATTTTATTTATCTGAGAAAGAGAAAGACAGAGATAGTGACAGAGATAGCGTGAGAGAGAGCATGAGTTGGGGGCAGAGAGAGAGTGAGAAGCAGACTCCCCACTGAGCAAGGAGCCCAATGCTGGGCTCAATCCCAGGACCCTGAGATCATGACCTGAGCCAAAGGAAGACGCTTAATCCACTGAACCACCCAGGCACCCCAAAGCTTAGTTGTTTTCAAAGTCTAGAAGTAAATGCTGTGTGCTATAAGGCATATTCCACCTGCTGGGTCATAGGTGGGCTGCCATTCCATTTCACATGTGTGTTCTGTAGCATAGGGATTCTGACATATCCCAGCTATATGTATAAAGGCACCATATGTTTATGCACACATGTGAGCATATTTAGCATACGCTGGAGCTGTACTTTGCTTCTCAGCCAACAGTTGCCAGTCTGCTGAAACTGATAAGCCCTGACAAGGCTTCTGATTACTGAGGTTGGCTGAAAGCCAGACCATCCCCTCGAGATAACCACCATCACCTTTCACCAAAGAGTGAGGGAGTAAAGCAATCCCAGATTTGTTTTCACTGATGTCTGGCAGGAGCAGGAAGGGAAGAAGAATATGCAACACAATGATGATGTGTACACAGCAGATACCTTTCATTCACGCTTTAGAAGGAAAAAGGGCCAATTACTAGTGAGCAAGAATTATCAGTCCTCTGCTCCTGCAGTTGTCTGTTGCGGAGTGAGTGGTTGATCTCTACAGTCATTTCAAGTGCTTCCTGTGGTTAGCCACTACAGTTCAGAGAGGCAGTGTGAGAGTTAGACTTAACCAAATGTCCGCGGGCGGGGCTGCGGCCTCTTCAAAAGGTCTCAACAACCAATAACAAAGGAGACCATTTAGAAAATTGCTGATCCTTTGCCATATCTCCATCCACTCAGCTGCCTAGCAGACTTAACGATCCTCACCCTTGACAACATGCCTCTCTCTCAGCCCTACATTCATCACTCAGCCTTACTGATCCTACTTCCCAAATACGTATACTTCTCTCCACCCCCATTGCCACCCACTCTCTGAGCCACTCTCTGAGCCCCTATCACTTTCCACCGTAACTATTGCAATAACTTCCTAACTGATGTCCATGTTTCATGGGTGGTTCCAGACTTTCTACGTAGGTAAAACTTAGGGACAGTAAGTGAGCTGCGAACCTTGTCTTCAAATTCAATTTGTGTAGCAGACACACTGTTTCTACCTGGGGTGTATGTTTGGGGTATAGGAAGGAGGCTTCAGAGATGGTTGATGGAAATCGCCCTGCAGTTGCTTTCACACCTGTGATTATATGACTAGTTGGATCATGACACACATATTAAGTACCCCTGACATTAGCAGTTACAGTGTAAGTATATAAGTGCTGTAAGAGTTTACAGCCTGCTTTTACTTAGCTTGCATGTTTATTTGGTAAGCAGGACAGGCTACATAATTTGTAGAGCCCAAAGCAAAATGTAGACATAGGACCCTCTGTTAAAAAATTATTAAGAATTTCAAAACAGCACACCTAGGTGGCTCAGTTGGTTAAGCATCTGCCTTTGGCGGCTCAGGTCATGATCCCTGGGGTCCCCCTCCCCACTGCTCATGCCCTCTCTCTCTCTCTTGCTCTCTCTCAAATAAATAAATAAAATCTTTCAGAAAAGAAATTTCAAAAGCCGCTTGGGCTCAGTTGGTTAAGCGCTACAGGCTCCCTGCTCATCAGGTAGACTGCTTCTTCCTCTCCCACTCTCCCTGCTTGTGTTCCCTCTCTCGCTGCCTCTCTCTCTCTGTCAGATAAATAAATAAAATCTTTAAAAAAAGAAAAAAAGAATGATGTTTGCATTGATGATTTCTGTATGCCCAACATTTAGCACAGAGCTAGGCATATCATACATGCTCAGTAAATATCTGTTAAAGGAATAAATGCACTTTCAAATCATGTAGGCCAATACGTAAGAATTGCTTCATTCTAATCTGATAGTATAGGATCCCCACCTTGAGGCAGGTAGCATAATGGTTGCTCTTGTTAACAGCTTTGGCCACAGATGAAATCCAAATGGTTGAATAACCTCTTTTATAATCCATTTATTAATGCCACTCACTGTGTCATCAGTAGTGAGTTTCTCTCGAAGGCATCTCATCTTGTTCTGTTAGAGCCGTTAGTATAACAAGCTTCTGTATGTTCACCCTCTTCTCCATATTCTCTTCCATTTGTCCTAGAGCAACACGTATTCTTTAAGCTTAGGGAGGTTTGTCTCTGGCTTTATCACATACAGGGACTGATGTTTTCTTTCTTTTTTTTTTTAATATATATATATTAGTAAACTCTACATTCAATGTGGCGCTCAAACTGACCATCCTGAGATCAAGAGTCGCACGCTCTACGAACTAAGCCAGCCAGGTGCTCCAGAATTGATTGTTTCTGTCCATCTATTTTGTGCAAAAGCACAAAAATGAGGCAGCAAATTGTATGCCTGTTTTATACTTAATTTGGTTTTTGTACATGTGAATTTTTCTAGAAAGGATCTATATTTTATTAGCTCTTTCAAGAAGTCAGAGATCCCAAAAAAGTGCCAAGTTTTGAACCCTGCTTTACTTCTCCCTCTGAGTGACCAAATCTTCAAAGCTGATTGTGTCCTTTAGGAAAACTATTTTGTGTTATGACTCCAGGAAGTTTCTTAAAGCTTGTTTTCAAATGAACTTTGTAAACAAACCCTTAGCTCAGCAGCGTCCTTTTGAAACATATGAATAATAAATGCATTATAAAATTTCCTGTTTGAAAAAAGAGGCATCTGAGATAATTATGCAATGCACTTAGCTACTCACTTTTATTCTTATTAATATCATTAATATTATATATTGCTTCTCATTATTTTTCTTCATGACCTGAGTATGGTCATACTGGCTTTAGCTGAGAAACCACCACCACAAATTTTTTTAAACTCCAAACATTACTAAGAATAAGGCTTGGATTGAGGGCCTAAAAATAATTCAGTTGGAATGTGAAGAAGAAATTGAGACACCAATACAACAAATATTTAGCATATTTTTGTCTTTATATATGATTTCAGGATACATACATTTATTACCCAGCTTTGGGGTTTATTTATAATCTGACGCTTTAAGAATTCTTGGGCGCGCACACACACAAGTGTATCATCATTAACCAGAATTTCTTTTTTTTTTTTTTTGTCTTTCTCTTGACAGTGAGATTTTAAAGATGTTTCTTCCTTCCCTTTCTTCCTTCTACTCAATGTGAATCTACAATCACTGCAACTTGGATGAAACTCCACGTTAACAAATCACCAGCAGAACTCCCGCGGTGGTTTTCCTTCTAGATCCGACCGTTTAACTGAAACCTCAGTAGAGTGTGTGTGTGTGTGTGTGTGTGTGTGTGTGTGTGTGTGTGTGTGTGTGTGGCGATGATTAAGCGAACCCGAGGTTAAACGGAGGAAAAACAGATGCTAACATTTGGCAAATTTTATACACTTTTTCAATTTATACCCCACGAACCCTGAGGGGAACCCTCTGGTTCCTGTCCGACACCTACGCAAACGCAGACGCACGCGCACTTTCGAAGATACGTGCGTTGTAGCGAAATCCCGAGCTGCCATTCCAGTACTTCGCTTAAACAAGTAATTGGCGGGGTTTTCGAGCCTCAGATCTCTGTGCTGGAGCGACGAGGCGCACCTGAGCTGATAAGAAGCGTGCCAAGGCTGTCAGGTGGGAATTCCTGGCGTCGCCAGAGCAGGCGCCGGAGCCAGCAGCAGCGGAGCCCAGTCTCCACTCCTGCGCTCGCTGGGCGCGCTGAAGCAGCCCCAAGCTCAAAGCGAAGTTTGCATCTAGGTCGCGCCCCGCGATCCTGCAGAGGAGCTGGAGCGAATTCTCCCCACTCCCCACCCGCTCCCACGGAATCGTGGGCTTTCCAGAAAGACACAGAGAGGAGGCAACGGTGCACAGCCACAGGGACCTCTGCAGACCGACCCCCCCAGGGCTGGTGGGAAGTGGAAGGAACGAGTCCAGACCACGGGACCTTCCCTGGCTGTGGGCCAGCGCCCAGCTGTCCTTGACCTCTGCAGCAGTTGAGGCGCGCGCGCGCCAGGGAAATGAAAGTAAAACCTGTCTTGGCGCGGACCCAACTGGAAGCTGGCGACAAGTCGCGTCCTCAGAGAATGTCTTGGACGGGGTTGGTGCGAAGAGTCTGACTCTCAGGGAACAAACCGAAATGAAGAGATGGGAAGTGGGAGAAAAGCGGACTAGTTTGGCTGCGGGCGGCTCCTGGAAACGAGCAGGCGCGCGGTAATACCTACTGTCTGAGGTGCCAACAGACTAGCCGCCTGACCTAGTCTGCTGCAATGACAGCCCTGCGGCTCGCCAGGCGGCCGGAACCCAGCCACTACGCTGCTTTGCACCCCTCTGACCCCGAGCTCCTACGAGAGTCAGACCCAGCGCAGGAGCCAGGAATCTGTCCCCCACCCTCGGCTGGAACTCAGATCCATTCAGGTGACTCCCTTGGGGAAGAGTCCCCAGAACAAATAACTTCAGCCGCGGCCATTCCTTTCCGGGGTGCAGTCACCACGGTTCGGTCCTGAGAATGCAAAGGCCGCTGAACCAGCAGTGTGTGGCCCAGACCAGGCAAGGTCCCCTCCAGCCAGCGCCCAGCCTCCTTAGCACCGGGTGTCAGAACCAATTTGGCAGAGCTGGTAGGAAGCATAGAGGTCTGCAGGGGGCACATCATAGATGGGGAAACTAGAGGGGAAACGTGATGGACCCACGTTCACACAGCCACAGGGCGGGTACTAGAAGCCGGTCTGCGGAGTCCCAGTGGCCCAGCGCCCACGGCCTCTTAGTCTAGGCACCGGGCTTCAGGGCTTGAGAGTAGGGTAGGGGTTGCTAGGATTCCAGAGGCCGTAATGCAAGAACTAGGGAGCTTCGCGGAGCTGAGTTCCCTCTCAGTTTGGCCCTCAGAAGGGAAGTAAGAAAGTAAAGTCAAGAAGGGGTGATGGAGGGATGCCTGGGTGGCTCAGTGGGTTAAGCATCTGCCTTCCACTTAGGTCATGATCCCAGAATCCTGGGATGGAGTCCCACATCAGGCTTCCTTGCTCAGCAGGGAACCTGACGCTCCCCGTTTGTGCGCTCCCTCCCTCCCTCTCTCTCTCTCTGGCAAATAAATAAATGAAATCTTAAAAAAAAAAAAAAAGCGGTGATAGAGGAACACAAATGGGTGACAAACGTGCTTGGGGGTGATTCATCATGAACAGGCATAAATCCTTGGGCGGGGGCTAGGACTCTCCTTTCCCCCTTGACGGCATGATGACCCCAGCCTAGAAATATCCACGCCGCGCCCGAGTCTGCGGTGCTTGCTTGCCAGGCCGAGTAAGGACTCTTTCCTACGTTTGGTGTGAGTTTAGTCAAATTCTTCCCCTCTCTGAACTTCAGTTTTCTACTTGGTGAAATAAGAACAGTAATGTTAACCTTCCTCGCCTAACTCAAGGGTAGGTGTCAGGATCAAAGATCAGGATGTGGCTGTTGTGTAAACTCTAGAGCGATTAACATACGCGAAGCCTTAGTGTGCGCCCCGGCAGTAAATCTCACGTTTACAATGGGTGAATGAAGTCTCCGAGGGCAGCAAGGCAAACTCTCAGGTTGTAACCTTGTAAGGAATAACTGGATTACAAGGCGGCGGGGGCGGGGGGGATCGAAACGGTATCGTCCGTCCTAATTTTGGTTATTCCCACATTTCCAAATAGGCAATTAAATTCTGAAACTTCAGATAATTCTCCCCTCCAAATCCCAATTCTCAAATCAGCCTTTCCGAGCCTTGCCCCTATTGCGAAATCTTACTAGCCCGTCCCAGAACCTTGGAGTCTCAGCCTCTCTGGGGGTGCTGGCGAGCCCCACTCCCCTAGTCTTTGCTCGGTGTCCGGTCCCTGCGGCTCCGCAGGAGTCTGGGGTCGCGTTCAGGTCAGGCGCCGAGCCGGCAGGGGGCGCGGTCCACTCGAGGCCACCGCTCCCGAGGTCCCGGGCTCCGGCCATCCGCGTGGTACCTCCCGGGGGCTCTTGCAGTTCCGTGCCAGTAGGCCTCGCACTCTGGGTTGCATAGGTCCTGAGTAAGGACCCCAAGAAGTTGTACCGTCCCTACTTCACCCTGGTTTATGTTCTGAACCCTGTGCCCATAGAGTCAGGGTTGTGGCATTTCCTATACCAATCTTTGGAGCTCATCTCTGAGTCCTTTGGGCACGAGGGACCCCCCCACCCGCACCCCCACCCCC
>NW_024424008.1:5908639-5912228 GCF_017311325.1 Ursus maritimus
GGGTGGGGAAAGGGGAAGGGGGGGGGGAGAACTTCAGAGTACTGGAAACTGGGAATGTGCTGGGTGAGGGGTACAACCCATTTTGGAGAAGGTCCTCTGCGGGTTGCGCCCCATACACTGGGCCCAGCTGTGCACACAGCTGGAACTGCGGAGAACCAGTCCCCTCTACTCCGCCACCCAAATTCCGAGAAGTCGAGCAGGAAACCTCTGGGAGCCCGGCGCTGGGCAGAGGCCTCCCCTGCGGGGCCTGTCACACGCCCGGCGGGTGCAAATGCCGCTGGCGCCTCTCTGCGCCCGGGCGAGATAAGCGTCTGAGCCAGGCAGAGCGCGGGCTGAGTCTGCCCGCGCGGGGGCCCCCACACGCCCTCGGTGCCCCGCCCGGGCAGTGTTGCGGGCGGGGTGCTCATGCTCGGCCCCTCTCTCTCCTTCCAGGGTCTGCGCATCGCCACCAGCATGAAGCTGGTTCCCGTCGCCCTCATGTACCTGGGCTCCCTCGCCTTCCTGGGCGCCGACACCGCACGGCTCGACGTGGCGTCAGAGTTCCGAAAGAAGTGAGTCGCAGGCAGCTCCTTCTCCAGTCCTTGTACCTGGGAGACGGGGGAAACTGGCCGTTGTCCCCGAGGGGTTAGAAGTGGATGGGAGCCGGTCGGGACCGGAACCTTGCCTGGATGCATGCTAATCGAGCCTATTTGTATTTTCTAGGTGGAATAGGTGGGCTCTAAGTCGCGGGAAGAGGGAACTTCGGGTGTCCAGCAGCTATGCCACCGGGCTCACTGACGTGAAGGCCGGGCCTGCCCAGACTCTCATTCGGCCCCAGGACCTGAAGGGCGCCTCTCGAAACCCCCAGGCCAGGTAACTATGCCCTTAGTTGAAGCGGGGTGGGCAGGGGGAGCTCTCCACCACCACCCTGGCCCTGGGGATCGTCAGGGATGTTTGGCAGTTCAGACGGCGGTAGTTTTCAGTCCCTCTGGTCCTTGAATGACTCGGATTCCTGGTGGCTGGGGCCAAAGCCCTGCTTGATGGGGGTCTCATGTTACCTTCCTTCACTTCCCCAGCAGTCCGGACGCCGCCCGCATCCGAGTCAAACGCTACCGCCAGAGTATGAACAATTTCCAGGGCCTGCGAAGCTTCGGCTGCCGCTTCGGAACGTGCACGGTGCAGAAACTGGCGCACCAGATATACCAGTTCACAGACAAGGACAAGGACGGCGTCGCCCCCAGGAGCAAGATTAGCCCCCAGGGGTACGGCCGCCGGCGCCGGCGCTCCCTGCCCGCGACCGGCCTGAGCCGGACTCTGTTGTTCCCGGAGCCACGGGCACGCGGGGCTCCGGCCTCCCGGGTGCATCAGGTGCTCGCCAACCTTAAGATTTAGGCGCCTGTGGCAGCAGCGAACTGGCGCGCGTATGCATCCCGCTGACTTCCCCCGGGGCGGAGGGCTTCCCTGGGCCGAGCCCCTCAGCGGATGGAAACCGGGCTGAGACAGCCCTGCCGAGACCGGGAGTCCGGCAGGCACGGTCCAGCGGCGAGCCCTGGCTTTGCAGGAGCCCCTTCTCCGAGGCACCGTTCCCCACGTCCCAGCCCGGCCCAGGTGCCCCGTGGGGGCAGAGGAATGCGAGGGAGTGTCTGCCAGGCTCACGGAAGGGAGAAACTGAGAATTAAATGCTTGAGACCCCCGGGGACAGGGGTCCGAGTCACTGCCGTGCCTTCCCACAGACTGATTTCTCACGGGGTGTCACCCCACCGGGGCGCAAGCCTCACTATTACTTGAACTTTCCAAAACCTAGAGAGGAAAAGTGCAATGCGTGTTGTATATACAGAGGTAACTATCAATATTTAAGTTCGTTGCTGTCGAGATTTTTGTTGTAACTTCAAATATAGAGATATTTTTGTACGTTATATATTGTATTAAGGGCATTTTAAAGCAATTGCATCGTCCCCCTCCCCACTTATTTTAATACGTGAATGTCTCAGCGAGGTGTAACGTTGTTTGCTGCGTGGACTGTGTGAGTGTGCGTGAGAGACTGATTACCTCTTGTGGAAGAAGGAAACACCGTGTCTCTGTATAATCTATTTACATAAAATGGGTGATATGCGAAATAGCAAATCAATAAACTGTCTGGATGCTGATTAATTCTGGGCTCACGAGTCTTGGGAGGGAGGGTACCCCTGGTCCCAGTGCGTCCGGGAGCCTCGGGCTCCCGCCGCCTCGCTTGGGAAGGTGGCACGGCTGCGCGGGCGCGTGCTGGCGGGTCCCCCCGCGGGCCGAGCCGTCCCGAGCGCTGCTCTCCTTGCGGGGCGCGCGGAGCGCCTGTCCGAGCGGGTCCGGGCTTCGCGGAGGCGCCTAAGGTCGCAGCCTCGCGTGGCGGCCGGGCCGGGCGGGGTGGGGTGAGCCCCAGCGGGGAAGCGAGCTTGGATTCTCCGGGTTGCGCAACAGAGTCCCAGATTTTATGGAGTTGCTCGCGGAACCCGACGCAGAAGCGCGCCTCGGAGAGCTGGGGTGGTCTCCGAGGCCTTCGAAGTGAGGAGTTATTCCGGCTGCCGGGTGTTAAAGTCAGAAGCAACTCCAGCAAAACGTTCGCGCTGCTCGGGGAATCGGCAGCCGCGCCAGTAACCCCAGTCCTCGGCCGGCCCGGGGCCCCAGCGAGCCCGCGGGCTCATCGGCGAGGCTGTGGCGCCCCCGGCCGGCCGCCCGGGAGAGGCCCGAGAGCCGTCAGGCAGTACGTGCGGGTTAATAAGTCCTCCTACGTGGGAGTCAGCACACAGCCTTAATGAGAGAGGAAAGAAAAAAACAGTTTGCAGATGCCAGCCAGGCCCGGCCCCCCCAGACCTGCGCGGCGGCTCCCAGTTCGGGACCGTGACTCAGCGCCCACACGCTGCGCGGCGTGCAGCTGCTGGCCGGAGGCGGGACTGACGGACGTGCCGCCGGAATCGTGCGCCTCTGACGGCCTGAGACCTTCATTGTTCCGCCTCCCCTTGCCGCTCTCCTCTTCCTTCCTCCTCCCCAAGCCTTTTCATTTTCCGTCACTTCTCCCCAGCCTGCCTTCTGCTCCCTCCTTCCTTCCCCTCCTTGCTTTCTTTATGCCTTCTCATCTTAGAGGGGTGACCCCGGTTCCGGTCATAGAAGCTGGACACTCAGCCCCAGTGAGGGACTAGAAGGTCAGGGGACACGGGAACGGGTAGGACAGAAGGGGAGGCTAAGGGGAAGCCCGCCTGATTTTGATTTCCCTGCCCCATTTGTGTCATTCAATGTCCTGAAGACCCAGGATGCAGACCAACTGCTTGTCCTTTTCAGAAAGTTTCCCTGGCCTTTCTACTTCAAAGCATGGCTAAAATGTTGGTGCTTACAGGTGACCTCAGAAACCTTCCTGAGAGGGGCGCCTGGGTGGCTCAGTCGTTAAGCGTCTGCCTCCGGCTCAGGGCGCGAGCCCCACATCAGGCTCCTCTGCTATGAGCCTGCTTCTTCCTCTCCCACTCCCCCTGCTTGTGTTCCCTCTCTCCTGGCTGTCTCTCTCTCTGTCGAATAAATAAATAAAATCTTAAAAAAAAGAAAGAAAGAAAGAAAGAAAGAAAGAAAGAAAGAAAGAAAGAAA
>NW_024424008.1:5912238-6026863 GCF_017311325.1 Ursus maritimus
CACGGTGCAGAAACTGGCGCACCAGATATACCAGTTCACAGACAAGGACAAGGACGGCGTCGCCCCCAGGAGCAAGATTAGCCCCCAGGGGTACGGCCGCCGGCGCCGGCGCTCCCTGCCCGCGACCGGCCTGAGCCGGACTCTGTTGTTCCCGGAGCCACGGGCACGCGGGGCTCCGGCCTCCCGGGTGCATCAGGTGCTCGCCAACCTTAAGATTTAGGCGCCTGTGGCAGCAGCGAACTGGCGCGCGTATGCATCCCGCTGACTTCCCCCGGGGCGGAGGGCTTCCCTGGGCCGAGCCCCTCAGCGGATGGAAACCGGGCTGAGACAGCCCTGCCGAGACCGGGAGTCCGGCAGGCACGGTCCAGCGGCGAGCCCTGGCTTTGCAGGAGCCCCTTCTCCGAGGCACCGTTCCCCACGTCCCAGCCCGGCCCAGGTGCCCCGTGGGGGCAGAGGAATGCGAGGGAGTGTCTGCCAGGCTCACGGAAGGGAGAAACTGAGAATTAAATGCTTGAGACCCCCGGGGACAGGGGTCCGAGTCACTGCCGTGCCTTCCCACAGACTGATTTCTCACGGGGTGTCACCCCACCGGGGCGCAAGCCTCACTATTACTTGAACTTTCCAAAACCTAGAGAGGAAAAGTGCAATGCGTGTTGTATATACAGAGGTAACTATCAATATTTAAGTTCGTTGCTGTCGAGATTTTTGTTGTAACTTCAAATATAGAGATATTTTTGTACGTTATATATTGTATTAAGGGCATTTTAAAGCAATTGCATCGTCCCCCTCCCCACTTATTTTAATACGTGAATGTCTCAGCGAGGTGTAACGTTGTTTGCTGCGTGGACTGTGTGAGTGTGCGTGAGAGACTGATTACCTCTTGTGGAAGAAGGAAACACCGTGTCTCTGTATAATCTATTTACATAAAATGGGTGATATGCGAAATAGCAAATCAATAAACTGTCTGGATGCTGATTAATTCTGGGCTCACGAGTCTTGGGAGGGAGGGTACCCCTGGTCCCAGTGCGTCCGGGAGCCTCGGGCTCCCGCCGCCTCGCTTGGGAAGGTGGCACGGCTGCGCGGGCGCGTGCTGGCGGGTCCCCCCGCGGGCCGAGCCGTCCCGAGCGCTGCTCTCCTTGCGGGGCGCGCGGAGCGCCTGTCCGAGCGGGTCCGGGCTTCGCGGAGGCGCCTAAGGTCGCAGCCTCGCGTGGCGGCCGGGCCGGGCGGGGTGGGGTGAGCCCCAGCGGGGAAGCGAGCTTGGATTCTCCGGGTTGCGCAACAGAGTCCCAGATTTTATGGAGTTGCTCGCGGAACCCGACGCAGAAGCGCGCCTCGGAGAGCTGGGGTGGTCTCCGAGGCCTTCGAAGTGAGGAGTTATTCCGGCTGCCGGGTGTTAAAGTCAGAAGCAACTCCAGCAAAACGTTCGCGCTGCTCGGGGAATCGGCAGCCGCGCCAGTAACCCCAGTCCTCGGCCGGCCCGGGGCCCCAGCGAGCCCGCGGGCTCATCGGCGAGGCTGTGGCGCCCCCGGCCGGCCGCCCGGGAGAGGCCCGAGAGCCGTCAGGCAGTACGTGCGGGTTAATAAGTCCTCCTACGTGGGAGTCAGCACACAGCCTTAATGAGAGAGGAAAGAAAAAAACAGTTTGCAGATGCCAGCCAGGCCCGGCCCCCCCAGACCTGCGCGGCGGCTCCCAGTTCGGGACCGTGACTCAGCGCCCACACGCTGCGCGGCGTGCAGCTGCTGGCCGGAGGCGGGACTGACGGACGTGCCGCCGGAATCGTGCGCCTCTGACGGCCTGAGACCTTCATTGTTCCGCCTCCCCTTGCCGCTCTCCTCTTCCTTCCTCCTCCCCAAGCCTTTTCATTTTCCGTCACTTCTCCCCAGCCTGCCTTCTGCTCCCTCCTTCCTTCCCCTCCTTGCTTTCTTTATGCCTTCTCATCTTAGAGGGGTGACCCCGGTTCCGGTCATAGAAGCTGGACACTCAGCCCCAGTGAGGGACTAGAAGGTCAGGGGACACGGGAACGGGTAGGACAGAAGGGGAGGCTAAGGGGAAGCCCGCCTGATTTTGATTTCCCTGCCCCATTTGTGTCATTCAATGTCCTGAAGACCCAGGATGCAGACCAACTGCTTGTCCTTTTCAGAAAGTTTCCCTGGCCTTTCTACTTCAAAGCATGGCTAAAATGTTGGTGCTTACAGGTGACCTCAGAAACCTTCCTGAGAGGGGCGCCTGGGTGGCTCAGTCGTTAAGCGTCTGCCTCCGGCTCAGGGCGCGAGCCCCACATCAGGCTCCTCTGCTATGAGCCTGCTTCTTCCTCTCCCACTCCCCCTGCTTGTGTTCCCTCTCTCCTGGCTGTCTCTCTCTCTGTCGAATAAATAAATAAAATCTTAAAAAAAAGAAAGAAAGAAAGAAAGAAAGAAAGAAAGAAAGAAAGAAAGAAAGAAAGAAAAGAAAGAAACCTTCCTGAGAAAACCTGAGTTTGGAGAATGGAAATAATTCCAGGGAAGCCTTACCTTCTCCTGGACCTTTTGCACCAATTGCCTTCTTCTGAGGGCCAGGGATAGTTCCTTTCAGAAAAAGCCTGCATGTGCAGTGAAAGAGATAGGTCCTAGGTCTGGGGTCCAGAGACAACATGCATCTGAAGGAGTTTCAGTTCAGAGGAAAGTAGATCTTGGCCCCTGGAATTTCCTTAAGATCACACAAAGACTCAGTTTGCGCACCTGGCCCTTGATAGTGTCAATCTTCATACAATTCATTGTCCTATTTGATCTCAACAGTTTTGTGAGATTCATCAGAATTAAGGAGGTTACCAATGCAGTGACCGACCATCCTCATCCTCATCCTCAAGGGCCTTTTAGTAAATATTCAGAGAGAACTCTGTGCCAGGCATTGTAAAAGGTACGGGGCATGTATGAATGAAAGAGGGACTAAAAACTCCAGTAGTGGAATTTCTATGCCAGCGAATGGTTCTGGGTGGTCTAAGGGGCCACAGAAACTGCAGAGAGCAGCAAACACTTCAGCTCCGCAGACAGTGGCTGAGGATTAAATACCCTTTTCCTTGCACCAAGGTTTGTCCTACAGCCACAGAGCCCTCCAGCCAACCCTTACCCTGGCAGCACTTCAGGCAGCAGACAAAGCTGCCAAAGGCAGGTTGGGCACTAGCTTAGGGCTGTTCTGAGCAGGGAATGGGCATCTAGCCTTTAGCCCAGGGAGTCTTATGACTCCCTTCTGGGAATCCAAGGCAAGTGCAGGAGATGGTTCAGCTCTGAAAGAGGCAGCTGCTCAGTTGGAATCCTTCCCATCTGAAAGTTCTGTGATTGGAGACCTGTCTGAACAGATAAGAGACCCTCCTAAGACCAGTGTGGTACAAGTTCTGAATTGACTGAAGGTCACCATCAAGCCCTGGGACCTTCTCTGTGAGCCATTCGACCTACCTTCTGGATTTTTTTCATAAGGTGTTGAAGCCTGTCAGGATAAGGCCTCCTGATGCCAAGAACGCATAGTTTATCAACAGTGATGAGTCATTTGTGAGCTGATTCGACATGTCCTCAGCTGAGGAGTAGTCACAGCTTTTATCTTTAGCTACTGTTGCTGGCTGTGGGATTGGTACCATCCATTTGTAATCAGACAAAGAGTACTGGGCAATTTCTTGAGAAGCCAACACCTTGGCTGAACAGCTAAGGGAGGAAGGGAGTGATGGAGAGGATGGAACTTGGTTCTTTTTTTAGCACCTCCGTTGTATCAGACATTCTCCCAGCCACTTTGTACATGTTATCTCATGTAATTCTTATAGCAGCTTTCTGAAGTAGGTGTTATTATCTCTATTTGTAGATAAGAGAATTGAACCTCAGAGACATAAAGTAAGTTAGCCAAGGTCACACAGTGAGTAGTAAGTGCTGGAGTCTGGATTTGCACCCAAGCACTGCAGGCTATTTTAATGCTATAAAGCCATGGAGCATAAGTGGGATAATTTTAACATTGGGACTCTCAGGCCAGATGTCCCCAAGTGTCCTCTAACATGAGGATGGCTTGGGTAGGTAATTTACACCTGTGGTTCTGGAAGATTTACAAGACGCTGGTAAGACTGGAAAGGAAAATGTCTTTAGCAGTATGCTCAGTGAGTGCAAAATAAATAAATGAAGTGAGTTTTAAAATTCTTGGTCCTGGTTTGAAGCAGGGTTTATAAATCAGGAATAGCTCCCCCCTCCCCCCTCCCGGCGCAGCCACTGACCTCTTTGGTTTTCGTTGCCAAATATAGTTAGAACATACACTGAAGCCCTCAAGAGCTGTCTTCTGAGGGGAAGGCCTCCTGAGCTATTCCTGGCCAAACACAGTCCTGCTCGGTAGGTCTTGAGTCACCTGTAAGAACACCTGTGTCTACGAAGCTACGAATAGAGTTTCCACCCTTGAAGTGGAACCTTTTGTCTTTGGCAATTGTTGCCCAAAGCAGCTTTTCAGAGGCTGTTGTAAACTGACTGTTTTAAGTTGACGGCTTCTTCTTCTTTCTCTAACCCAAGAAGGAGAGGGCCTTGTTATCCTGGGTCCCACTGAGGTTTCTGCCAAAGCGAGATTGGAGGCTTGGTCTCCATTTGAACGGGAAGAAGGGTGAGGCTAGATAGCTATCTGGTGGTCCCACTGGTCTTGTTCCAGAGATATTTTGGAACATTCTGGAAAAACAATAAAATGACTGTGACCACACAGGCAGATGAATTTAGTAGGTTATTGTACATTTATCCAACAGCAGGAAAGTACTTCTGAGTATTAAAATGAATTTTTAAAACACAAAAAATGCATTTTACTTATCACATGATACTTAGTACAGAAAAAAAGATTCACCTTTCATACCACTCCTAGAGATAGCCACTATTAATATCTTAGTATATATCCTTTTAGACATGTATATATATAATGCATATCCGTTTATACACATACTTTTGAAAACTGAGCTCAAGTGCACAGAGCTGAATTAAACATACTCCTCAGTTTAAGGCAAACTGTCACTACGAGTCTATGCAGGGATTCTCTTGTTTTATTTTAATTATTTATTTATTTTCTCCTTTAATTTCCATACCCCTTTCCATCTCCTTCAGAGGAACCCTCTTTAACATATCTTTATGATATTATCTCTCTCTCTCTGTTCTTGATCCTTTTATTCCATTGGAGTGTTTGGTTTTTTTCCTATTGATTTGAAACACTACCTAATGATTAAGAATATTAAAGTCTGGGGGCGCCTGGGTGGCACAGCGGTTGAGCGTCTGCCTTCGGCTCAGGGCGTGATCCTGGTGTTGTGGGATCGAGCCCCACATCAGGCTCCTCCACTGTGAGCCTGCTTCTTCCTCTCCCACTCCCCCTGCTTGTGTTCCCTCTCTCGCTGGCTGTCTCTGTCTCTGTCGAATAAATAAATAAAATCTTAAAAAAAAAAAAAAGAAAAGAATATTAAAGTCTGTCATGTACACACATTCCTTTTTTCCCCCTTTTTGTGGAGTAGGTTTTATTTTTTGCATATAAAACTTACAGATATTTTTATCATCAAGGTTATCAATTCCTGCCTTGTTTGGTTAGCTTAGGAAGTCCTCTATCTCACTATTTTAGAATATTCACCTATTTTTTTCTAACACTTTTATAATTTCATTTGGTATTTTAAACATTTTAATGCAACTGGAATTTATTTTGTTATATGATGTGAGGTAGGGATTTAACTTGATTTCGTTTCTCCCCAATTGTTAGCCAGTTGCCTAACACATATAATAAGTAGTACACATTTTCTTCAGGATTTGAGAGGCTTCCTTCATCCTATACTACAGAGGTTTTCAAGCTGTGTTCTACAGAGCCACAGGATTTTCCTGAGTTATTTGTGCAGATTCCTGGGGAAACAGAGAGGAAGCAAAAGAGCCAGACTCTTGCTACTGCTTCCAGATGGAACAGTTCTACTCTTTTTTGGTTTTATATGTCGGGGCTCCATTTCAGATTTTATTTTTTATTTTTATGTATTTATTTAAAAGTTCTTGCTTTTATTTTTTTAGAAGATTTTAGGGGTGCCTGGGTGGCTCAGTCATTAAGTGTCTGCCTTCAGCTCAGGTCGTGATCCCAGGGTCCTGGGATGGAGCCCCAGATGGGGCTCCCTGCTCAGCAGGAAGCCTGCTTCTCCGTGTCCCACTCCTGCTTGTGTTCCCTTTCTCACTGTCTCTCTCTGTCAAATAAAAATCTTAAAAAAAAAAAAAGGGAAAGATTTTATTTATTTATTTGACAGAGAGTGAGAGAGCACAAGCAGGGGGAGTGGCAGGCAGAGGGGAGGGAGAAGCAGACTCCCCGCTGAGCAGGGAGCCCCATCTGGGGCTCCATCCCAGGACCCTGGGATCACGACCTGAGCTGAAGGCAGATAGACGCCCAACCAACTGAGCCACCCAGGTGCCCCTCCATTTCAGATTTTATCTGAAGAAATAGTTCATCTGCCTGCAAATCAGTAATATAACAAAAAAATGTTTTAAGTTTCTATTTTGATTGTAATTAACATTCAGTGTTATATTAGCTTCAGGTGTAGGATTTAGTGATTCAACATTTCAGTACAACACTTGGTGCCCATCACAGCAAGTGCACTCCTTAATCCCCATCACCTATTTAATCCAGCCCCACCACCACCTAAATTCTTAAACAGTAAATATTTGAATCTGTTTCTGGTCCTTTTATTCTCTTCCATTGTTCAGTCCATCTTTTCCTGTACCAGTTGAACAATTAAAAGAATTATTATTCAACTTTCCAAACTTACACAAAAAATAGAGATAATAACAGGAGCTCCCATATACCTATCATTAAAATCTAGGGGCACCTGAGAGGCTCAGTCAGTTAAGCATCCGACTCTTGATTTTGGCTCAGGTCATGATCTCAGGGTCATGAGATCGAGCCCCCTGTCTGGCTCTGCACTGGGCATGGAGCCTGCTTGGGATTATCTCTCTCCCTCTGCCCCTCTTCCACCTCTCCCCCCTCAAAAAAAGAAAAAAAAAAAAAATCTAACACTCATCATGGTCTCCTGGCTGGCTTGTTTGGTGGAACGCATAACTCTTGATCTCGGGGTTGTGAATTCTAGCCCCACGCTGGGTATTGAGTTTACTTAAAAATAGAATTTAAATTAAAAAAAAAAATCTAACACTTATCAAGATTTTGCAGTGCTTAATTCATCTACCCCTTTTTCTTTTGTTTTGCATCTTGCCAAGGAATCTGATTTTCTCTTCCTTCCTTCCATCCATCCTTCTCCTTTCCCCAGACATTGTATCATTTCACGCGCACACACATTTCTGTATACAACTGTTTAAAAAAAAAACAAAAATGTTTTCTTACATAACCAAATGCTATTGTCACACTTAACGTTAACAGTAATTTTGTGGTATCATCTCATACCCAGTCCATAATCAAATTTGCCTTATTGCCTCAAAAATGTCTTTTGACAGTGGTTTGTTCAAAACAGCCTCCAAACAAGATTGTTCCATCTCCAAAGTTTCTTTTAATCGAGAACAACCGCCCTCCCTTTTGTTTCCAAGCCGTTGACTTGTTGAAGAAAACAATGTTTTAATAGTTGTCATTTAGAGCTTTTATTATCAAGATAAATCCTGATTCTCCCCTTCGCTCTGCTTGGGTAAACTCAGCCAGAACATCCGGGCCTACTCACTTGTCAGGGTGGGGTGGGGCCCTGGAGTGGTCAATGTTGCAGTATTTTTTCCCGAAAGAGAGTATCTTGAAATGTTAATCTTTGTGCTTTTCTTTGCTACACTCTTTCCACTTGACCTTTCCCCTAGTAAATAGGAGGCATTGCCTGAAGGAGAATTAGGATTGGTACACCGGGAATGCAAAGAGAAAGAAACAGAATGAAACAGTCAATGTTCAGTTTTCTGACTTTTAAAATAGCCTCTTGAAGCCCACATCAAAAACAATAGTTTTGAAAGCCAAAGCCTTTTATTTGCAGAGAACCAGGTTTTGTTGAGAGAAGAAAAAGCCCTTGAGAATCAAAAGGGAAGGCCCCCGGAAGCAGGAGGGATTGGGGGGGGGAGAGGGGAGGGCAGGGACCCAGGAGGCTGGAGGGAAGCCTGGGGAAGAGCCCCCCCAAGAAGAGGACAGCACCGGAGATTGCCGATCGCCCCAGGAAGCCTGTGGAGGCTGATCAATGTCTGGAACTCATGTGCCTTTTGAGTGAGTCCCCCTTTGCTGAGCCAAAGAGCCATATTAGCTGGTGGGTTGTCTGTTTGTTTTTAACCACTGCAGGGGTGGTGGTGGGGGGTGTCTTTCATCATTATCAGCCATACTCAGGGGCCCAGCAGAAGTGACACTTACCTCTCTGTCCCATCAGTGTTGAGCCCCATCTTGATTGCTCTGTGTGGTAGAAGACGTTAATAAGTCACCTCCAGATCCTTAGATAAAAGGACGGGCAGTTCACACCAAAGGGTGCGGTAAGAGCTGAAGGGAGAGCCACCACCTCTGTGTCTGGGTGGGACTGGACACAGGAAGGTTCAATGCATTATATTCACAAGTCACGCGTGGGATGGGATCTCCCCGCCTACTTCCTGGTGTTCTAGTTTTTGTCTCAATTGGATGAGTTTCTTTCTCTAGTGAAAGGGGTGATCCCGTTAAAATCACCTGGAGGAGCACGTGGCGGCTCCGGCTCAGTCGGGAACATGTGACTCTTCGTCTCTGGGCTGTGAGTTTGAGCCCCACGTTGGGTGTAGAGATTACTTAAAAATAAGATCTGTTTTTTTAAAAAATAAAATAAAATCACTTGGAGTACTTTAAAAAAAAAAATACACCAGGCCCCATCCCAAACCACCTGAACTAGAGTCTCAGTGGGGCATAATTCCATTGTGTGATTGTGGGTAAAATTTTATCTGCGTGAGACCACTTTATTTGGCCCAGACATTATCACTCTTAAGCCATTTCAAAAATGTACCTCAGGGATCATAACAGACTGAGACCAAGAGTTAATCTATTTAGTTTGTTATTTAGTTGTTCATTTTAGAGTTAGGGTTGTATCCAGTAACACAGCCAGAAAAAGAAGGGTTAACTGCAGCCAGCAGGGACAGGTGTTTGGAGAGAAGACCAGCTGCAGGTGATGGGAAGAAGGCCAGCCCAGGGTGAGGTAACGACAACAGATGGTTTTGCTGTAAGGAGCTGGCATCAAGGAGGAACAGCAGGAAGTCCCAGGGCATCTAGAATGGCAGAAAACACGGCAGTGGGCTTCTGGGAGCAGATGATAGGCAGGCCCCAGGGAAGCCCACCCGCAGAACGCAGAGAGAGGATGCTGCTTGTGACAGCTTGTCACGGGCTGAATTGTGTCTCCCCTCCCCAAAGTCATGTGTCGAAGTTTTATCCTTAGAATCTCAGAATGTGACTGTCTTTGGAGATAAGGCCTTTAAAGAGGTAATTAAGGTAAAACAGGTCTTTCCGGTGGGTCTTAATCCAACAGAACTGGTGTCCTTATGCAAAAAGGAGATTAGGACATAGCTAACAGACAGACTGAGGATGATGGTGTGAGGGCACAGTGAGAAGGCAGCCGTTTGCAAGCCAAGAGGAAGGCCTCAGAAGAAACCAAACCAGTTGGCACCCTGATCTTGGACTTTTAGCCTCCAGAACTGTGAGGAAAGAAAACCATCCATTGTTTAAGCCACCCAATTTATGGCATTTCATTCTGGCAGCCCTAGTAGGTTAATACTAACTGTGCTAAACAGATGGGCGAGAGCAGGGCGGGGCAGTAGTCCTAGAGATAGGGTATGGTGGCCTGGGGCTCCACCCCAGACACGCAACAAGAGTCAGGGAACCAGCACTGGGACAATGATTATAAGGGTTAGCAGGATGTCATTCATTCATTCAGTCATTCATTCAGTCAATCCATCCATCCATCCAACAATCTTTTATTAAGCTCCTGCTCTGTAATGGGCCCGGTTCCTGACACTGGATATACTGCTGTTGCTGTGGCCCAGAGGAGAGATGACGTTGGCTTGGAGTAGGAGGCTAGCAGTGGGTGAGGTAATTGGACATGGAGATGCTGCTCCTTGAAGACTCCCGGACCTGGCATGGACCTATGTACAGAGGGGTTTGAATGACTCCATTTTCAGAGAGAAGGAATTGTGGGAACAGGGAGCAGGCGGCTTACTTATAACTAATCCAGGTAAATGATTTGTCTCTTTGGGAGAAAGTAAAGTTTCAGTTTACACAGTTTTCACTGGCACCGAGCTTAATAAACATGGACGCTTCGCCTGAATGTCTCCATCTCATGTTCTTTAACACACGACATTCCAACTTATCTTAACTTTATTAGTTTTTCAAAAACGTCAAAGTTTCTTTCCCAGCCCATGTTTCAGTGGAAAACTCAAGTGTTTCTAGGCAATTACTCCATCATCTGTGCCATTATAGACAACCATCAGATAAACTTCCCTAATTCATACCACATCTGCTCTCCCAGCTCTCTATGACCTGGACCATAACAAACAACCCTCCAAAGCATTCATCCCGAATTTCCCCCACCAGTTTCCTAGTAAATGGGAGAAAAATTGTCAACACTGAATCATCCAACCTTTATTAAAAGCTGGGAGGTCTTTCAAAAGCTTTCAGAATAAACTGTCCTGTTAAACATGACAAGGAGATAATGGGAAATAGTGACATCTATGTGGTCCCTGTTGGTACCTTTGCAGATTCTGGTAACTGGGGACTGCCTGGGTATAGGCACCCTTTTTTACTTGATCACTGTGGAAGACTCATTACTCACCCTATTATTTGAAAAATTAAAGTCATGGGAGAGCCCCCGTTGATGGGGGGAGATGTAAAGGACACAGGCTTTGAAGTCAGGCAACCTTGAGTTTGCAAATGGATTCTTCCTCCTCCTTGCCCTGTAATTTCGGGCAAATCCCTTAACCCGAGTGTTAGTTTCATTAGCTATACAGTGGGGTAATAATATTTACCGTACAGGCTTGTTGTGAGGACAACGTGTATGAACCATCAACCCTGTGTCTGGCAGTGTAGTAGATGCTTATTAAATGCCAACTGTTTTTAATAGTAACAAGGATGTGCTGATGGAAAAAAGCACCTGCTCTTATCCCCTGGCCAGAACCAAAGCCGAAACAGAGGGTGTTACCACTTCACTTTGGATTAATCAACTTTAAAATGAGGAGATGAAATCAATGACCTCTAAGTATCCTCCCCTGTAGCTCCAACATCCTAAGATCTTCTATTCAGGGAGAAAGGAGCAGTGAAGAGCAGAAGGAATTAAACCATCTTTTCTGACTAGTTGGTCTGGAGGGTCAAGCTGTGCTTCACCAGTACATCCGGTTCCAGAGCTTATAGGATTGTGTCTTTTCGAGAGAGCTTGGAGAAGGAGGCCCGGGGGGAGAGTACCAGTTAACTTCTTGGCTGCAAAAACAATTCTTTCTTCAGGGTAATAGAATGAGAGCAGAGGGACGTTTGACCTTTTCAAGATGTTTTTTAATGCAAAATACAAGGTATGCACATAATCTTGTTTTCTGACCAATCCTTTAAAAAAATCTGGCATATTAATGACTCTACTTAAAAGCACTGAAGATGGGAGCCAGAAGGAAACTTTTTTTTTTTTCTGAACAATGACTGAAAGGGGAATTCTAATGAATAGTTTGGCATACATATCTCATTTTCTGGCTGCTTCAGGACCCAAGAGCCAGTAGGTCATAATTAAAGCCAATAATGGCAACTCCAGACAGTTATCCAAATATTTTCCTGGTGCTGTCAATTCTCTGCATTAAATGATTTAACATCGTATTTGGGGCGTGTAGAACATACATGCAGAGAGGGAATTAAATGTTGATGTGAATTCTGGAACATTTGCTGCAAGTTGCCCCCAAAGATATTGTTTATTACATTCAAAGGAATTATAGAATGTTTTCCTTAGTAGATAATTTTAAAGGACCCTTTCCGTGCAGAGAGCTGTGAAGTTTGTCCTTAGGTCCTCAGAACAAGATCACATTTTCTGCAGGAAAAAAAAAAAAAATCATGTGCTTGGGGCTGAAGCCCCATGTTATGTAAATAAATGAACTTCTCCTACCTCCACTGCACCTTTCGGAATGTTCTCTTTGAGCACAGGGAGCTGCTAACGCTGCAGATGTAATCATGTAACTTACAAAAGGCCAAAGCTACTCACTTTTCTGTCAGTTTCACTTCCAAAAAGAAAACCCATAAATATATCTCTTTGTAAAATCTGTTTAGGATCTTGGAACAGGGTCTTCATTTTTTTCTTTTTTTTTTCTGTAACAAGTTTTGTAACTTTAAAAATAACGACTACACAAAACCCTCCAGCCCCATCTACACCCCTCCTCCACCTCTCTTTTAAAGAGTTTCCTCCGGGATGGAAATTAAGCAGCTCAATCTGAAGTAGGTCTGGGAGCGGGGTGCATGGGGGGCTCAGTCGGTTAAGCGTCGGCCTTCAGCTCAGGTCACGATCCCAGGGTTCTGGAATCGAACCTCACGTCAGTGGGGAGTCTGCTTCTCCCTCTCCCTCTGCCCCTGCCCCCCCCACCCCTGCACCGTGTGTTCTCTTTAAAATAAAATCTTGAAATAAATAAATAAATAAATAAAATAAAGGAGGTCTGAGAGAGCACAAAGCACCATTGGGGGATGAAATAAACTGGCCAGTCACTTCTTAAAGACAAAACTGGATTTACTCTGCAAAACAGTTCAGCAAAAATTTGGGCTCCAAACTCCAGCGCTGTGCTGTGGCAATGGAAACTTTCCAGCCACAGCTTGGAGTTGGGAGCCAAGCACAATACTAAGGCAAGGAAGACATTTGAGGCCAAACCAGACAGTGATTTTGGCACTGCCTGCTCCTGAGCCCAGAGCGACAGCGGCTGTGAGGTGGTGAGGTCCCTAAACCTCTAGGTGTCCCAGAGACCAGATTTGAAAACCCCTTGCTCCCCTATCTTTCTCCACTGACACATTTCAACCCGTGGGTTACATCATGAGAGACGGTGAAAATGCTGTGAGGCGTATACACGATTCTCAGGCATATTTCCACGTAATCCTACTTGGGTTTCTCTGAGGCCTTCCCCATTGAGTGTGAGCAGCTCCTTGACGTTGGGCAAGACAACAAGAGACTCAGGGCCACAGCCTCTGCCTCTGTGATCCGGCCATTCGGTGGCAGGCACGGTCCTGCCTGACCTACAGACCCAGGCAGGCATCTGGCTTGAGGTTGGGAGACTTTTTTGGATTCTTTTGTCAAAACGCATAGAGTCCACTCAAGAAGACTCTATATTCTCCACTTTACAAGATGGCAGTGTGCCAGTTTCTGGGCCAGCTGGCTGACTCAGAGATGAGATTATTCCATGACACTTTGTTTTCATTCCAGTCCAAAGGGTAAAAAAATGTGAAACTTTGCTGCCACCTGCTGTTTTCTTAGGAATAAATTCTTGAAATGATTCTAGAATGGTTATGCATTGGTTTATTTTAGCAAAATGCCTTGAAGAATTTGGGGGATTTCAGAATATATGTTCGTGTAGTTGGATACCATCTGGCCTGTCATTTCCTGGGATGGATTGTTGGGCCACCCAGGTGGCTTCCTTCTTTTCGGCCATTAAGCCCTGTCTGTCCCATCCCTTGGTATAAGCTAGGCAGGGGGCAGGAGGGAAGGGCAGATTGCCTGAGTGACCCCGGACAACCTTCCAAGGGAGCCCACACAGGGCTCTGGGCAAGGAGATTTGGGTTTGGAAGTCCTTTCCTTGTGGGGCCATGATGTCATAACTGAAGGCACATTCCCCAAGCACAGATTGTCCTCCCAGGGGAGTGCCAGCGGTAGTATTCCTTGGGAAGCACTTTCCTCAGCAGAGGTGGTAGTAAACCTTAGGATGAGATTCCTTTGTGATATCTCCAAATGTTTTCTTTGTCTTCCTTGAGGAAACAGGAGCTGATTAAGAAAGTGCCATAGGAAAATAAAGGTAGCCCCACCCGAATCACGCTGGGAGAATTCTTGAGCTCAAGTTAGAAGAACAGAGGGAAAAGCGCAGGTGAAGAGCATAGGAAGAGTTAGTAGTCATAAGCTTATATGGGCCTGGGAAGGGCCCTTAGTCTTCTCAGCAGAGACACCCAGAGCACAGAGATGTCCTAGTCTTGACTATATTAGTAGTTGTTGCGGTTCCAAATCAGAGGGTGGGGTTTTCCTCCGCATTCTCCGGGAAGATCCATTTGTATGTAAATGAGTTCCTTTCCATTGTCTTCTAAGAATTCTTTCAACCAGGATCTTCTTATTGGCAGAGATTAATGAATCTATTAAGTGTGTTTACATATAATTTTAAGTGCCTATTCTTCCTCTTTTTAAAAAAAGGAAAGCTCTGGGGCGCCTGGGTGGCTCAGTTGGTTAAGCAATGGACTCTGTCTCAGCTCAGGTCTTGATCTCAGGGTCCTGAGTTCAAGCCCTGAGTTGGGCTCCATGCTGGTCATGGAGCCTACTTAAAAAAAAGAAAAAAAAAAAAAAGGTAAGATCTGGGACTTCCTAGATGGAGGGAAATGGTACTTGATCTTTCTCCTATCAAAGAGAAAAGGCTTCTGAGTGTTACTAATAGGCATTGAAGCTCTGTGATAACCTATTACTCGGTGTCTGGCATGATACTTGACATGTGGTAGCATGTTTGTTGAATGAATGATCAAACTTATCACCCATTGTTCTTGCCGGTAGGTCTGTGAGACCTACTGGGGAGGAATGGGGGTAGCAAGGAGCAGAAGGAAGACTCTCAGAGTTAATAAGGCACAAAGTCAGTGGGTAGAGTAAATCATAACAACTAGAACACTATGGTAGGACCAAAACTAATACCTATAAGCTTCAAAACATATGTGTATTACTTACAAATTAAATATAATTCTTGGGCAGGAAACCAAACAAGAAGGCAATAATGTACAAAATTCTTCCTTCCATGTCTCATTTCCCAAATGTTACCACTGTTCCTGTTTTGCATAAGCCTGTTTACGTTCCACATATTTTCTTGTTTATGTCCCCATTGGTCTTTCTTAGAATCTTGTAAAGGCTCTGGAAAAGTTTTGGCCTGTCCCAGCTGTGTAAAGGAGAGTTCAGGGAAGGGGCTTGGGTACGACTAAAGAAATATCAGAATCTCCCAGAGGGGGCTAATGTACTGATGGTCATGGAAAGTGAAGTGGAGACCCAAAGCAGAAAGGAAAACTCTAGAGGATGGGAGTGAAGTAGTGATTTCAAATTCCTCTCCCCTCCTCGAGATTCTCTATATTTTAGGTTTTCTTTTGTCTTCTCTCCATCCCCCAGCTTTATTGGGGTATAACTGACAAATAAAATTACGTATGTTTAAAGTATACAATGTGATGATTGAACCTGTGTGTGTTGTGACACGATTGCCACGGTTGAGTTAATGAACGCACCCATCACCTCACACATAGTTAGCTACTGCTGGCGTCTGTGTATGCGGTGAGCATGCTTCAGGGTTACCAGTTGGGCAAGTTTCCAGTATGTTACACAGTATGGGCAACTATAGTCCTCACGGCTGTGCATTCAATCCCCAGAGTGATTCATCTTATAACTGGAAGTTTGTACCCTTTGACCAACATCTACCATTTTCTTAGCCTCCCCCTGGCCCCTGGCCTTGACCATTCTGCTTTCTGTTTCCATGAGTTCAGTTTCTTCTTTTTCTTTTTTTAGGGTTCACACATGAACGAGATCATACAGTATGACACAGTATTTGTCTTCTGGGGATTATCATGATAGTGTTCGGGCCACGAATATTTTTTCAGGAAGGGAATCAACTTCTCAGGAGAATAATGAGTTTGGTGCCTACCTGTGTGCTTGATTTGAGTACCATGGGAGCCCCTTGTCCTGGGCATCTGTTGATCCCTTGCTCCCCCTAGAAACTCTGTCCCAGCCCAAATGTCAGCTAGAAACCCTAGTCTGGTTCTACACTCTGGACTGGGGAAAAGAGTGTAGTAATTGCCAGGAGAACTGAAGACAGCCATAAGGTAGGACAGGTGCCTGGTAAATTCTTTCCTTCATGAGGCTACCAGAGCTTTATTCTGACAAATGTTATTTTTTTAAAAGATTTTATTTATTTGTTTGAGAGAGAGCCAGCATATGAGCTTGAGCGGGGGGAGGGGCAGAGGGAGAGGGAGAAGCAGACTCCCCACGGAGCAGGGAGCCCAACATGGGGCTGGATCCCAGCACCCTGAGATCATGACCTGAGCAGAAGGCAGATGCTTAACCGCCTGAGCCACCCAGACTCCCCCTGACATGTGTTATTTTGGAAGAGAATTTACAAGGCTCCCTGGTGACCAGATGAATAAGACCATGGCTATTTCTGCAAACCTGTTCTCCGATGAACATCCACTCCTGCTGGATGGTGTCAGGACGTGGTTGTTTGAAGTGTTTTAGACGCCAGCTTTGCCCCCCCTGTTGTGCTTGGCAACTAGGATGCTGTCAAGAAAATACAGCAGGGCTTCTATGAACTTAAAAAGGGCGTTTCAAAATATTACATTAGCCTTTTGTCCCTTCAGTCTGTTTTTCCTAGAACAAATGTAATCTCAGTCTCTACAAATTTTGTTTAAAATAGCTTTTCTGGTGAGTCACCTAAAGTTAAGCTTCAGATATGGTATTGTTTTAGCCATGTCAGGCTTGAAATGTTAGCTGAGTTCTAGTAACTACTCATGGGGGGAGCTAGTTGTATGCTCTCGTATGTGTTTTGGGGAAGATCCTAAAATATCCAGAGAGAAAGATGTGCCTGAGGTGAGCCGGTCAGTATTTTGCATCTCAGAATGGGCTGCAAGAGCTTCCGAAGCATAAGGAACAGTCTCAGCTGGCTCAGAAACTCCTCACGGTCCAAGACACGTGAAGGTTCTGCCCAGTGTACAGCAGTCCCCACCCCAACAAGTGGACAGAAACTTGGGGAAGTCACCAAGAGGCCATGCAGAGGGGTCAGAGGACTTTGCAGATGCTCTGAGGAAGAAATTAAAGCTTTAAACAGAACATCATGCTATGACTTTAAAGGTCATTATCTAGTTCACACTTACATCAGACTCTAAATATTGTCAGAAAACGAATAAGTTTGCCAGGACCAGGAACAGTAAAATCACTCAAAATAGACCACAGAACTCCGTAAGGCCAGCGCGGCCGCCGGGGACCACAGTGCTCAAACCTGATGCTGCCTCATGAGACACCGCAAGAGGGGGAGAAACGGCAGCTGCTTAAAGGAAAATTTATACTCAGTGACCTTCAAAACTTGCAAAAGCCTTTCGGGCCACAAGAGTGCCTGTAACTTTGTCTTTCCTTCTTCCACCAAATGGAAGTGGGGTGGAAAGGGGAGACTCGCACTCCTTAAATGAAGTCCCTTGTCAGAGACCAGCTTGTACTATGGCCTCTGAATGGTCTGCCCTTCTCCCTTCCCAGGGTAGAGCTTGGTGCCCAGATAGCACTGAGCGGTAGCTATCAGCTTTACCCTCCTGCTGGCTCCACCCTCTGTTGGCCAAAGCCAGGTCACCTCCTGCCAGGCAACTGCTGGGTGAAAGTCCAGAACAGCTTTCCCGAATAAACAAGGCAAAGAAAGGCAGTTCCCAGCATGGATGGGGCTGTGCTCCAGAGGTCTATTTGCAAATCTGTCCTTTGGAACTTGGAAGACATTCCCAGGAGGAGTAGTGCTATGCATTGCAGCGAGGTTTCCAGGCTAGACCACAGCATTGATTTAACCCAGAATGGACTTGGACAGCAGTGCTCTAGAACCCTTCATCATGGGCAATAGATTTGTAGTCTCTTTTCAGTTCATAGACATTTGATGAGCTAGGCATGGTACCAGCTGATGTCCCCACATTCAGAGCTGCCTCAGATTTGTGGGGTGGGTTGATTCAGTGATTCCTGGGTGCCAACACAGTGGCTGAGATCTTTCCAGTCTCACGAAGCCCCTGCTCCCCTTTCCCACCTACAGGCTTAACGATGATCACTTCTCCAGTTTCTCTTTAGTTTCATTCCTCAAGGTCCTGGTGTTGGGCCAGACAGGCTTGGGTAAGAATCCTGGGCCCCCACTTACACAGAAGCATGAGCTCTTTGAGTTTCAGTTTCTCCTCTGCAAAACTGGGATAGCATATACCTAGGAGAGCCTTGGGGTTGCCTCTCCAACACCTTTTCTTCTCTTGGTAACTGCCACGACTTTTGTGAGGGTATTCACATGTCTGCCCAACAGACTTGAAGGCTCAGGCCTAGCACACTTCCATTTCTAGGCCATTTTGTAGATGTAATGGTGGGTGTGGCCTAATTGAGGCCAATGAGCTTGCTGAAGTTTACTGGTTACTTCCAGGAAAAAAAATGTTCCCTGTCTCCTGCTAGATAAGAATGGGGGATCTATGTGGTCCTAGTAGCAACAGAGAGCCACTCTCAGACTGCAACAGGGGCCAGCCCTAGATGGAAGCTCTCACTGTGGCTGGTAGGGTGGAGAGATGGAAAGCAGGACTACTTGAAGGCGTTGCCGAACTCCTAAATCAACCCACCCGGAAGCCCATTCTACTTCTGTTGTTTCCAGTGTAAACCAGTAATCCCCATCACTTTATGCCATTTTGAATTGAGCTTTCTGTTCTTGCGATCAATACATCACAGCACAGGACTTAATATTAAATGAGACAAAGCATTCGCAGTATTGAGCATGGAGCCTGACTTATAGATATGACCTCTGCCCCTCCAGCCCAAGGGCATTAGTTGGACTGACCACAGTTTCTCAGGACTTTGTTGAGGATAAGGAAGAAGTTCTGGCTCAGCAGATCCTTGGGCATCTTGCCTGGACTGGGAGATGGCCCTGCTGGACTGGTTCCAGTTTTAGGATCCACTCTTTTGGAGGGAGTAGGCCCTGTAAGCCTGAGGTTCCCCAAGACCCTGGGCAGGTATGTGCCCTGAGGAGGGTTTGGGACAGAGAGAAGAAAGGAGAGAACCATGATTTGCTGGAGCAATAGCAAAAGGACCTATATTTGGGATCAGGGTAAATCTCTTTCCTTCTTTCTCTCCTCCTTTTCCTCCTTACCTCCTTACATGTTGCATACTCCCAGTTCTCAGGCTGGAGAATGAGGGAAGCCAGCGTCGGGAGGGACTGCTGGTAGGCAAGGGAGGCATTTATAGGAGGGGAAAGGAGATCATCTACTACTGAACTCTGATGACTTCTTTGCATTTGAGAGTGGCAGGGATCTCCGTTTTCGGATGAAATGGTGGGTTTAGTCTCCTATAGGAGTTTGTCAAGGCTGGTGCCTTGGAACCTTTGCACGAAGAATAAGAATGTAGGCAGGGCAGCTGTTTCAAGGACAAAGGTTGTGTTATGACTGGAGTAGGAGGGAGGAGTCATCTGGAGTCATGTAGTGGTTTAAGTCAGATTTCTGGTCATTTCATCATCCCCAGATTTAGACCCGAGTCCCTAGGGAGAGGAGGCCGCAGTAAAAGAATAAGTCAACACAAAGCTCGGCTGGCATCTGGGTAAGAACCCGGCTCACGCGACCTCACTGCCTTACAACCTTGCTACGCAAGAAGAGTAGACCTCATTGTCCCATTGAGGCACAGTGCTTTTGGAGTATGTGAGGACACAGGATGGAGCAGGAGTGTAAGAAAATATTTCTTCACAAAAATGGGTCAAGGGGGCCATGTTCCAACAGTGAGATGAATGCCTAGAAGTGAGAATACAGCTCCAGTGTGATCTGACTAGAACAGGACTGAACCGCCAGCCTCTTATCTGCACACTAGATTTATGACTGTGGTCAGGAATTGCCCTGGCCTTTGTTTTTATCAGCCACATTCCATTAATGCCTCATAATGAATCCGTGGTCAATAAAAAACCCAGTTGTTTTTTACAGGAACTACTGCCAAGGCAAGAATCCCCATTGAACTCGTAACTAAATACAGAACTGAACAATGATTTTTGCTGGATTTCATGCTCTTCAGGTTATCTTGCGTCTTGCTTCTTTCATCTATTAGCTATTACTCTAAACCTTGTGCTTGTCTTCTTCACTGAAGTCATCTAGTCGACATGTGGCCGGTAGAAGAAGAGTGGCTGTGACTTTGCATGGGAAACTTCCTGCTGGTGGAAGTTGTTTATCAACTGTGTATGTGGCTCTTCAGGCAGCTGCAAAACCATGTCACAGCACTATTTTACCACTCACCTTCCCGACCTCATCCATCGCTGGATCATGAGACACTTTGACTAATGCTTTACTGAAATCAAGTTACACTGACCCCTAACTGTCTGGCTTCCCAACACCTTGCTTGTGGTAAGCTCTCCACAAATGTTTGTTGAATTAAATGGAATTCCCTGAATTATCAGCTTCATAACCATATATTTAAAAACAGGGGAAAGAGGCACGATTAACTGATGAGACACTTGGCTTCCTCGTAGTCCATGTAATCCTTTTCGTTGTTTTGAATCAAAAGAGAAAAATGTCACACATGATAGAAACATAAAACGTAGCCTATACTTGACAATTATTATCATTTTAAATACCTATTATTATACATTTTTTTCTTTAAAACACATAATCACGGGAAACTTCCTTTCATTTAACCTATTCTGACCACCTTTCTATGACGGAGCAGAATTCTATTGTATGGATCTCATTCTTTTTTCAGTGTTTAACACATTCCCTAAATACTTTAGGTTCTGATTTCACAGTCATTTGTCTTTAAATTACGGAGTTAATCCATTCTTCCTGAGTATCCCCAGCGCCTACCATATGCTGGACCTTGAGCGAAGTTCTGGCTCTCCAGAGGAACTGGCCCTATGTATTGAGGGCGGCTTCAGAGGCACGTCTGCTGTGCTCTGGGACCTTGGTTGAACGCAGAGAACTGTAATTCTCTCTCTCTGTGGGGACTCCTTGGAGCCTGGAATAGCAACCAGGAGATGTTCAGGCAGCGGAAGCTCTCATCACAGCCTGAGTGCCTCTGCCACTCATAGACCTGGACAACTAACACAGAGGGGCTCTCTGCTTTCGGCCAGCTTCTGCATGGGCCATGGGCACCAAAAGAGGTACTTGCTCTGAGTGAGGGCCCCCTGTCCCCTCCCTATATCTGTGGTTATCAGATAGGCACAGGGTCCTGATCACAGAGACCCTAACAGAAAGAAGAAAAAGCCAAGAAAGCAGAAGCCAACTTCAAGGTGACCTCTGTGAACCGTGAGTGTGGCTGTGGCCTGTGACTTCTTTCTAATCAAGAAAATACAGCAAAGGTGTTGGAATGTACAATGACTCTTGATTTTGTTGCACATGATCTTAATGCCATCTTGCCGAACTACCCTCTTGGCTTTGAGGAAGCAAATGGCCGTGGCGGGAACTCCGTGTGCCAAGAACCGTGGGCAGCCTTTAAGAGCTGAGGGTGGCCGCTGGCTGTCAGGCAGCGTGCCCCTGCGGCCTGGAGTCCTACAGCCACAAGGAACTGAATTGTGCCGGCTGAGTTCTGAGTGAGCTTGCAGCAGCTTGTTCCCTAGGCTAGCCTCGGAGGAGGACAGAGCCCTGGCTGACACTTAATTGCAGCCTTCTGAAAACCTAAGCAGGGGGTCCAGTCAAGTCATGTCTGTTCTTTTGAACCATAGAAGCTGTGAGACAATAAGCATGGGTTGTACTAAGCAGTTAAATGTGTGGTAATATTGTTTTTCCGGTATGTGTGTTGCCCAGGTGGGCGCTGTGGTAATAGAGTTAAGCGGCAAGGGGCAGCTAATGCAGATGGCCTCTTCTGCCTTCCGTAAGCGCTGCGGCATCAGAAGCGGCCAGAGAGGTTGGAAAGGAGACTCAGCAACCTTTACAAAGAGAAGAAAATGACTAAACAATGAAGTTTTGCTCTAAAGCCCTGCCGTGTTCATTCATTCATTCGTTAAAGGATGTTCAACTGGAAGCATGGGCAGACACATCGAGATCAGTCAGGTTTCAGGGAGGATAGTGTCATAGACCGACTTGGAGCTCCCCCCAAATTCATAGATTGAAGCTCCAAACCCCACTACCTCAGAATGTGACTACATTTGGAGAGAGGGCATTTGAACAGATAATTAAGTTAAAATGAGGATGTTAGGGTGGGCCCCAATCAAATCTGACCTTATAAGAAGAGGAAATTAGGGCCCACAGAGAGACAGCAGGGGTATATACGCACAGAGGGGTGAGCTTGTGAAGAGGCAGCAAGATATTGGCCACCAGCAAGCCAAGGAGAGAGGTCTCAGGAGACCTCTGCCGACCTCTTGATCTTGGACTTCCAGCATCCAGAATTATGAGAAAATAAATTTCTGTTGTTTAAGTCACCCAGTCTGTGGTATTTGGTTATGGTAGACCGAACAGACTAGTATGGATATAGAAACCACTGTAGATTTTTTAAGCACATAGGGTTTAATATAGGGAGTTAGGCACTTTCAAAATCGTTGGAAGAGATGAAGTACCTAGAGTTAGGGACTACGGCCAGAACTAACGTGTTCAAGAATGCGGGGCGCCTGGGTGGCTCAGTCGTGAAGCGTCCGCCTTCGGCTCAGGTCATGATCCCAGGGTCCTGGGTCAGTCCCCGCGTTGGGCTCCCTGCTCGGCGGGAAGCCTGCTTCTCCCTCTCCCACTCCCCCTGCTTGTGTTCCCTCTCTCACTGTCAAATAAATAAAATCTTAAAAAAAAAAAAAAGCCTGCCCTGCTGTGGCTGTTCTGGGGATCACAGAGCTGATGCCTCTTCTGACGACTCTGCCACGAGCATCACAGTTGCTTCTTAACATCCAGGAAGGTGGTGAGCAGTCACCAAAAAGCTGAGATCAGCTGCTCCTCTAGCTTTCTTTCTTTTTTTTTTTTTTTAAAGATTTTATTTATTTATTTGACAGAGAGAGACAGCCAGCGAGAGAGGGAACACAAGCAGGGAGAGTGGGAGAGGAAGAAGCAGGCTCCCAGCAGAGGAGCCTGATGTGGGGCTCGATCCCATAACGCCGGGATCACGCCCTGAGCCGAAGGCAGACGCTTAACCGCTGTGCCACCCAGGCACCCCCCTCTAGCTTTCTGTACTTAGGTGCTCATGACCTTGACTGGCAAGGGAAAATGGCAGTGGGGTGACGCTCTCCATCCTACTTATGCCGTCGTAGTTTCATATGAGGACACTTAATTGAATTTAGTATCCTGGCTGCAGGGGAGTTGCTTTAACTTTTCAGCCTCTCCTGCGTGGGAAGGCACAAAGAAGGATGTGGGAAGGAACGCTGAAGCCTGTAGACATATCCAGCACCACGTGCTAGATGTCAGAGCAAAGCGCGTGCCAAGACAAATCAGTCTGTAGGTATTCAAAGTGGACACCTGAAACTGATAACAGAACTCATGGGGCTGCTCACCTACACCAATGGCATAGAACGCACGGAGAAGAGGAGATTTATAAAGAGGGTTTCTTTGGAAAAGCAGTGCAGTTTGATCACGCACTGTGAGTAACAGAACTGAGTGCTTCTCCCATCGCTTCAGGTAGAAGGAAAGGAAGACAACAGGACCACTCCGAGAGCCTGATATAGATCTCTGCTGTTTTGCGCGAGGCAGGGCTCATACTGGGCTTTGGTCTGATGTCTGCCGTGGAAAATGTGAAAGACAGAGATGGCCGGGGGAGTTGCTCCGACCTTGGTAGTGAAGGAGAGGTGCTTGGTCTGGACACCTTGTTCTTCTAGAGTTTGTCGTGGCAGAGAATGTGTCTTGTTTCAAGAGCTATGGAATGTCACAGGACAAGTGAGTTGGAAGAATTTGGGGAAGTACTTGAGTTGAATCATCGAAGAGTTAGCGAAGCTGAGATGGGCAGAGTATGGCATTCCAGGCAGAGGGAACAGCACATGCCGAGACTCAGAGGCACAAAAGGGCCTGGGATGTCTGTGGATAAGTTAAATGTTCGTTGTGGCTGTGGTGTAATTTGGGTGTGTGTGTGTGTGGGAATAAAAATTGGCTTGGAAAAATGTCCTAAGCACATGTTGTATTTCTGAGTTTAACCTTTGTCCTTTAGGAACTTAGGGATAATTGGTAGAGCTCTTTCCTTTTAAATCAATATACTTTGTTTTTTAGAACATTTTAGGTGTACAGAAAAACTGAGCAGATAGTAGAGTTCCCACATAGCCCCACATAGTTTCTCCTATTAACATCTTACATTAAGATGACATGTGTGTGTATTTTTTTTAAAGTAGGCTCTAGCCCAACCCGAAGCTTGAGCTCATGACCCCCAAAATCAAGAGTTGCATGCTCTACTGTCTGAGCCAGCCGAGCACCCCAGCATGATATATTTATTACAATTAACTAACCTATACCGATACGTTATTATTCACTAAAGTTCATAGTTTTTTCAGATTTCTTTAGTTTTACTTAATGCCCTTCTTCTGTGCCAGGATCTCACGTTACATTTAATCGATGTTTCCTTAGGCTCCTTTTGGCTATGGCAGTTTCTTAGACTTTCCTCTTTTTGATAACTTTGATAGTTTGGAGGAGTTTGGTCAAGAATATTGTGGGATGGGGGCGCCTGGGTAGTGCAGTCGTTAAGCGTCTGCCTTCGGCTCAGGGCGTGATCCCGGCGTTCTGGGATCGAGCCCCACATCAGGCTCCTCCGCTATGAGCCTGCTTCTTCTCCTCCCACTCCCCCTGCTTGTGTTCCCTCTCTCGCTGGCTGTCTCTCTCTCTGTCAAATAAATAAATAAAATCTTTAAAACAAAAAAAAGAATATTGTGGGATGACCCTTTGTTGGAATTTGTCTGACATTTTTCTTATGATTAGACTGGGATTATGGGTACAACGGGTTTTCAGTATAATTTGATGTACGTTTTACGAAAGTGATTTGAGGCCAGCATGAAGGGTGAGTGACACGGAGTGTATTGAGTTGGTACACTTCCGTTAGCAAGCCCTGGAATGGCTTACCATCACAATGATATATACTGACATGTCTTACTTTTGAGTATGACTTAGGCGACCTTACGGGATCTGGACCCAGCCTGCCTTTCCGACCTCATCTGACACTCTCCTTGCTCCATGCTTCAACCTCACTGGCTTCCGTTTCCATTTCTTAAAGGCACAATACTTGCTACCCTCAGGACATTGGAATGCTTGAATGATGTTTGCGTTATAATCCAGGTAGAAGATGAGTTGGCGGTGAATTAGAGGAGAAGCAGCAGATTGGAAAGCATGTATATGGTAGAATTGACAGAATTTGACTGATTGGAAATATGAGATAAAGAAATGAGAAGATGTGAGCACAGTTCTGAGATCTGTAGTTTGAACAACTTGATCACCGGACTTGACTAATCACTGAGATGGGGAATGCAGGAGGCAGGGGGAGGGGGGCATCATGAGATCATGATGACACACCAAGTTTGGTTTGCTTGTGGGACATTGAGATGTTCTTATCCAGCAGGCAGTTGGAAATCATGAGTTTTAAAATCAGGAGGGAGATTGGGATAAGAATAACTGCCAAACAAGAGATTATGGTGGGGGCTCTGATTATTAATTCAACTGGGATAAACCCAAGGGACATATTTGCAGTAATTCAAACCCTTGGCAGCAAATAGTTTAATGTGAACATCAGGTCACTAGAGAAATTAACTTTATTTTGGAGACTATCAGGCAGAAGGAGGCCAGGACTTTTGGGAGGATTTTGTGGTCATTCCACTCACCAGGCTTAGGCTAATGATTGCTTCTTTTCTACTGAAATAAAACTTTGTGTTTGACGAGTCTGCTGTATTAGCTAATTAACATAGCCTCAGGGAAAAAAAACAGCAGAGAATTTCGGGTTTGGATGGACTGATACGAGTGTAACATGGTGTGATGGACAGGCCAGGTTATGATGAAATTTATCCCAGGTATGATATTTCCTTACAGTCTTTATCCTACTATATTTACATTAAAAAATACAAAAGTAGTACATTCATGTTTTGCAGACACTGTAGTTTGGCTCACTCAATAATCATTTTAATCACCTTCCCCCTTGTCTCCTACCACAGAGTCTGGAAAGCAACACACACACATTCCAAGACTTCGTTACAACCTGAGATGGCCATGAAATAAAGTTTGTGTTAGTGAGAAGTTCCCAGAAGTCCCTGTGGTAGGCTTTCATTTCTGAATAGAAAGACCAAGATTTGTGAGGTGAAGCCTTTTTGCCCTTCTGCCTTCTTCCAGCATGGAACTTAGATACAATGCCTGGAAGCAGCAGCCATCTTGTTACCAAGAGAATGAATGGTAAGCCAAAAAGTTTGGAGCAGAGATAGAAGGAGCCTGATTCCTTAATGACATCCTTTAGCACCTGTGCTGGTTCTGGTCCACCCACTTCTAGATTTTGTGTTCTGTGGAAGAAAAGCCTTTATTTCTTTAAACCAGTACCCTGGCTCTCAAACTCAGCTGCCCATTAGAATCACCTGTGGACGCTTTAATTTCCATTGCTTAAGTCACCCTGTATACCAACAATTGTATAGGAATTTCTGGTGATGGACCCTGAGCTTCAGTAATTTTTAAAGCTCCCCAGATGATTCCAATGTGTAGCCAAGTTTGAAAACCAATGGTTACGAGGTGCCTGAGTGGCTTAGTCATTAATCGTCTGCCTTCAGCTTGGGTCATGATCCTGGGGTCCTAGGATCGAGCCCTAGTCTTGGGATGGAGTCCCGCCCCTCGTTGGGCTCCCTGCTCAGTGGGAAGCCTGCTTCTCCCTCTCCCACTCCCCCTGCTTGTGCTCCCTCTCTCACTGTCTCTCTCTCTGTCAAATAAGTAAATAAAATCTAAAAAAACCCACAAAAACCCAAAACACCAATGGTTAAAATGACTACCTTCCCCCCTCAATTTTATTTACTTTTTTTCTTCATGATAAGTGTACTCTTTAATCCCCATCACCTATTTCACCCATTCCCCCACCCACCTCCCCTCTGGTAACCACCAGTTTGTTCTCTATAATTAAGAGTCTGTTTCTTGGTTTGTCTCTGTCTTTCTTTCCCCTTTGTTCATTTGTTTCTTAAATTCCACATGAGTGAAATCATATGGTATTTGTCTTTCTCTGACTAACTTTAGTTTACTTAGCATTGTACTCTCTAACTTCATCCATGTCATCGTAAATAGCAACATTTCACTCTTCTTATGGCCGAATAATATTCCCATATATGTGTGTGTGTGTGTGTGTGTGTGTGTGTGTGTGTCACATCTTCTCTATCCATTCATCTATTGATGGACACGGGCTGCTTCCATAGTTTGGCTGTTGTAAATAATGCTGCAATAAACAGAGGAGTGCGTGTATCTTTTTGAATTAGTGTTTTCGTATTTTGGGGGGACATACCCAGTAGTGCAATTACTGGATTGTAGAATATTTTTTAACTTTTTGAGGAACCTCCAAACTGTTTTCTGCAGTGGCTGCACCAGTTTTCATTCTCACCAATGGTGCACGAGGGTTCCTTCCTCTCCACATCCTCACCAACACTTGTTTCTTGTGTTTTTGATTTTAGCCATTCTGACGGGTGCGAGGTGATAGCTCATTGTGGTTTTGGTTTGCATTTCCCTGATAATAAATGTGATGTTGAGCATCTTTTCATCTGTCTGTTTGGCATCTGCATGTTTTCTTTGGAGAAATGTCTGTTCATGTCTTTTGTTCATTTTTAAATTAGATTATTTGGGGATTTTTGTTGAGTTGTATAAATTCTTTATATATTTTGAATACTAACCCTTTATCGACATGTCATTTGCAAATATCCTTTCCCATTCTGTAGGTTGCCTTTAGTTTTGTGGATTGTTTTCTTCACTGTGCAGAGATTTTTTATTTTGGTGTAGTCCCAATAGTTTTTTTTTTTTTTTTTTTAATATTTTATTTATTTATTTGACGGAGATAGAGACAGCCAGCGAGAGAGGGAACACAAGCAGGGGGAGTGGGAGAGGAAGAAGCAGGCTCATAGCAGAAGAGCCTGATGTGGGGCTCGATCCCATAATGCCGGGATCACGCCCTGAGCCGAAGGCAGACGCTTAACCGCTGTGCCACCCAGGCGCCCCCAATAGTTTATTTTTATTTTTATCTCCCTTGCCTCAGGAGATATATCTAGAAAAATGTTACGGCCGATGTCAGAGAGATTATTGTCTGTGCTCTCTTCAAGGATTTTTATGGTTTCAGGTCTCACATTTAGATTTTCAATCCATTTTGAATTTATTTGTGTGTGTAGTGTAAGAATGTGGTCCAATTTCATTCTTTTTCATGTAGCTGTCCAGTTTTCCCAGCACCATTTGTTGAAGAGACTGTCTTTTCCCCATTGTATATTCAGTCCTCCTTTGTTGAAGATTAATTGACCATGTAGTTGTGGGTTTATTTCTGGGTTTTATGTTTTATACCATTGATCTATGTATCTATTTTTTATTTTATTTTTATTTTTTTAAAGAATTTATTTATTTATTTGCCAGAGAGAGAGAGCTCGCGAGCACAAGCAGGGAGAGCAGCAGGCAGAGGGAGAAGCAGGAGGCTTCCTGCTGAGTAAGGAGCCCAAGGTGGGACTTGATCCCAGGAGCCTGGGACCATGACCTGAGCTGAAGGCAGATGCTTAACCAACTGTGCCACCCACGTGCCCCTGTGTGTCTATTTTTATGCCAGTACCATACTGTTTTAAACAGTACCATTTAAAAAAAAAAGATTTTATTTATTTATTCGACAGAGATAGAGACAGCCAGCAAGAGAGGGAACACAAGCAGGGGGAGTGGGAGAGGAAGAAGCAGGCTCATAGCGGAGGAGCCTGATGTGGGCCTCGATCCCATAACGCTGTGATCACGCCCTGAGCCGAAGGCAAACGCTTAACCGCTGTGCCACCCAGGTGCCCCTAAACAGTACCATTTTGTAATATAACTGGCAGTCTGGAATTGTGATACCTCTAGTCCTTTCTTTCTCAAGATTGCTTGGCTATTGAAGGTGGAAACCACGGTTCTTTGTTTTTGTTGTGTCGTTGTTGTTGTTGTTATTCCCAGGTGGACACTATTGCTACAATACACGTGTCCAAACTGTATTTAAACAAGAGAAGCCCATAAATTCCCCCGTCTCCAATCAGCTCCATCTCTACTACAACCCCCAGGAGAATCACAGTCCTCAGAGTGCTGTGCCACCGCTTTCAGACTTTCCTCTCTGCACACACTAATGCAGATTAGCTTTCTATCACAAAAGTCTTTCCAGAGCCTGTCCAACTAGAGTGTGAAGACTGACATCGCCACATAGCCTGGAAAAATCAGGACAAATGCTGATTTCAAATTTTCTATCTCCAGGGGCACCTGGGTGGCTCAGTCGGTTAAGTGTCTGCCTTCAGCTCTGGTCATGATCGCAGGGCTCTGGGATGGAGCCCCACCTCAGGCTCTCTGCTCAGTGGGGAGTCTGCTTCTCCCTCTGCTGCTTTCCTGCTTGTGCTCTTTCTCTCTGTGTCAAATTAATAAATTAAAAATGGAAAAAGAAAAGCACTATGGAGGTTCCTCGAAAAATTAAAAATAGAAATACCATATGATCCAGCAATTCAATTTCTGGGTATATATGCCAAAGAGATGAAACACTACCTCTAAAAACTGCAGGCACCTGCAGATTTATTGCAGCATTATTTACCATAGCCAAGATATGAAAGCAACCTAAATGGCCACTGATGGATGAATAAAGAAAATGTGGTATATGTATACAATAGAATATTATTCAGCCATAAAAAAGAATGAAATCTTGCCATTTGCAACAACAAATAGACCTTGAGGGCATTATGTTAAGTGAAATAATTCAGAGAAAGACAAATACAGTATACTCTCACTTATATGTGGGCTAATAATAATAATAGTAATAAAGAGTAAAAAAGAACTCATGGATGCAGAGAACAGATTGGTGGTTGCCAGAGGCAGGAGTGGGGGTGGTGAGGTGGGCGAAATGGTGAAGGGGGTTAGAAAGTACAAACTTCCAGCTGTAAAATAAATGAGTCATGCGGATGTAATGTACAACATGGTGACTATAGTTACTAATACTGTTATTGTATATTTGCAAGTTGCTAACAGAGTAGATCTTAAAAGTTCTCATGACAAGAAAAAAATTTTCACAACTGTGTGTGGTGATGCATATTAACTAGATCTTTGTGGAGATCATTTTGCAACATATACAAACATCAAATCATTATGTCGTATACCTGAAACTAACATAATGTTATGTGTCATTATATTTCAATAAAAAAAAAGGGGGGGTGCCAGGCCAACTCAGTTGGTTAAGCATCTGCCTTCGGCTCAGGTCATGATCCCAGGATGGTGAGATCAAGCCCAGCATTGGGCTCTATGCTCAGCGGGGAGTGTGCCTCTCCCTCTCCCTCTGTCCCTCCCCCTGTTCATGCTCTCTCTCTCTTGAATAAATAAATAAAATCTTAAAAAAATATTTTAAAAATCCTGTGCCCCTATGTAACTTGGGGTGTTTTACTAACTCTCTATGCTTCACTTTTCTTATCCATAAAGTAAGGCTATTATTGTGAGGGTTAAAGGGGATAGTACATGTAAGCATTTAGAAATGTGCCTAGTACATATTAAATGTCCCATAAATATTAACCATTATGATTAGTTGTATTAATTTGAAAACTTAATCCTGAATACCTATGCTCAAATGTGAATTCTTTTTTGTGGGATTTTTTCCCCTCCAGACCTTCAGTGGACGTGGATTTCTCCTCCCTGCAACCCCCTCAATTTCTATTGAATTCCTTGTTGGGATTTCACAGTAATATCCTGTTTTCCTCTTCTCACTGTACACATTCTTTCTGAGCTCTAGTTACCACCGTATGCTGCATGGCTCCCACATCTGAAGCTCAGTCTGAATTTTTTTTACATACACTCCAGACTCCTGTGGCCTTTCACATCTGTCAAACAGCCTGTCACTTGTGTCTCCGGTGGATCCACTTCTCTCACCCCGTTTGTCACAACCCCAGTTGGGACCATTGTCTTCTCTTTCAACTACTGCAGTAGCTTCCCACTCCAGCCTTCACTCTGTAACTTTTTTTTTTTTTTAAAGATTTTATTTATTTATTTGACAGAGAGAGACAGCCAGCGAGAGAGGGAACACAAGCAAGGGGAGTGGGAGAGGAAGAAGCAGGCTCCCAGCAGAGGAGCCTGATGTGGGGCTCGATCCCAGAACGCCAGGATCACGCCCTGAGCCGAAGGCAGACGCTTAATGACTGCGCCACCCAGGCACCCCCACTCTGTAGCTTTAGCAATATTTCTGAAGTGTAAAACTGTCACGGTGTCTGTCCCCTGCTTCAATCTCTTCAATGACTCTCTATTGTCTTCGTGGTAAAATAGAAACTCCGTAACAAAGTTTACAAGTTCATTCATGATCTGGCCCATGCTTAGCCTTCCAGCCTCATCTTTTGTCCTTCCCTTCTTCACACCCTGAGGTCCAAACTTACTGAATGAATCCACTGTGCTGTCTGCCATTTCAGGGTTTTGGCACTTGCTGTTCCCTTCACTAGTTTCTCTACTCCTTGCCTCCCAACCCCCATCTTTGCCCTGCACCACTTTGTCTGCCAAACTCCTACTGATTCTTCACGTGTCAGTTCAAGTATCACCTCCTCTAAGAAAAATTTCTTTGACTCCCGCACTTGGGTTAAGGTACCTCCTATGTGCCCTTTAAAGACCCATTCTCATCATGGCACTATTCCCACTATATTGTAATTCCCTGTTTATTTATCTGGGTCACCTACTACAGGGAGAAACAGATAAGCTTGATGGAGACAAGGTTTGCATAATCAGTATCTATCAGGCACTTCCTCTATATCTTCTGGGAACAGCATATCTTTTCTGATAACTCATTCTCTCTCTCTCTCTTTTTTTTTTTTAAGATTTTTTTTTATTTATTCGACAGAGAGAGAGAGAGACAGCCAGTGAGAGAGGGAACACAAGCAGGGGGAGTGGGAGAGGGAGAAGCAGGCTCCCAGCAGAGGAGCCTGATGTGGGGCTCGATCCCATAACGCCGGGATCACGCCCTGAGCCAAAGGCAGATGCTTAACAACTGAGCCACCCAGGCGCCCCTGATAACTCATTTTCTTGTAGTTTCTGGAGGGTTTGGTAGGTTTTTACATGACTTAGATCAAAGGTCCCAATGGGACCAATCATGGTACAAAGGATGTGGTAGAATAATAATAAAACGTAATGGATGCTGGATTCAAATTCAGACTTTTCCCTTTAATAGTGTGTGAACATTTTTGTGGTTTTCCTGCTTGCTCTTCCTTCCTTCCTCCCTCCCTCCCTCCCTCCCTCTTTCTTCTTTCTTTCTTTCTTTCTTTCTTTCTTTCTTTCTTTCTTTCTTTCTTTCTTCTCCTTCCTTTCTCTTTCTTTCAAGATTGTATTTATTTGACAGAGAGAGAGCACAAGCAGGGGGAGTGGCAGACAGAGGGAGAAGCAGATTCCCTGCTGAGCAGAAAGCCTGATGTGGGACTTGATCCCAGGACCCCAGGATCATGACCTGAGCTGAAGGCAGACACTTAACCAACTGAGCCACCCAGGCTCCCCGTGGTTTGCCTTTTCACCTGTAAATGTGTAAAATAATGCCTACCTTGTGACAGATTCATTTTGAAGCATGACATCAATTATTGTAAATCTGATCAGGTGGTGGTTACAGATGTAATTTTATCGTTGGAACGGTTCAACACACCTGGCATGCAGCTGTTGATCTGAAAGCTTTTTCTCCCCCCTACGTTTGTTAGTAAAGATTGTCAGGAGCCGATTGCTTTCAATTTGTAAGGCCAACAATATACCTTCACTCTCCTACCTCAGGGGTGTGTCTGCTCTTCAGCCCCATGTCATAATCTTGTTCCAGGAGACCTAATTGCCCTTCCATTCTGAATCACCCTGGTTGATTAAATTGATGATATCATGCTGATGCTATCATGCTTCCTGGTAAGCAGGAAGCAGCAGCTATGCTAGATACATTAGAAAGATAGATGCACGCAGAGGGTGGGAAATAGAGTCCACAAAAATTCAGGGGCCTGTCATCTTGGTGAAATTTCTAGAGGCTCAGTGATCTGGGGCATGGTGAGGTATCTCTTCCAAAGTGAAGAAAAAGTTGTTGCATCTGGGCCCTCCTACCACTAAGAAAGAGATACAATACTGATTGGGCTGCTTTAGTTTTTCGAGGCAACATAAAACTCATCTGGACATGCAACTCTCACTGATTTACTGAGAACCCTGAGAAGCTGCCGGTTTTGAGTGAGACCCCCGGCAAGAGAAGGCTCTGCATCAGGTCCATGAGGCCATACAAACTGCTCTACCGCTTGGTCCGTAAAAAGCACAGTGATACTTGGAGTGCCTGTGGCAGATCGGAACACTGTGGGGCAACTTCAGCAGGCTCCTAGAGGTGAACCACAGCGCAGACCCTGAGGATTCAAGGGCAAAGGTTCACTATCCTCTGAAGAGAAGTAGTCTCAGAAGAAACAGTGTCGAGGTTGTAGCTGGGCCTTCGTAGAGACTGAATGACTGACCATGAGTCACCAAGGTACTGGGTAATATAAGTTGCCCATGATGAACTGGATATTGTTTAACTCTGCGAGCCATTAAATTGGGCATTCACAGCAGCATTCTATCATCAGACGGAAGCGGCATATAGGAGACCAGGCTCAGGTAAGTCCTGAAGGCACAAATAAGTTGTAGAAGTAATGGCACGTGCCCTACAGTCCATGCTCCTCACATGGTCTCTTCCCTCAGCTGGGATCTGTGCCTCTGGGGGGGTCCCCTATGACAAGCTGGCTAAGGAGGAAAAATTCCAGGCCTGGTTTAAGATGGGTTTGTCTAACATGCTGGTGCTACCCCAACGTGGATGGTTGTAGCCCTGCAGGCCTGCCAATAGGGGTGGCTTCAGAGGGTGAGAGAGAAGGAAAATCCTCCCAGTCGGCAGAAGTGACACGTGAGTAGTGGCTAATATTTTTGTTGGGTAGTCAAGACTTAGAAGGATCATGACTGAAAAATTGGTGATAAGGAGGTCTGTGTGTAGAAATCTCTGACTACGATCAGAGTGTTAAGATATTGTGTCCCATGTGAAAGCTCACCAAACAGAAATCTCATCTGAGGAAGATATTAAGCAGATGAATGAGGTGAGCTGTTTGTGGATATCTGTTAATCTCTTTCCTCAGCCAGCCTTGTCTTAGTCCAATGGAAGCCAAATGAAATGGTCCATGGGGGTTATTTATTAATGGGCTCAGCAACATGGACTTCCAATTACCACTGCTGAATGTCCAGCCAGACAAAAGCAGAGACCAACACTGAGCATTCAATATGGCGCCATTCTCTGGGAGCACCAGAAAGCCATGTAGTAGAAGGATGATGACAGGGTTGCCTGGGTGGCTCAGGTGGTTAAGTGGCTGCCTTCAGCCCAGGTCATGATCCCAGGGTCCTGGGATCAAGTCCCACATTGGGCTCCCTGCTCAACAGGAGCCTGCCTTTTCTTCTCCCTCTGCCTGCCACTCCCCTGCTTGTTCTCTCTCTCTCTCTCTGTGTCAAATAAAGAAATAAAATCTTAAAGAAAGAAAGTAAGAAAGAAAGAAAGAAAGAAAGAAAGAAAGAAGGAAAGAAAGAAGGAAAGAAAGAAAGAAGGTTGATTACAAAAGATCTTCTCTATCACGGAAGGGACAGAACTTTGTTGTCAATGAAATAGACACTTACTCTGAACACAAATTTACCTTCCCTATTCCCAAAGCCTCTACCAAAACCACCATCCCAGGATTTACACAATGTTTTATTCACGTGGCATTTCATAGAGCATTGCTTCTGATCATGGAATTCGCTGAAAATGAAGTGTGGTAATGACTCATGCTCATGGAATTCACTGGTCTTGTAATGTTTCCCATTACTTTAAAGTCACTGGCCTGATAAAGGGGTTGTATGACCTTTTAGTAATAGTAACAACATTTTCAACTTAGTTATGTTACTAGTTGGGTGGAAACACTTTGCAGAGCTGGGGCAAAGTCTTCCACGATATAATATGTGCTCTAAATCAGTGACCAATTGCTGTTTTGCTAATAGCCGGTTTTTAATGGGTCCAGGAATCAAGGGGTGGAAATGGGAATGGTTCCTCTTACTTCCTGTTACTTTTAGTGGTCCACTAGCAAAATTTTCACTTCTATCTCCACTATTTTAGGCCCTGCTGGTCTAGAAGTCTTATTTCACAAGGGAGGAGTGTTTCCACTAGGGAACACCTCAATGGTATTATTAAACTGGCAGTGAGGACTACCAGTTGGCCACTTTGAGCTCCTCATGCCAATAAATCAACAGGAAAAGAAGGGGGTTATTAAACTGACTGGGAATATTTAATCCTGAGTATTAAGGGAAAATTGGATTTTTCCTCAGAGAGTAGCCCTTAGAGGCCTGTGTGCCCCATGTATCAAGGCCGAGTCTGCTGAATTAGACCTGTATTTAGTGAGGATTCTTATTAATTGCAAAGAATAGAATCCCAAATCAAAGCAGCTTGGGAGAAACAAGGAATTTCCTCACAGAATAGTGTCCTGGAACTCAAGGGCAGGACTGCAGTTGGCCCTGAGGAATGAAGGGGAACCAGACTGTCAAATGGTGGCATAGCTTTCCATATCCCATTTCTGCTTCTCGCTGCACATCGGTTTCATTCTTCTCACCGTAGACCCATCTTCCCTGCTCCTGAGTTCATGTGGCTGAAAACGTGGCTGCTAGTAGTAACAGCTCTAGCTACCTGGAGATGGATCTCGCTTTCCTGTTCCAGATGCAAACTTCCTGGGAGAAGAATTCTGATTAGTCCAGCTTGGTTCAATGTTGGGGACAGGGGGTGTGTCTTGTACTAACACGGTGGCTTCCATGAAAACCTCACGGGTAGAGTTGGTTGGTTAGGAGGTTGATAATGCGTGGGGAGGTGATTGTGAAAAAGTCTGTTCCCGGAAGAAAAAGAAGGATGCTGGGCTGACAAATTATGAGTGTCTACTACTAAGCAGTCCAGTTTTTCTGCCTACTGATGAGGGAACAGAAGGCCAGCTGAGGACAAAGCAGAAACTGACACTCCACAACCCCCCTCCCCCGTGGGATGTGTGTGACATTCCTCAGGCACTCCTGGCTGCCCTAAAGGACAAAGAAACAGTTAACCTACAGATACCACAATCCTACAAGACTTAAGTCTCCCTCAGTTTACAAATGTCTTAGCAGTTTACAAGAATGAAGCATTTCTACCAATAACCTAGCTTCCGGAAGAGAATGTAGATACAATGAAATGTCCTTATAATCTGCAGCCTCCAGGAAGTTCCCAACCACCTTAATGTTAACGCCTTGCTGGAGGGCAAAACCACCTTAACTTGACAATGGCAAGGCCTCCGGTATCCTGTGAATCTTCTTTAACATATGAAAGTATTTTCTCAGCCTCCCTTTTTCCTTACCTCCCCCAACCCCATGGTATATAACAGCCACCTCTCACAACCCGGGGCTGCAGCTCTTTCTGCCCACGGGTCCTGTCCCTGTGCTTTAATAAACCACCATTTTGCACCAAAGACACCTCAAGAATTCTTTCTTGGTCGTCGGCTCCGGACTCCACCCCACTGCACCTCACCTATATTCCACAACCTCCTCATACTAATAGTAACGAAAGTAAATGAAGAAATGAATAATAATTGCTATTTATTGAGTTTACTATGTTCTAGACACCAAATACATATATGGTATCTAGCACAACAAAGGATTGTTGTGAGGATTTAATGAGTGTGTATATCTTTATATCCCTATATATCTATATCTATATTTTTAAAGATTTTATTTATTTGACTAGAGAGAGACAGCCAGTGAGAAACGGAACACAAGCAGGGGGAGTGGAGAGGAAGAAGCAGACTTCCCAATGGATCAGGGAGCCCAATGCGAGGCTCCATCCCAGGACTCTGGGATCACGCCCTGAGCTGAAGGCAGACGCTTAACGACTGATCCACCCAGGCGCCCCTGTATCTATATTTTTATCATAGTCTACAAGGTAAGTTTAATTTTTATCCCCTTTTTACAAATGAGAAAAAGGAGACTTACAGAGTTAAGTAACTCGCCCAAGAAATGTCTGAGTTGGTACTTGAACCCAGACTGACTTGTTTCCAAGGGCTGCTCTTGTGGCATGACACCCACACTGGTTCTCCAGGTTCTAAGCACTCCGTGTCATCGCAAATCCCAGAGACGTGGCTGGGCCTTTGAAGCCCTGTGTAGGTCTTACTAGTTACTTTTTCTGGCCTGGATTTTGTCCCTGGACGCCATGTGTCTGATTCTGTGGGATCAATTGACCCTGAACCTTGGTTTTCTTATATGTAAAAAAAAGGGTCATGGAAGCTACATGAGGGCAAATATTTTTGTCTGTTATGTTCACTGCTCACACCTTGTGCCCAAAACAGTTCTGGGCACTTGATAGCTATTCATTAAATGAATTAATGAGACAAAGTGAGACCCACAAGTGTCCTGTTTGAGGAATATTAGGACATTTCTTGTCTTTTGGCTATTAAGCTTTGTGTATGGTTTTAGGCAAGTGACAGGGAGAGATGTGGAGGGGATTTTTCAGAAGCTGTGTCTATGGGAGGGAAGAGGAAGGGAGAGAGAGGTGGGAGGAACTGCCCCAGGAGTGTCAGACAGATGAGGGAGGAGAGGAGGGAGAAGACAGTGGGTGTTGGACTCAGATTTATTAGTGGTCTGCAATGGAAATGTCCCCTCTCTGTCCCTGCGGGATCCGGGTAACGTCTGTATTGCTCGATGTTGCTGTAGTGGTGGGTCTGTCAGTTGATGGCCTCGAGGTGGGGAACTGACACGGGGCTCAGCACACACCGGTTACCATGCAATAACATAAGGTAAGTGCAATCTCTGGCCCAGTCCCTGGCCCGTGGAAATCACTCAGTGGATGTTTCTTTCCCTGGGAGCCCATGACCTTGCTGACCTCCTGCATCTCCCTGAACACCCCGCACAGGGCTTGGATGCAGAGACTTCTCAGAATGTCTGCCTCCCTGCCAAGCAAGTTTTCCGAGGGCTCTGCTGGACAGCATGACAAAGTGCGCTGAGCTACGGAGACTTTTGTGCCATTTCCCTCTGTGCGGAGTTCCTGCATGCCCGCCAGGCAGGAGCACAGCTGACACACGCACACTCACAAAGGAAAACACTTGTTAGCCCGGCTGGGAGACTCCTGGGTAAGCACTGATGTAATTTGTTTTCACAAAAACTCTAACAGGCTTCTGAGTTAAGCGTTTGCTCAGCTGACCTTTGCCAGAAACGACAGTTGCTCTGTGTCACTGCCTGTTGACAATGGTCTTCATAGTCACACATTGTACTCAAAGGCCAAACACTCCAGGGCAACATCACGAAGGAGGTGAGCTGCTCCAGGGGTCTGGAAGGATCGCGTTGGGGCGCAGCCAGGGCTGGGCCCCGGGATTCTACTCCAGGTAGAGAAAGGAAATGACAAGTTCGGGCCCCTGCTGTCCTGCGGCGCAAATGCTCCCAGGGTTGCCATACATATTTTAATCAGGATGAAGCTTTCTTTTGAATCGGAAGAATGCAAGCTCAGTACCTACTTGTTTGCCTCTCCTGCCAGACTGTGATGCCTGAGAAGGCGGGAGCTCGGACGTGTTCCTCGGTCCACGCCTGCCGCTTAGCATCAAGGCAGGCACAAAGGACGCATTTGACGAAAGTCTGTGGGATGAAACATGGATGGAGTGTCCTCCTCTGAGTCCTCTGTTTTCAGGCTCTTCTTTATGTCCTTCCTTTGGCGTGGGTCCCCGCTCGCGGCAGGTGTCTCCTAAGAGCTTGTGTCCCTATGTTTCCTTTTCATCCTGGAAACGGAAGTTCATTTTGAAGGCTGCTCTATTGTTTGTACTGCTTGTAATCCCAAACTGAATGGGACCAATTTGTCGCGTGCTTGGCTGGTCTTCACACGGCATGTTTTTGTGATACGTAACATTTCCTTCGAGACCAAGTGTGGCCTGGTATCGTGGCAAGAACCAGAGCACGCAGGGCTGTTAGTGTTCTGAACTGCAGCTTTCCCACTTTCTAATTGTGTAATTCTGACAAATTAGTGGATTTCATCGAACCTCAGTTTCCTCTGTCCATAAAGTGGGTACAAGAAGGTGAGCTTCGCTGAGATTGAACCCAAAGATTTTTTTATTTCTTTATAAGTAGAGAGTGCAAAAGAACTGTCATTTAAAATTCACAGAAGGGTCATACCTCCTAAAAGAGGTAGTATCTAGGAAAATGCTTCCTATGGGTCTTATGCAAATTGTGGGTCAAGGATCTTACTCTGAAATGGGGTGGGTTTGATATTCTCTGGCTCCAAGAAGTGAAAATGTTGGCAAAATTGTGTAAAAAGTTGTCCTTATATTAGGTGGACTTAATCTCTCCAAATGGTTTCTTTTGGAGCAGTGTTTATGTCCTAAGTATGCATTTAGACTGCCGTCTGTCTCTTATTGCTTTTAGAAAATGGATGAGCCATTTTTAAACTCGTCAGTCACAGAGCTGAGACATTGAAGACACCTGGGAGACTATGAGCTGGTCCTAAACTCATGTGAGAAGAGAGAATGTGAAAAAGCACTTGCCCGGGCTTGATGGGGCTCAGGATGGGCCGGGCTGCAGTCTTTTTTTTTTTTTTTTTTAAGATTTTATTTATTTATTTGTCAGAGAGAGAGAGAGCACAAGCAGGGGACAAGAAGCAGAGGGAGAAGCAGGGTCCCTGCTGAGCAGGAAGCCCGATGCGGGACTCGATCCCAGACCCTGAGATCATGACCTGAGCCAAAGGCAGATGCTCAACCGACTGAGCCACCCAAGCGTCCCCAGGCTGCAGTCTTATACGCACGCTGTCCTACGGTCACAAAGCCCGTTCTGATAGCGTTGCAAAGCTGGAGTCTTCCCTGAAATGGACACTTCAATTGTCTGGCCTCTTGGAACGAGATCAGTCCGAAAGCAGGAAATAAGGACAAAGGAGATGGGCCTTAGATTGAAGTGTGGGGAAATAACAACCTCCTTTATCTGGACCTATTTGGGGAATCCAAAGTATTCCCACTGTGGGAGGCAGGCTGGCCCTTGCCCCACGGCAGCAGCAGAGAAGAGGATAAAAGTCAAACCCGGGGCCTGGGAAATTGGAGCAGTCATACTGGGTTTTAAGTTTCTCTCTGTCGTAATTCTTTTCTCTTCTCTCCAAGTCTGGGTTATCACAATGGGAAATGGGGAAAGGGTCTGTACAGCTCCTGCTGGGGCCGAGCAGTGGGCTTAGGAAAGTAGTTCCCAATGGGAAGCAGATGTTCAGCCCCGGGGGTCCTGCCTGTGGAGCCAGGCAGCTGGCTGTGGTGGAAAGCACAGGAGAGACGGGTGGGCTGTGCAGACGTGCCCCAGGGGGAGTTGGTAAAAGGCTGGGTTTTTGGAGATCTCAAGCTCTAATGATTGGGGCATCAAGTAGAAACCTGAGTTTACAACCTGGTGGTGGCACGTATTTGAGGCACGTCAGGATACGACTGTCGACTTCATTCAGCTGTAAAGGGCTTGTGTCGCGGTCAGGTTTTACTAGTGCAGCTACCGTTGTTACTCATAAAAGTGGAATTGGTTGATCTCTGAGACAGCTTCTTGCTCAACGATTCGGGACGCCTCAGGCTTGCTGGAAGCATCAGTGGAGTCCAGCCTGGCTCGAGTGTCCACTGGTTCCCCCACCACATCCTCCTCACTCACCATCCTGCTTCTGTTCAACCTGCACGGCGCGTGGGGTGATGCTGGACTGTTCCAGAACGTGCAGCCAGGACAATGTTGTAATCCACGAGGAGTCATTCTTAAGTGTAGAGAAGCTTGTGCTTCAGATCATCAGTCACATTCTTGGAAATGATGGTTCTGAAGTTTCCCTGGTTGCAGGAGGGCCAATTCCCAGTTATCTTGTGACATGCTGAGAAGTGGTTTGAGCATTTTTTAAAAGCAGAAGAGACATCTCAGGAGGAGCATAAACCAAACCTCAGTCTCGAAATAGCAAAACAACATAAATTTTTCTTAAAATTTACACATGAGCAGATCAGGCCATGCCATGGGACAAGGCCAAGGAGCCATGTGGCAGGTTGTATTTTCCAAAGATAGCCACACCACCCTCTCTCCTCACATGTTTTCTATGATGATACTTTGACATTCCTCCTTTTGAGAGATGGGATCTACGTTCCATCTCCCTGAATCTGGGCAGGCTTGTGACTTTGGGGGAAGTAATGCTATGTGACTGAGCCTAGGTCATAAAAAATGATACAATTTCTGCCCGATTCTTGCAGAATGCACACTCTTGGAACCTGTGTTAGATACCTATCGCCGTGTAACAAATTACCCCGAAGCTTAGCAATATACAACAACACACTCATGCTATCACAGTTTCTCTGAGTTAGGGATTCAGCTGTGGCTGGGTTTGCTCCTCTGCTGTCGGATTGCTCATAAAGCTACAGTCAGGGTTTTGACTAGAGCTGGGGTCTTTTCCTCCCTGGCTGTTGACCAGGGTAACCCTCAATTCCTTGTCATGGGGGTCTCTCCAGCATGGCAGCTTGCTTCATCAACGTGAGCAAAAGAAAGAGAGTCTGATCTTGAGGTAGAAGTCACAATTTTCAGAACCTAATCATGGAAGAAATATGCACTCAATGTTACCATATTTTATTGGTTAAAAGCAAGTTACTCAAGGGGCTGGGATTACACAAGCCTGGGAATACCAAGAGGTAGGGATCATTGGGGGACATCCTAGCGGCTTCTTACCACAGAACCTAACCACCATACTATGAGGAAGCCCAGGTGGGGAGGCGACATGTAGACGTACCAGCATTAAATGCATGAGTGAAAGAGCCTTCAGATAATTCTAGCACTCAGCCATTGAGTGACCTCCAGCCCTCCAGACTTCCCAGCTGAGGCTTCAGACGTGTGGAACAGATATAAACTGTCCTTGCTATGCTGTTTCTGAATTTCTGATCCATGGAATCCTTGAGAATAATAAACTGGTTGTTGTCTTATACCACTAGGTAGGGACTAGAACAAGTCACGTATCTTGAAGCTTCATTGATCACCTGGTCACCTGGTTTGACCACATGAAACACCCACTGCACAATTTTTGCAACTAAATTGGCATCACATTTCAGCCCAAAGTCTGTAACCTGAAAATACTCTGAGAGTCCACACAGGTTTCAAAGGCCTTGTCCCTTTCTAGTGGCTGCAGGCACTACTTACTTTTGGCTCATCTAAAAAAACTGGCACCCACTTTGGGTGTCTTTCCTATAGCAGCCGTTTATAAAATACTCTCATGGGGCATAAGACAAACTGAATTTTCCCAGGATTTCTGGGATTCAGCTGAGCTTTCATAGCCAAGGGCACACTTCTGAATCAGACAGGATGTTCTAAGCTTTATTTTCAGTCAATTTTGAATAGGACAATTATAGTGCTTGGTCTGGCGTGAACTATGCATCAGAATAATTCTGCATGCTTTTGTTTACACACGTGTGTTCATGCGGAAAACATTGTGAATTACTTTACTATCTGGCACTGGAATTCCTCTATAGGAGGGAAGTAACTTGTTCGAAAAAGGAGTTTGGTAAAGAAGCAGTAGGGGTGTAAGGATGTGCCCCGATCTCACCTCCTGCCCCAGCCTCTCTGCATTGAGATCAGGAAAGGAATTTTTTTCTGACTTTGAGAGATGGTAGGGGAGTGGCAAGAACAGAAGAAAGAGGAGAAGGACAAGAGAGGAAGCAGAAGATTATGTGAAGGTGGGTACAGTGAGATGTAGTGTTGGGACCAATAAAGGAAACCCTCATAAGGGGGCAGCTAACAAGGACTGAGGATAGCAGGGATGTACAATGAGGATTTCTAGGTTGTCCGTTGTATAGTGAGCGATGGGGGCTCCCTCCCTGTGACACCCCCAACATTGTCAGCAAAGTCTAGCAATCTCATACATGGTATGTTTAACCTTTTTTTCTGCGAGGGACACATGGGTGGCTCCATTGGTTGAGCGTCCAACTCTTGATTTTGGCTCAGGTCATGATCTCAGAGTCATGGGATCGAGCCCCATGTCAGGCTCTGAGCTCAGTGGGGAATCTGCTTGTCCCCCTCCCTCTGCTCCTCCCCCGCTTGCTCTCTCTCTCTCTCTCGAATAAATAAAATCTTAAAAAAATTTTTTTTTCCATGAAAGGGATACATTTTGTGCTGGATTGATTTGGAACTGAACAAAGAGCACCCCCAAGAGACCAGGATGGAAGAGTATACCCGTCATGTGCGTTTTCAAGACTCCTAGGGAAAGCTCGGGACTTCCACAGGCCGTTACGTCTGGGTATTTGGAGCAGGTGTTGCCTGACCCTCATGATGCAGACAGGTCCCAGCCCGCATGGGAGCCGCCTGAGCACCCACGTGCGTCAGGCCCAACCTGCTTTCTGGCTCCTAGGTCGTTCCTTAGTTTTCCACCCTTTCCTTTCCCTTGGCCTATATATGTGACCCCCAGACCTGCACATACAGACCCAGCCCTTTCCAGGTCCCTGGGGCATTCTGGAGATGCAGGAGGCATTTAATAGATCCAATCTGACGGTCTAGGGCTCCGCATAAAGTCAACAGTTGCTGCTCAGACTTCCTGACTTTATGCCCCTGTCCTGAAAACCAGAACCTATTTTATTCTCAAATCCTGGGGCCATCTCTCCTTCCGCACCCCAGGGGCCTCAGGACTTATAATTGGACGTCTGCTTTGAAATTTATTCTTAAATTTCTTCTCTGGTATTCCATCCAGTCGTTTCCTCTTAGGAATGAGAAACCTTGAGCTCTAGGCCTAGATCTGACACCAACTTGCTATTTCACTTTTGCAAAGTCACTTTTACTCTCTGGCACTTGATTCCTCACCTGTAAAACATTGTGGTTGGGAAGATGATTATTAACTCAGCAGGCTTGAACACGAGTTATGCAGGCTCCTCGGCAACGTGGACTAGATGGGATGGGTCCCAGCAGTTAACCAGTCCTGGCAGGGGCTCTAAAGATGTGGTGAATTGTAGCCAGGTTGGGGCAAGGCTTGTGAGTGCAGGGCTCCCTCCAGTGTTAGAGGGCAGCTGAGGAGCATGACGTACACACAGGCAGGGAGTCTTGGTTTTTAATACTCAGGCCGTGGAACACACAAATGCAGCCGGCGGCTGGGGGCTGTAGAGCAGGGTTTGGCGTCACTGTGCTGGCCGGGGCAGACAGGGACTTGTAACCACAACCAGAACCCAAGAAAGAGGAATTGGGCTCACGGCAACACTCAGTTTTCAGGGGGCAATGGAAAGACAGTCAGGGGGACTGAGGCTGAAAGGCAGGTGTATGGCCTGAATCAACACAGCTGGCAGGTTGAGACTAGGAAGCCATGGGGGTTATTTCTAGCTTCTTAGTTTTCATTTGTTTGTTTGTTTTTGTTTTTAACAAAAACAACGAGATTCTTTCTGGGCAACTATACCAGCTAGTGCATTGAAATAGCTCAGGTCCTCCCTCTTCTATTCAGATCTGCCCTAGACTAGGGCTAATCGTGCCTGGGAGGAAGATGGATGGCTGAGACCAGATGTCCCCAGGCCAGATCTTCCAGCATTCTTGGAACAGCCTCAGATATGTCAGGAGGGGTCAGATGAGGACAGCCCATAGCACCCCTCCTGCTCACAGTGAGTCTAGGCCGGTGCACACCTGGATTGGGCCCCTTTGAATCACGTGTGTTGGATCAGTCCTTGAGCAGAACACTACACATACTTGTGGGGTTCACACTAGTGTGGGGGAAAGAAATCACAGTGTCTGACACACGGAAGTCCATCAACATATGTTGGTTAAATGAATGAAAAATGAAAGTTGAGTAAAACGAACAGGAAAGACTGATGGCTGAGAGAAAGGGTAGAATAACAGTGATCCTGGGAAATAGTCCTCTCGCCCTCATGTGATCCTTACTATCAACAACTGAGTCTTAACCTTTCCCCTATAACAAGAAAAATAATTCTCAAAACACATTTTCAGATTATAGATTGCCAGACCCAGGGAGATGTTCTTACCCTTGACCCAGTAATCCTACTCTTGGGATTCCATCATAAGGAAATAATTCAACAAAAACAAAAATCTAAGTGCACAAAGGTATTTATGACAACATTATCTGAGACAGTAGAAAAATGGAAACAGCTCACATGGCCAACAATAAGGGACAGGCTGAGTAAATTTTGGTCCTTCTACTCAATGTAATATTCTGAAACCATTAAAAAGATCACTGTGAAGATTATGTACCAAACACATAATAAATAACTCTATTAAAAAGAAGCACATGAAATGCTACATACATTATTAGTGCAAATGGGTGGGTACTGTTTCTCATGTCAACCGATTTATTTGTTCAATTTCCTATTGCTGTGGTTAAATTCCAAAAGGAATGTAAAAGGTACTTCAGAATATCTAAGGTTCCCCACCTTTCCTCTGACTTAAAAAATGATACATGTTAGAATCCTGGGAAGATGGCAGGAGTGGGGAATCTTCTTGAATCATCATATGAAAACAGAGCAACTGGCTAAGCAAGTTAAAAACCTAGCGACAACATTTACAACGAAACTGAGTGACAAAATACAAGCACCGACAACCATGATGTGTCCTGGGCGTCTGGGCAAGAGAGAGCGGCCGGAAGCCACAGGGCATCTGATGGACCTGAACAATTCTGAGAGAGTATCCAACACGATGCAAGGTACATAAGGTCAATTTGAGGGCAGCTGCTCAAACTGGAAGGACTTGGCCCACTCCAATCAAGGATGAGAACAAAGGGCTTTCAGGTAAAAGGCCTAAAGGTACAGGGTATTCTAGCGTCTTTGAACAGGAACTCTTGAAACTCAGTAGCCTGTGTGTCACTTAAAGACAAGATCCCATACTTTGGAAAATTTCTATCAGAGGAATAAAAATTGGTAACATAGGGAAAAAAAAAAAACCCTAAAACAAGAACATTCAGCTAAAAGTGGGAGGGGTGAAAAGAATCAGGAAAATCTCAGAAAGAAAGGCATTTTTTAAAAAATAAATTATTTTATTTATTTATATTTTTTATTTTTTAAAGATTTTATTTATTTATTTGAGAGAGAGGTTGAGAGAACGAGCGGCAGGAGGGGCAGAGGGAGAAGCAGACCCCCCCACCCCCCCACGGAGCAGGGAGCCGGATGGATGCCGGGCTTCATCCTGGGACCCCAGGATCATGACCAAAGGCAGAGGCTTAACCAACTGAGCCACCCAGGTGCCCCTAAGCCATTGTTTTTAACAACATCTTTAAAGTACTAAAAGGAACATCTGTGAATCTAAAATCCTCTATCCATGAAAAATGTCCTTTAAAAATGAAGGTAAAGATTTTTTCAGACAAATAAAAGCTGAGAGCATCTGTGGCTATTACTTTTACTACAAAAATGTTAAATAAATGTTTTTAATAAGTATATTATAATTATATATTAAAGAATATATATTATAATTACATATTAGAGACATATATGGAAATTCGGAGCTACACAAAAGAAAGCAGAGTGGAGAAAATGATAAATATATCAATATTTAGAAAATAATTTTCCCTCATTTTAACATTTTATTAAAAGATAATTCACTGTTTAAAAATAATAATCACGGTGCTTATAACATATGTAGAAATAGCATGTCTGACCACAATAACACGAGGGATGGGATGGGTTCGAAATAGAAGCAAACTGTTGTAAGATCGGTGTTATACATGAAATAGTATATTATTTGAAGGTAAACTGTGGTAGGATAAATATGTATATATAAAATGTTAAGCAACCGCTTAAAACCAGACAAATCAAAAGGCAAAAACCAAAAAAACCCCAAAATAAAACAAAAATGAAAGGCAAATACCAAACAAATCTCCAAATAAATGTAGCTTAAAAACTCCAAGTAAGTGGAGCTAAAATGGAATACTGAAAAGGGTAGCAAGCATTCAAAAAGATGTGAGGAAAATAAACAAAAAAAAGGGACAACAAAGAACAAATGGGACAAGCAGAAAACAACAAGAGGACCCACTAAAGCCCATGCGGTTAGAAGTACTCATAAATGGTTCAGACATCCCAGTCAAAAATAGAAAAAGATACACCTTGCAAACACGTATGATAAACTGGAGTAGCTATATTAATATCGAAGAAGGCAGACTTCCTGACAAGAACTGTTACAATGGATAGTAAGGGACATTTCCTAATGATGAAATGGTCAGCTCCTCATGAAGACGTCATTCTAAATATGTATACACCCAGTAAGAGAGCTCCAAAATACATGAAGCAGAAACTGACAAAAATGAAAGGAGAAACGCCATTCTCAGTTGTTCATGTGACAGATAAGCAGTAAGAACAAAGAAAATTTGAATATCATGCACCTATTGGACTTATCTGACATTTATAAACATTAACACCCTGCAACAACAGACACATATTCTTTGCAAGTGCAGGTGGAACATGAACCAACATAGAACACATTAGGAGTCATAAAATAAGTCTCAACAAATTAAGATGGAATGAAATCACAGAGAGTCGTTGTCTAAAAATGAATTAAATTAGAAGCCAATAACAAAAAGATAACTGGAAAATCCACAAATATTTGGAAATTAAATGACACTCTTCCAAATAATTCACAGGTCGTAGGGAAATCATCAGATATTTTGAATTGAATGATAATGAAAACACAACAAATCAAAATTGGTGGTATGTAGCTGAAGTAGTGCTTTTAAATATACTTCAGCTTTACATGTTGATATGAGAGAAGAAAGGTCTAGAAATCAATGACCTAAGCTTCTATCATAGAAAACAAAACAAAACTAGAACATGAAGAGCAAATTGATCACAAAATAAGTAGAAGGAAATAATTGAGACAATTGGTAGAAACCAATGAAATAGAACACAGAAAAATAATAGAGAGTAAATAAAATGAAAAGCTTGTTTTTTTGAAAAGATCAGTAGAATTGATAAACCTCCAACAAGACCAATGAGAGAGATACAAATTACCAGCATTAGGAATGAAAGAGGAGATATCATTATGGATCCTACAGATTTATTTTAAAATATTATTTATTTATTTTTTAATAACTGAAAAACAGGTATTTTATTTTATTTTATTTTATTTTATTTTATTTTATTTTATTTTATTCTATTTAAGTAGCTCACACCCAGTGTGGGGCCCAATGTTGGGCTTAAACTCATAACCCCGAGATCAAGACCTGAGCTGAGATCAAGTGTCAGACACTCAACTGATTGAGCCACCCAGGTGCCCCAGATCCTATAGATTTAAACAAAAAATAAGAGAATCTTATAAATAACTTTATGCTAATGAGTGAGTTCTATCAGATAATTTGGGTGAAGTAATACTAATTGTATATAAGCTCATTTAAAAAAATGGAGGAGGAAAACTACCCAACTTGGGGCACCTGGGTGGCTCAGTCAGTTAAGCGTCTCCCTTCAGCTCAGGCCGTGATCCCAGGGTCCTGGGATGGAGCCCCACATCAGGCTCCCTGCTCAGTGGGGAGTTTGCTTCTCCCTCTGCCTCTGCCACTCCCCCTGCTTGTGCTCTCTCTGTGTCAATAAATAAATAAATAAATAAATAAATAAATAAATAAATAAATATTTTAAAAAACCCAAACGAAAACAAACAAAAGAAACTACCCAACTCATTTTAGGAAGTCAGTGTTATCTTGCTACCAAAACCAGACAGAGATAATATGAAAAAACATAAGAACAATGTCTCTCTTGAACAGAGATAAAAGATATTCTTAGTGTTTCAGCAAACCGAAACCAACAGTATATGAAAATGATAGCATGTCATGACCAAGTGGGTTTATCCCAGGAAATGGGAGGTTGACTTAACATTTGAAACAAAATCCATCAGCATCTGAAGATCAGTTAACCATTCACATATTTCGCCTAGTTTTTGTATAGTTTTATTTTTCATCTTAAATATTTAAATAATCTGGAATTTATTTGGGTGTATGGTGGCAAGTGAGAATTTGACGTTTTTGCCAGTTATTTTTCCTATTCGTTGAATAATGACATTTTCCATTAATTTCTCTTCCTTCCTTCCTTCCTTCCTTCCTTCCTTCCTTCCTTCCTTCCTTCCTTCCTTCTCTCCTCTCCTCTCCTCTCCTCTCCTCTCCTTTCCTCTCCTCTCCTCTCCTCTTTCTCTCTTTTCTTTCTTTTTGCTTCCAACTGTATTAGTCTCTTTTTATTCTCTTGCTAATCTCTTCCAGAGTTAACTACTTCCCATTTGTAGGTGATGAACTGTGTGAGGGGTCCACTTAAAATGTTGGCACAGCTATGAGCATGGCCCTTCCCTTTACTTGAACTCAGAATTAAGACTTTTGGTTCTTCTTTTTTATATTCCAGTCCCAAAAGTAGTTTTCACCGCAAGGAGTTACCTGCAGGCCTTATGCTTTCTAGCAGTCATCTCCAACCAGGCTCTAACTTCTCCAGGACATTATACCGGATGGATCGAAAAATGTATGAAACTAAGGGGCGTTCTTTCAAATGAGTTTAAATGCATTTTATTTTTAGAAAACCTACATGACATGTCTTTTTCTTAAAAACAAAGCCTCCACTCCAAATAAATCAAGGTCAAAATAAATGAAGAGCTGAAGATGACATAGGTCCCATTTGTCTAAGTCCTCGTGTTGTGTGGATGAAAAGTAGCAGCTGGTTACGACAACAGGTGATATATCCAAAGTCATAGCCAAATTCTTTTTTTTTTCATGTGTTATAACTGTATTTTTCTTATAACTGAAGTAAGCTTCACTCATAGGCCTAAGTAAATATATTTTTAACATAATACCTGCTACTTTGGACCATTTTTAATTTTTTAATATTTTTTAATAATTTTTTTTATTATATTATGTTAGTCACCATACAGTACATCCCTAGTTTTTGATGTAAAGTTCCATGATTCATTAGTTGCGTATAACACCCAGTGCACCATGCAATACGTGCCCTCCTTAATACCCATCACCGGCCTATCCCATTCCCCCACCCCCCTCCCCTCTGAAGCCCGCAGTTTGTTTCTCAGAGTCCATAGTCTCTCATGCTTCACTTCCGCTTCTGTTTACCTCCTGCTTTCTTCTTCCCTTTCTTCTCCTACCGATCTTCCTAGTTCTTATGTTCCATAAATGAGTGAAACCATATGATAATTGTCTTTCTCTGCTTGACTTATTTCGCTTAGCATTATCTCCTCCAGTGCCGTCCATGTTGCAGCAAATGTTGAGAAATCGTTCTTTTTGATCATAGCCAAATTCTTTATTATTTTTCCATTGCTAAACCATCCTTAAAGAAAATCATATATGGGGTGTGTGGGTGGCTGAGTCCTTTAAGTGAGGTGGGACTCTTGATTTCAGCTCAGGTCATGGTCTCAGGGCTGTGGGATCGAGCCCCACTTCAGGCTCTATGTTGATATTCTCACTCTCCCCTTCCCTCTGCCCCTCTCTCAAATAAATAAATCTTAAAGAAAAAAAAAAAAAAGAAAAGAAAATCATATATGGGGTCACACCATCCTCAAAGTAGTCCAGCAGAGCAACCATGCCATCTAGATTTATGTTCTCTCCAGTAAAGAACTGGTAGTTTTCGAAATTAGCAACGTTGTGCTTGATGCGTTCTGCAGTTCCTGTCTTGGAACGTTTTACTCTCTCCGGCCTCTGTTCTTCAAATTTGTCTTTGATTGATTGCATCTTTGATGTCGTTCTTGTAGGCTTCTTCTGTGGAGCTGGTTTTGGCAAGTGGTGGTTCGTGACAATATCAGCACCGGTGATGACTGTGTTTTCGGTACTTTCAACCTCGGGGACTTCAGCAGAGGCATTTCCACCAATGAAGGAGTCATCAGTGTTACCCTCTGTCCTACTGACCAACTTTCCCCTCCACCCCCAGGCATGGCGGAAGGCAAGCTCCCAGATCTTGTAGTTGCCTGAGAGCATGTCATCCTGGCTGATGAGATCTGGGTAGATGACCGAGGCAGCGGCTGCACAGAGGAGGGCGGCGCAAGCTTAGCAGGGCCTGGGAGCTCTGAGCCGGTGGGGTGCAGCCAGAGTGGCGGAAAAGCACCTCATTAGTTTCTGATGTTGCCTTATCATATCAAAAATTCGTAATTTGCATGTTTGTCAGTACTTTCGCCAGTAGGAAGTTTTGTAATGTTTAATAATAGTAGTTTAAATATATTGTCCATCTGGCAAAACAAAGAATCTTCAATACTCTTATTGTAAACATTTTTCCCAGCTCTTCTTTCTTTAGAGCAAATGTATTTATGAACGGGTAATATATTTACTTGGCTTAAAACTCAAATTATAGAAAAGGGTATACAGATACAATAAATATTGCTAGGTTTTTTTTTTTTTTTTTTTTTTTAAGATTTTATTTATTCACTTGACAGAGAGAGAGAGCACAAGCAGTGGGAGCAGCAGGCAGATGGACAGGGAGAAGCAGGCTCCCTGTGCTTTAAAGATTTCATTTATTTATTTGAGAGACAGCATGAACGGGGGGAAGGTTAGAGGGAGAGGGAGACTCCCTGATGATAAACAGGGAGCCCAATGCAGAGCTCCATCCTGGGACTCCTGGATCATGACCTGAGCCAAAGGCAGATGCTTAACCCACTGAGTCACCCAGGTGCCCCCCAAGATGCAATGTTAAGTGAAAATGCAAAGTACATAAGCCTATGCATAGTTTGCAACCAACTGTGTGCATATATTTTTTTAAGCAGGAAAAATTATATTTACACATTTACTAATCTATGTGTAAAATATCTATGAATAGATATGCCCAGCGGGGAGCCCAATCCCTGATCCCAGGATCATGACCTGAGCCCAAGGCAGATGCCCAACAACTGAGCCACCCAGGTGCACCTAGTTTTGTTTTTGCTTTTAAGGCTTATTTATTTATGAGAGAGAGAGAGAGAGAGAGAGGAGGGGCAGAGGGAGAGGGAGAGAGAAACCCAAGTGGACTCTTTGCTGAGCTTGGAGCCCTACCCCTGGCTGGATCTCATGACCCTCAGATCATGACCTCAGCAGAAAACAAGAGGCCATCACTCAACTGACTGTGTCATTCAGGCACGCCATTGCTGGTTGCTGGTTTTTTTTTTTTTTTTTTTTTTTGGGGGGGGTGCATTTATTTATAGATATTTTACACAAAGATTAGTAAATATGTAAATATAATTTTTCCTGCTTAAAAAAATATATATGCACACAATTGGTTGCAAACTATGCATAGGCTTATGTACTTTGCATTTTCACTTAACATTGCATCTTGGGGGGCGCCTGGGTGACTCAGTGGGTTAAGCATCTGCCTTTGGCTCAGGTCATGATCCAGGAGTCCCAGGATGGAGCTCTGCATTGGGCTCCCTGTTTATCATCAGGGAGTCTCCCTCTCCCTCTAACCTTCCCCCTGTTCATGCTGTCTCTCAAATAAATAAATGAAATCTTTAAAAACAAACAAACAAACAAACAAACAAACACATATTGTGTCTTGAAATTCATTCCATTTCAGGACATAAAAGTTTCCTCATCATTTTTTACAGCTGCATAATATACCATTGAGGGGATACCACAATTTATTGAACAATTTCCTATTGATAGATTTGTTTCCATTTTCTTATGTGGTAACGGTAAATAAAAGTAACATTCCAACACATTTTTTTTTACATAGATGCAAGGGTATCTGCAGGATAAATTCCTAGAAAAGGAATTTCTGGATTAAAAGGCATGTGCTCTTATAATTTTTAAGTATTGCCACATCGCTCTCCACAGAGGCTGCAGCAATATACAACACCATGGGCAATGCACGTGTTTACCCACACCCTTGTCAATGACGTTTTCAAATGTTTTGGATGTTAACATTCTAGAGGTTAAAAAAGTTTACATAGTGTATTGTTTTAACTCACATTTCTTTTATTATGAGTGCTTTTTAAAAAGCTCTACTTAGGTATGCCTGGGTGGCTCAGTCCATTGAGCCTCTGCCTCCGGCTCAGGTCACGATCCCTGGGTCCCCGGATCAAGTTCCACATTGGGCTTCCCGATCCATCGGGGACTCTGCCTCTCTTTCTGCCCCTCCCCCACTCCCGCCTTGTTTGTGCTTTCTCTCTCTCTCAAATAAATAAATAAATAAGATCTTAAAAAAAAAAAGCTCTTCCTAACTACTGTTTCATTTCTGGAAGTATCTTGGAATTTTAGTATATAGCATTGATAACTAAGGTATAGCACTGATAACTAAGGTATAGCGTTGATAACTAAGGTATAGCGCTGACAACTAAGGTATAGCACTGATAGCTAAGGTATAGCGCTGATAACTAAGGTATAGCGCTGATAACTAAGGTATAGCACTGACAACTAAGGTATAGCACTGATAACTAAGGTATAGCGCTGACAACTAAGGTATAGCGCTGATAGCTAAGGTATAGCGCTGACAACTAAGGTATAGCGCTGATAACTAAGGTATAGCGCTGATAGCTAAGGTATAGCGCTGACAACTAAGGTATAGCGCTGATAACTAAGGTATAGCGCTGATAGCTAAGGTATAGCACTGACAACTAAGGTATAGCACTGACAACTAAGGTATAGCGCTGATAGCTAAGGTATAGCGCTGATAACTAAGGTATAGCGCTGATAACTAAGGTATAGCGCTGACAACTAAGGTATAGCACTGATAACTAAGGTATAGCGCTGATAGCTAAGGTATAGCGCTGATAGCTAAGGTATAGCGCTGATAGCTAAGGTATAGCGCTGATAACTAAGGTATAGCACTGATAACTAAGGTATAGCGCTGATAGCTAAGGTATAGCGCTGATAACTAAGGTATAGCGCTGATAACTAAGGTATAGCGCTGACAACTAAGGTATAGCGCTGATAACTAAGGTATAGCGCTGATAGCTAAGGTATAGCGCTGATAGCTAAGGTATAGCGCTGATAACTAAGGTCTAGCACTGATAACTAAGGTATAGCGCTGATAGCTAAGGTATAGCGCTGATAAATAATGACAGTTTTGTCTTAGCACCTTTTGTTTTTGTTTTACGCCCTCCTTTACTGCATTAGCCTCCATTTCTAGAATACTATTAAATACTCATGGTGAGACTGAGCCTCCTGTTTTGGTTGCTGGTTTTAATGGAGCGTCTCTAGTATTTCAATTTTATTGCTGCTCTTCATTATGTTAAGAGATTATCTTACACTTCCTACAATTTTAAAGTTTAAAAAAAAGCCCCCAAAACCCAGAAACAGATGTGAGGGATTCTAGCCAATGCTTTTCAGAATCTAGATTTGGGTGATTTACTTTTCTTATTGATGAACTGTATAATTTTAATAGGTTTCCTAATGCCAAACGATCTCTACATTGCTAAAATAAACCCTGTTTGGCTACCAAGGATGATTTTTAATGTCCTCTCGTCCAGTTTGTTCAGGTTTTCTCAAAAATTTTCTGTCCACATTTAAAAGTGAGGCACTATTGTTTCTTTTTGTGTATAGGCTGCTCTTGACAGGTTTTGTTATCAGGGTTATGATGACCTCATAAAATGAACCAGGCAGCCTTTCTTCTTTGCTTTTTTGCCTAAATTCCTCTCTGTTCTCCTGGCTGGCGAGAACCGGGCTGGCCTGTGTTCAGAGCTACTCCAGGACTCTGGCGACCTCCAGCATGTTCTGGGCCCTCTCCTCAACGCTCAGTGCTGTTGTCTCTGGCATCTTCTGCTTCCCCTTCTCCTTCAGGCCGACTTCCCAGGGAGCCCCTCCAGCATCTGAGCTTCAACCTGAGCTGCCCTCTGTGTGAACCCAGAGGAGGGGATTTCCTTGGCAGATGGTGGTTCTCCATGGGCTCCTCCCACTTCCTCCTGGAGCTCTCTCCCAGCTGCACTCCTAGTTCTCTTCTGAGCTCCTGCTGCCAGCTCTCTGCTGCCCTCACCTGCCCTCTGGCCACCATGTCTGTCCCTGTCCTGGCTTCCTGCAGCCAGAGGCGTGGAGAATGGGACTCACTTTCACAGGCTCAGTGTTCACAGATGCCTTGAAGTCCTTAGGAATTCTCCAGAGTGACTGGTTTGAAGGGGGTGTTGCAGTGAGTCAATGAGTTGTTCTGGCTGCCTCTGAAGAAAATGCTAGAATAGTCCCAAATGGCTCTGCCCTTATGGGGGAAACACAAATCACATTTATACCAAAAGGCACCTCTGAGGAGATCTGGTGTGGTGTGGCAGGACATGAATCCCAGAGTGAGGAAGGGAGGGGTCACATTTAGTCTAGACCTTTGTCCAACATGAATATGGTGTTCCCCAGAGACAGATGTGGCCCAAGAGGTGTCTATGACTTACACCTCCACACGCATCAACACCCCCCCCCCCAACTGCTTCCCTGTCCTTTCCTGCCACCTGAGACAATTTGTATGTCCAGCCTTTCTGTTCAGCTGTCAGCTGGGAATGACACCAGGTGGTGAGGCCTGAGCTATGCAGTGAATTGTCTGGCTCAGGCTGACACTTTTCTTGCCAATCGCCCCTGATACCATCTAAGGCCAAGGTCATGAGGAGGCACTTATATAAGTATGTTGTTTGTCACTATTTAATCTCATCTAGTGGTTAAGAGTATGGCATCTAGAGGCAGGCAGATTTGGGCTGAATCCTGGGTATGTCACTTACTAGCTGTGCGATCTTGGACACGTCATGTGACTTCCCTGAGCCATTGTTCCTTATCTTTATTTATTTTTTTTAAATATTTTATTTATTTATTTGACAGAGATAGAGACAGCCAGCGAGAGAGGGAACACAAGCAGGGGGAGTGGGAGAGGAAGTAGCAGGCTCCCAGCAGAGGAGCCTGATGTGGGGCTCGATCCCAGAACGCCGGGATCACGCCCTGAGCCAAAGGCAGATGCTTAACCGCTGTGCCACCCAGGCGCCCCATTGTTCCTTATCTTTAAAACAGGAAAATAACAGATATACTCATTCGGTTGCTGTGAGATGATAATGCATATAAAGCATTTGGCCTAATGCCTAACCTAATAAATATTCTATGTATGTTACTTAAGCTACTTCTTTATTCTTTAAAAATAAAAAAAATAATTTATTTATAATCTCTATATCCAATGTGGGGCTTGAACTCATGATCCCGAGATCAAGAGTCACATGCTTTTCTGACTGAGGCAGTCAGGTGCCCCTTTTCTGATTATTACCGTATCTCTCCTATGAATCAAGGTAACTTCTTAGCAAGAGTCTCTAGGATCAATTTTCAGGCTGTGTTTCCAGCCTCACTTCCGCTGCTCCGTTGCACTTGATCTGTCAATCAGCTGAAGTTTCACCTCCTTGCTTTAGTTCTCACTGTTCCCTTAAACTAGCCTCCTCCTTTCTTGTCATCATGTGCTGAGACTCTTACCAACTATCAAGGCCCAAGTTAAATACCACCTAACCCTAGAGGAGTTCCTGGCTGCCCCATTCAGAGGTTCTCTCTGCTTCCTCCTGCATCATTACAAACGTAACTGTTTTCAGTCAAGAACCAGGAGATGAGATTGGCGCCTGAGCATAATACCTAGTGACAATGTTCGTGTGACAAATGTCCTGAGCTTCTGTGGATGTGTTCCTCTCCTCCTGGAGAGTTGATCTCTGAATGCCTTGGGCCTTACAGGCACTGTGGGCTCCAGAATTTCTCCACTGGAGGGGCTAGGAGGCAGTCTGGTGGAAGGGGAAGCTGGAAATCGTGTTTGGTCTGGCAAGGACACTGATGTCACTTGTGTTGTGTGCTTATCAGGGATGGCTCAGGGAGGGGATGAGAAGTTGGGGTTGAGCGCCATGGAGGTTTCTTAATCTGTGAGTGAGGGATGGAGTCCGTAAGCCTGGCCAGTAACTAAACCGGCTCTAACCGAGGATGTTTTTGAAAGTGAGCGTGTAAAGACAAATAACAACCCATGAGGAGGTCATGTGGAGTCTTTGGGGGAAACAAGCCAGAGTTTTACAATGTCTTGTCCCACAGCCACCTCCAGGCCTTTGTGAAAGGCCTGCTGGAGACCTGGGACCTTTGCCTGGGTTGGGTGGGCTGGGCTGGCTAGTGCCGGTGAGAGCTTGAGCTTCTAATCAAAAGGCAGGGAAGTGGGGCCGAGGAAGGAAAGGACCTCACTTCTCCAGGGACCTCTCAGGTCTGATGGGAGGAGCTTGTTCTAGATCTATCTGCTGGGAACCATGGTTAGGTGGTTAGGCTAGGGCTAGAGGTATACTCCTCTCTAGGAAGTGTGTTGAGGGCGGTCCCCAGGGATCTCAGCGGTGTGGCCATGCTTTGAAGCGTGAAATTTGGTGGGTGTGTGACCTGGTGTCTAGGCATCCTCCCCCGGGATCGAAGGGCCATGTGAGGGAGGGGTGCAGTGTAAGGGGAAAGCCAGGGAATGACCCAAGCCTGACACAGAGGACTCGAGAGACGCTTGCCCCTTTGGATTGCTATGTGAGGCAGCAAAGGACGAGTTGAGCCCGGGGTGATGGAGTAACGGCAGAGAGTCTTTCAGAACACAGCCCCGGACAAGCCTCATTTTGCCATACTCCAGGCTAGGTCCAAGGATCTAGCCCTCAGCTCTTCTCTGACTTTCTCTCTGGAAAGTTTGTTCCTCTCGTAGACTTTGAGGAATCATGAGTGCCATTTGCCAAATATTTCCAGTTCTCTATTCCAAGCATGTGGTAAGATTGCGCTTCCGGGCACCCTTGTGGCTGGCTGGAGCCAAGTGACCATTTATGGCCAACGGGCTGTGAACGAGAGGCATATACATCACTGCTGGTCCAGAGCATCTCATTGCCGATACAAGGCCCTTCAGAGCTCTCTTTCTGGCAATGGTTTAGGCAATGTTCAAGAAGATGGCTGATCTGTTGGCTTAAGTTCCCAAGTGGGGAGATGTGGAGCGGAGCCACTAACCATGGACAGAGAGCATAGGAGGAAATCCACCTTTGTGGTTTTAAACCACTTCTTTCTATCAGTCTTACCTCACTGAAGAGCCAGTTGTCTTGTGTATTCCCAGGTTTTACTGTTTCACAATATTGCAAGACCTGCTAGCTCTCTTTTTTTTTCAAGATTCGGCACCTCTTGATTTACTTCTGTCCTCCTCTGTCCTGCTCTCTCTTTTCCTGGTTCCTATTCTTTGCAAACATATTCCTGGAACCCAGTACTACCTTGTCACTGCTTAGCTCCAGCCTCAGGGTCCCTGAAGTGCCCTCTTTCCCATGAAGAGAGGCGGGCTCTCTGCAGGCAAGGTCGTAGACCCGGAGCAGGAGCGGGCAGGGGTGTGTGGTAGACGGCTTTGGTGACGCCGTCTCCTGGCGTCACACCCTGTGTCACTTTCTCCCACCTGGTGCCCGCGTAGGTCTTGTGGTCAGTAGAATGTGGCAGAAGTGGTGGTATGTCACTTCCAAGACGAGCTTATAAGCAATTGCGGTTTCTGTCTTGGTTACTCTCTCTCTCTATTTTGATAATTCACTCTGGGGAAGACCTGTCATGAGATACTTCAGCGAGATCCATGTGACAAGGAACTCCTGTCCTGTGAGCAAGCTTGAGACTCCAGACCCAGTCAGCCTCAGTGACTAAGCCCTAGCTGACGCCTTGACTGCAACCTTACAAAAGACCCTGATCTAGAACCACCGTGCTAAGCCTCTCCCGAATTCCTGGTTCCATAATAAATGTTTATTGTTTTAGGCTAGTAAGTCTGGAGTTACTCATTATGCCGCAATAAAGAACTAATCCAGGCCAGGTGCTAAGGAGGTCGTGTTTTTGGCTATCACAGTGCAGTATGATAACGATGCTAGATCTCTGCTTGGCCTGGCTGTGTCCCCTGCTCTGGGACAGACCTGTCCCATGCCTCCGTGCATGGTTGCTGAGGAACCTCTAAGGACAGCACTCAACCCAGGGGAGGAGGGGACAGGAAACAGGAACACAGCTTGGTGTCTATCACCTAGAAAGTCTCTTAACCCCAGTCCCAAGAGACTCGCTCCAGCCTGTCTTGTAGCGAACAGGGAGTTCTAAGCAAACACTGAAGCCATTTTACAAAGAATGTAAAACACTGGTGTACCAGCCACATTGCTTTGGGACAGCTTTGTTCACCATGGAGAGAGAGAGAGCGCGCGAGCGAGCTGGTGTGACACCATGAGAAGCCCAGCACACCTGCGGTGGTGCTGGGTGCAAGGAGCAGCAGCAGAAGCCAGAGCCCGGTGGAGTAATGGGTGGTGGAGATGGGTGAGCAGAGACACCCCTGGGGGCACATTCCGTAGGATTGAGGGCCGAAGTTATCAAGGGGAGCAATAAGCTGGTGAAATCAGAAGTACCGCTGTTGAAGCATCTTCCCCCAGGCTTGTAGCCCTGCAGGGCTTGGGGGAATTTGGGGTTCAATAGTAGTAACAACAGATACTGTTCTTCCTCTTATTAAGCACTTGCTATGACTGACTTAAATAATTTATGCACATCATAATTTTCAAGCTCTGAAGTAATCTGTAAGGTAGATGCAATTCTCATTTTACAGATTAAGAAACTCACATTACACAACTTGTTTCCTCCAAGCACCTTTCCCAAAAGTCAAAGCAGGGACCACATGGGCAGACACCTTCCATCTTTATTTTTTTTTAAGATTTTATTTATTTATATGAGAGAGATAGAGCAAGAGAGAGCACGAGCGAGGGGTGGGGGTAGAGGGAGAAGGAGACCCCCTGCTGAGCAGGGAGCCTGATGTGGGGCTCGATCCCAGGACTCTGAGATCATGACCTGAGCCAGAGGCAGATGCTTCACCGACTGAGCCACCCAGGCTCCCCGACACCTTCCATTCTTAAAGGTGCAGCCCTCTGGTTCCCGCATCTGACTGGAGGACCCAATTCCAGTTGCGTGATCAGTACATGTACATCTCATCCCTTTGTGAGACCTAAGGCTCCTGGCTGCAGGAACTGACCTGCTTTTATCCACGGAGTCAGCAAAATGTACAGATAACTTACAAGAGCTGTTGGCAGCTCTTGCATTGGGGATGAAGGAGGAACCTCTTGCCCTTCAGCTCTACACACGCAGCCGTCTACAGATCGGAGTCAAGTCCCTGGAAGCAATCCAGTTACAATGAATGAAGCCTCTGTCCCTTCAAGACTGAGCTCCAGGTAATGACAAAAGGAGAGGTGGGGAACAACAATGTGGATATGCTTACCAACACTGAAAAGACTCTGAAAAATGGTTAAGACGGTAAATTTTATGGTTTTTTTTTTTTACCACAATTAAAAATAAAAATAAAAAAAGGGGATATGGGGAATTGTCATTAGTAAATGGAATCTGCTAGAAGGAAGTGACTGGGCTGGGGAGGGTTAGTGTGAGTCTGTGTGGGATGTGGGTCAGCAGGTGGAAGGGTGAGTGAGCAGGGCATACGCCGTCAGGTCACGGCAAGAAGACCAGGTAAGACTAGCACAGAAACTCCACCTGGGTCCAGTACTGCTGAGGAGGGACTGGCAGTTCATCTTAGAACCCAATGTGGCGGGGACGGCTGTACACACACACACACACACACACACACACACACACACACAAGACATAATGTAACGTGTATCATGTTATAACGTAAGTTGTAAAATATATATGTGTAATATGTATACGTGTATGTGTATATATACATAGATAATTAATAAACAGTAATATATGGTTGAGAACATAGGATGGGTGCAGGTCTTTCAAATGATCCGTTTGTCCCCTTTACAAAGTCCTGGGTCACAGAGGCCTTTCAGATTTGCTCCAGAGGGAGGCCTGCATAGGTGGGCCCGACAGCACGTAGTCAACGTTCCAGGGCTGAGAGGGGGCAAGTCCCAGAAGAGCTGCCCCCGTTCCCATCTGTTTGGCCTACATTCAACCCACAGAAGAACACAGAAAGCCAGCAAGACAGGAACAGCCTTGGTCCTGATAATGTAGTGGGAAAATCTAGCCTCTGTCCTGCTCCTTCAGGTTCTCTAGGATGTGGGACGCTGACCCGGCTCTCAGAGAGAAGCCCTGTGGGTAATAGGTGAGTGATGAGTCTGGGAATAGGTTTGTGAATCCTGGCTTCTGAAAGGTTATGAGGCCTTGGTGCTGGAGCTGGGCAGTCGGGAGGGGCGCTGTGGCTCCTTTTTGGCTCCCCGAGAAAGGGGCATCCTTTAGAGAAACAGGGCTTGACTGAGGTGTGAAACTGGAGTGACATCTGATTTCCTAGAGCTTCTGAGCGCTCTCCTTTTTGCCAAGGCTCTGGGATGGCATTCTAGAGTATCCCTCCTACCTAGCTAGCTTTCCTACCCCCAGACCAGGGAGGATCTCCACCCTTGACCACCCACACCTACAAGAGGATTTGAGAATGGCTCCACACCCCTTCCTTCCTCAACTCAGTCCACTACTGTCTCTTACCCTAGATTATAATTCCTATGACGGCAGACACCATGTCTTATTCATCTTGGGAACTCCTGGAACTTCTCTTTCCCTCTGTCTCTCCTGTGCCTTGCATGTAATATAAAATAGAGGATCCCAGTGACCACTGCTTAAAAACCCCTGTCCCCAGATGCTCCTCTTGGCTGTGCTGTCCTTTCTTCTTTGCCCTACAAACCAAGTGCTCTGGCTTTATCAATTTACACTGTCAGCCAGAGTTCCTAAACTGCACTTTATCTTAGCCCTTGGTCTCTAGATTCTTGCTTGATTCCTCTCTGTCTGGCAATCTCCCAGATAAATCACAGTCAGTCATATCCGTGCTGCACCTCTCCCCAGAATATCCAGCATGAGGGCAGAGTTAGAAGGGCCTTGGGAGAACATCCAGGAAGCCCTGTATTAAAGACGGGGGCGGGGGGGATCCCTGAGGGGAAAAGGGACTTGCCCAAGGTCGTGGTTTTGAGTCCGGGCCAGAAGTCAGCTCTCCTGCCTCCTAGGAGCTCCGGGGCTCAGAATGCTGGCCCCGTGGCCTCCTTCTTCATGCCGCCTGCTGTTCTGAAAGGGCCTTTCTCTGATCCTCACCTTTTAGGCATCACATCTTGAGAGGCAGGTTGATAGCTTGGCCAGACCAAGGGTGTCTGCTCCAGGGCCTGAAAGAAAAGAGCTGACCTGAGGGAGTGGAGGCAATAGCCAGTGACCCCCTTGACATTCTTTCCATGCAATGACTTCTGTCAAATAGCAGTTTGACAATGAAGCCAACGAACACATAGTGTCTTGCTCGAAGTCACCCTGAATATGAACTCAGCAAAGCGTTCACGGCGGTCGGAACTCCCCGCCTAGTCCATCTAACTGTCTTCTGGCAGGAGGGCTGTTTTGTTTTTGTGGCCTTGTGGTAATGTTTTTCTCATCAGCAGAGGTTGATTCTTGCCCGAGTCCCGCCCAAGGCTGCCGGCTGCCGGCCCTACAGAGTCCAGGAGAAGAAGGTGGTATTGCTGCTGAATAAAGCTCTTTGCCAGGCACTGCTCACTTGGTCCCCAGTGAATCCCTGGGTAACAGGCAGGGAAATCCTTATTAGTCCCTGGTTTGTAGAAGACATTATGGCCCAGAGAGGATGAATGATTAACGCAAGGCCACACAGCCAGTGAATTACCGATTGGGCAAATGTGCAATGCTCAAATTCTAGCTCTGCTGTTTATTAGGAAGATCATTTGAATCTAGGCTCCCTGCTCACTAGTCGTGGGATCTTGAGCATTATTTAACCACCCTGCCTCAGTTTCCTCACTTTTACTTATTTATTTGCTTTTTTTTTTAAGACTATTTATTTGAGGGAGAGATAGAGATAGCAAGCCAGGAGGAGAGGGAGAAGCAGGCTCTGACGCATAGCTTGATCCCAGGACCCTGGGATCAAGACCTGAGTGGAAGGCAGACGATTAACGTACTGAGTCACCCAGTGACCCCTGTTTCCTCACTTTTAAAATAAAGGACATAGCATGTGTCTCATTGGAATGTTGGGGGATTAAATGAGCCAATATATGTAAAGTACTTACCCCCTGCCTGGCAGTCAGTAAGTGCTGACTAATGTTAGAAATTGTTGTTATTGTGAAGTCTGGCTCCGCTGTGAGACGGGACAAGTGTCCTGTGAGCTCAGATGGGCAAAAGTCATGGTGCTACAAAAAAACCTTAGAGATAATCCAGTTTGTTCACTCATTTACTTTTATTATTATTTATAAAGCCTAACATTTGAAGATAATAATATAAAATTACTCTTGTGATGTATAGTGATTAGGCAGAGAAGGTCAGAGTTTCACATAAATGGTTGAAATTATTATGTTTTATGTAGCCAAAAAATTTGAAATTTTTCTCTTTTTTATGTTATTCTTTGGAATCTATAATAGACATCCATGTCAACACATTTCTCCATTACATGCACCATTTAATCCTGATGATATGCACTGACAATGACTCACATTAAAAGACAAAAATAGAAAAAAACAGTATTACTCATAATATTCGGGAAGCGGGGGAGGGGAAATGGGAGGAAGCATAAGGGTGTTAATTTCCTTATCTTTCATAGCAGCCAGTCAATTGATAGTTACTGTCTAAAATTGAAGCATGTTTAAAAAAACATAGTGATTCCAGCCTCTTAATATTTTTTACAGTATATTTTCTTAACCTTAGAGGTATCTTTGAAAAATAATATCTCTTGTGGAGAATAAAGGAAGTCAAGCAATTCTATTAGCTTTTCTTTAGTGTCATTGTCTTTTGTTACGTTCAAGGAAAATTAAATTTTATACCTTTTTTTGATTTTAATTTTTTAAGTGATTGCTACACCCAACGTGGTGTTTGAACTCATGACTCTGTGATCAAAAGTCACATGCTCTACTGGCTGAGTCGGTCAGGTGCCTCTCCTTTTTTTTTTTTAAGCTTTTATTTATTTATTTGAGAGAGAGAGAGAGAACAGGCCAAGGGAGCGGCAGAGGAAGAGGAGAGGCAGACTCCCCGCTGAACAGGGAGCCCGCCATGGGGCTGGATTCCAGGACCCTGAGATCCTGACCTGAGGCAAAGGCAGATGCTTAACTGACAGAGCCACCCAGGCGCCCCACCAGTGAGGTGCCTCTCCTTTTGTTAAATAGTATATAAATTATGATCCCTTTTTAATCAACTATTTCTTTATATCCATCCATCCATCCATCCATCCAGTCTCCCTTATTGGTTACCTGACTATCTATCTATCCTTCTCTCTGGGTATAGAAAGACAGAACTATCTGCAATCATGTTGACTGGTGTTGGCCATGACTATTTTGAAGTGGTGGGATCTTGAAGATTTTTAAATATCTTTTTTGTGCACTTCAACATTGTGTGAATTCTTTATAATAAGTATGTATCATTTTTCCCTAAAAAATAAAGTTTATTAATAAAAAGTCCTTCATATTATAAGAACAATATATTGTCAAGTAGAAAAGTTAGAGAATATAACTAAGTAAGAAAAATAAAAATTACCCACAATCCTATCATTCTTTCCTATCTTTTTTCATACACTTTGGTACAGGTTTTGTGTATACACATTGTTTTTTGTTACAAAGATGGGATTACGGTATATGTAATTAAAGTTTTTGTTTTCAGCTAGTGATACATCTTGAAAGACATATATCATTTTTATAAAAACAAGGTCTAATCTTTAAAAAAGAGAGGGAAACAATGCTTTAAGATTTCCCCAACATTTGACATTTCCTTGCCCTTGCCACACGCCCCCCCATTATACATACTCCAGAACAAAGGGCTTCAGGCTCATACAATACCCACAGTGGTCACACCCCAGGCTCCCCTTCCCACAGTTTACATCAGGGGTCCTTAGTGTTGGAGAACTTGAGTGGCAGAAACCTTTCGCAAAAAGTTGGTGAACAGCCTGGTAGGGAAGCATATAACTGAGGGAAGATGACCAAGGACAGGGAGGCAGGAAAAGGGCTCTGATTCCCTGACATTTCTTCATTTTACATGTGATGAGACCAAGCTTAGAGAAGAGTGACTTGTTCAGAGCCAGCCAGCCTGTCACAGGCATCCAAGGCAATCAGTTGCCCCTTCGATGGCAATCAATTCTTTTCTCCAAGGCCTACAAGTAAGGAGAGACGGTAGGGCCTCAGGTCCTTACTCTTGGAGTGGAAAATAGAGAAAGAAGGGGAATTTCAGGGTGTTTTAGAGGGAGGGTGTGGGTAGCTCCCCCTCTAGCAGTGAGTCCTGTTTTCCTATTAAGTCTGCCATAATTAGCATCTGTAGGGACTGCAAGACCCCCTGGAGGCATCTATAGCGGCTTTGCACTGAATGTTTAGAATCAGAGGAAAGGTGTCTTGGGCAGATATATTTGAATTTGAGTGGAGAAGATGCAGAAGAGTCTGGCAACTGGTTATTGCCTTCCCTATTCCAACCAGGAAACCTTGGCCTATGTTTACCTACGTTCTCATAGTACTTTATATTTCTTTGGGGATGGAGTGGTGGTAGGGGTGTGGAGGGGGCTCTTTCACAACTCTTGAGGAGGGCAGCCCCTGTCCAACCCTAGGATATTGTCAGCACCTCCTTGGTGGACAGCTCCACCGCAGCCACCAGAATCTCCTCTCAATGGGGCCACTGGGCCGCTGGTGTTCTCTCAATGACGGCTTGTCTTTCTCTTGTTATTTCTCCTTTCTTTCTTAAGAAAATTTGCTTTGTTGTAAGGGGACTTCAATTCAAGTGATTTTATTCTTTAAAATACACAAGACAATGTATAAAAAGGAATATCAAGTTGTTCTGAATAAAGGATTCCTTTGGCTAAATATAACAGTCTGAGTGATTGAACTAGGAACAGCCCAGGCATGTGCCTGTGTGTCATAGCCCAAGAATCTTTTGTAATCAGACTTTCAGATCCAAACCAACATCAAGGACACATCATCTTACAAAAATTGTTTTGGGCTACTTCCCAGTGTTAATGCAATATGGGAGAGGTCAGTTAGACACTGAAATCTTAGAATTTCAAGGATTTTTACATATTGTAAGGTTAGTGCTCATAATATTTGATATTTGGGCTGTCTCAGAAAACCCAGAATTATGATTATCATGCCCATAACCAGCAGTCTAGAATGACTCAGGTAGAAGAGAGAAGTCTAACTGGAAACGGAGGTCTTGGAATTAGGAACACCCTAGGGGTAAGAAAAACGATGATGTAGAGAGATTTCTCTGTGAACAGTGAACAGAAAGCTTTGAAAAAGTGTGATGCCATCTATTGCTTCACTTAATAGGGGTAGAACATGACCACCGAAGCCTGTAGGAAGGTTTGTGTTGTGGCCAGGTCAGGTGCTGGCAGGAGAGGCTGGTTGGCTTCCATTAGGCTCCTTATAAAGCAGTCTTTACCTGGAGAAGTCACCTTGGCCCAGAGTCTTGTTCCCAGCCTGGTGGGCTTAGAAATGCAATTTTGTCAATACTGAGAGTGGCTTTACTTCATGCACAATGAGGTTTCAATATCCAAGCTTGCAACAGCTTGTTTTGCAAACTATTTGCCAGTTCATTGGCAATGAGAAAACAGAACTCCTTGGGGACTGGACATTTGCTTCTAGTCAGTATCCCCTCTTTTTCTCTAGAAAAACCATCAGGGAAACCAGGTTATATTCAGAAAGTTGCTTAGTGAGCTTGGAATCAGAATAAGGGGAGGTTGATTTATGAGGGTGGGGTTTGATGGCAACAGGTCTGATCAACCATTCGTCTCACATCCAGGAGAGAGGAGGACCTGCCGCTGGAGCTGGAGAGACTTAGGCCTTGGGTCAAGGAGCTGACTCTCTTTCGGAGCCCCCCAAAGCAAATCCTGAAATGAGGATTTGAGCGCAAGTATTTATTTGGGAGGTGGTTCCAGGAAGCAATGGTAACAGAGTAAGGAGGTGAGACAGAGGAGGGAAGGAAGCCAATACAGGTGTCTTACCAAACAAGTTACCATCATGGGAAACTAGAACTTAACCTCGCAGTGTGCAATACCCATCTCAGTGCTAACCTACCCCAGGGTAAGAGGTCTGGGCCCTTTATCCACCCACCCTCATTAGTCATTGGTCGAGTGACGATCTTGACCACAGGGTTAGTTTGAGTAGTTAGTTTGCCAACATATCCATCCCACTGCATTTGTAGACAGAATGAGCTCTAGTGGTCAGAAAAAGTCCTTAGGTCAAGAGACATAGGTGTGCCAGTTAGAAGACAGTCTGGTGGGCACCAAAATGAATAGGGCCGAGGGGATAGAATTGGGGGCCTAGGGAGCATAGGCTATACCCTCTCTCCATCCTCATATTGTGGATACTATCTCTGCTTTCTTTCATGTTCATCCTTTTTGACTGTACTTGTACCACAGACCAATACCCTTTATGATTGCTTCATTCTTTTTATTTTTATTTTATTTTATTTTATTTTTTTAAAGATTTTATTTATTCATTTGACAGAGATAGAGACAGCCAGCGAGAGAGGGAACACAAGCAGGGGGAGTGGGAGAGGAAGAAGCAGGCTCCCAGCGGAAGAGCCGACGTGGGGCTTGATCCCAGAACTCCAGGATCACGCCCTGAGCTGAAGGCAGACGCTTAACGACTGAGCCACCCAGGCGCCCCTATTCTTTTTATTTTTAAAATAAGTTTGTTAAATCTAATAAATTAGATTTGCTTTCCCTACTTCTGACCCCAGGAATAGTCTAGGATTATTGCTTTTTACGTGTTTCTATTTTTATTTAGAATGTAGGAGTTTTAATAGTTGAGTTAGAATTTTGGGAGTGCCTTGCTGATGACCATATGTACTGCTTCCAGGAGGTGGGGGTGGGGCTGAGGAGAAACACATCAGTAATCAGAAAAAGAAGAACATTTAGAAACAGATTATTTGATGTGTTCTGAACTTTTTATGGAACTTGACCGCTGATTCTTGAGTTCATCTGGAAAAGAAAGAACACAAGCCTAGCCAAGAACATTTTGAAAAAAACAATGGTGAAAAATTTGCCCTATCAAATATCAAAATATACTATGAAGCTACAGTGATTAAAACACTGTGGTTTGGGCACAGGAATGGAGAATTCTGTGGAACAGGATACAGTCCAAAAACAGTCATCTCCGTGTGGGAGTTTAATATATGATGAGTATGGTTTTTCAAATGAGAGGATAAAGGGAAGGGAAGAAGTGTGAATTATAAAATGGTGTTATCAGATATTCCAAAGATAATTCTTTGGAAAAGAATTAAGTTAGATTCTTATCCCACACCTATATGAAAATAAAATTCAAATGGATGTAATACTGAAGAACAAACTAAAACATTTTAGAACAAAATATACGAAAGTATTTTTTTAATCTTGTGGAGGGAAGTCCATTTTAAATAAGACACAAAAATTTAGAAGTCTGGAAGAGGCTTGGAGATTTGACTACCTAATATTTTTGTGCAAGCCAAAACGGCATCAGTGAGTTACAAACACAAAAGAAACTCTCTGGAATTCGGTCCCCCTCTCTTGAGTTCTTGTCTTTCCACTCTTCCCAGTCCCTGACCACCTTCCCGAATCCCTGGCTCTCCCTCGCTGAGTCTCTCATTCTTCCTCCTTGGGTTCCCCCCCTTCTCCCCGCTTCTCGTCTCTGAGTTTGTCTTTCAGTCCATTTCCTCGAGAAAACCAACAGGTCCCAGAGAGACAAACAGTAAAGCATAGATTGAGGAAGCAATAAGAAAAAAAAAAGTTGGGTGAGGGAAAGATTTGCAGGAAATACATAAAAAATATTAAGATTTGCAAAGTATATGTGGCAACAATAAATCTGTAAGAAAGGCTAAGTTGTTGTTAGAAAATTAAGATATATAATAAAGGATCTCCATAGGCAATTTGAAGACCTTAAAATGTAAGTGGCTTGGGGGGGTGCCCTGGTGCACTACTGATCCCTCCTTCAGAGCACAGCACCCATCTTCTAGATTCTGGGGCTCTCTGTGCCTCCTGGCTCTCAGCTGAGTTCCCCTACAGGAGTTGTCATTTATTTGGAACAAAAAGACATTCTGTGGTTCCTAGGGCAGCAGTCACACAGAAGTCTGACATACACTAAACACGGTGTCATTGTCTGTCATTTATAAATAAAAGTGGTCTTCACGGCTGCCACCACAATTGTCGATTTCCTAAATGTAACTTCAGTCTTTTTAATTTAAACACTTAATTCTCTTCCCATATAAAAATTAGTATCTGCTTGCTTTTGTGTCAGCCTGTGAGATGATTGGGAAATTTGCCTTGCCTTCCCTGTTCTCTCGGAAGGAGATCTGCCCCCTGTCCGGGCTGCCCTGCTGTCCATACACATTGGTACCCTTGGGTACCAAAGGGCTCTCTGGGGTCGGACTGTCCTCAGAACACAGAAGCCCCATGCGGACTGGAGCAGCACTGCAGTGATTGGAAATGTCCCTGACAACAACAACAACAGCTGGGGTTGTAATCGTGATTCTTCTGGCAGCTTTTCGAATCCACGTACTCACCCTCCCACCCTTCCACGTCGCCTCCCCCCATTCACAATGTGATAGGATGTTTACTGCCCACCTTAAGCAGTTGAGGTCCAGAAAGGCCAAGGATCTCAGCAAGGAGGACAACAGCAGAGCTTGAACCCGAATGTCAGACTACACATATTCCTGAATGAGGGCGTGGCTCCCCTAACACTCACATGCGTGGGTGTGAAGGTGGTTCCAGTCCACCATCCGATGTACCTCTTACTGTCAGGGGGTCATGTACACTAGTAGAGTCCAGAGCATGGAGCAAAAGATTTGTTAATTTTCTCATCAAATAATTCATGGATCCAGACAGAAGTAGCCTTAGATATGAAAACGGGAGTTCCTTTTGCTCTCTTCACTTCCCTTATGGTTCTAATTCTTTTTTCCACTTCTTGGCCTCCCCCAGGGTCTGAACTCCATTCTGGAACTGTTGGCATCCTACCCTGAGATCCCTGTTTTAACGTCTTCCAAATCATCAGATAGAAGCATCCATAAAACAAGTCATCCTCTTTCTAGTATCGATTGTCTTCCACACCCTAGGGTTTTTATGCTAGCAGAGTTTCTGTCCCTCTACTGTGACTATCACAAGCCTTCCCCACAAGAGATGGTGGGGTTATGTGTAGGTAAGAAGTGGGGGAGGGGGAAGGAAAACCTCATCCCGCTGCTGTGTCCCCTGGGTGGTCTCCTCACCGGATGGTGGGCTCCTTGAGGGCAGGGATGTGCCACAATCCCTCCTACCCTACACTGAGCACAGAGTCTGCTGCAAGTAAAAAGTTCAACAGACGCTGGATGACTGAAAACACTCAGGCTGGAGAGAAGCAGACCCCAACAGCATTCTGGAAACCCATGCCTTCTCCACATGTGGCTGGGGTGGCTCCTTTTTCTTCATCCATTCGACATTAACAACTATCATCACCGGCTCCGGGTCAGAGAGAACAAGGCTCCTTCCTTTGCCTCAAGGAGCTTCCGAGCTGCTCTTGGGGGGACCGGGCTCCAAACCAAACGATCACAGCACTATCTTATTATTACCAGGACTGGGGTTGACACAGGACATGGTGGGAGCTCAGAGGAAGGGCCTCCATCCAGACGGGGGAGGGGGGTTTTGGGGAAGGCTGGAAGTTTTTTCTAGAAGCTAAGATCCTGGCCAGAAACGGGGAGGGCGAGGGAGCCAGCAGAGAGAGGGAGCTGGCCTGCAATGGGGCCAACAAAAAACTTGGCTAGGCCAGGAAGGGGAGTGAGAAGCCTCAAATGTAGCTTTGACACTGTTTTCCTTTCTTCTGGAGAGCTGCCACGTGCCGCCACAGAGAGCATTTCACGGGTAGATGCATATTATTGCAATGTGTTTATCTAGGAAACCAGAGCCCAGCTCCAGCATCTGGTTTTCAGCACAATCCTGAATGAAGTCCAACTTTCCAGTTGGGTTAATGAAAATAAAACTTGGGAAGTTGTGGGCTGGCTGCATCAGGGGCTGAGTCCTGGGCTCACGCAGGGTCACGGGTTGCAGGGCCGGAAGGGCTCGGGCAGGTCACAGATTCATTGTGGGCTGGCCATGAGGCCGGCACCAAAGACAACCTTGCACAGGGAGGGAGAGCTGCTTGGACTGGCCCCGAGGAACACGCCTCGTGCAGGAATGGATGTTTGTGGATTCTATCTGTTTCAACCTGACAAAAGTTGACCAAGCACCTACTGTGGCCAAAGGACTGGGCTGGGTGGTGCGGTGGGGGTGAGATGCCGACATGAACTCGAGCCTGACTCTAGCCTGCTGGAGCCCAGACCAGTGGGGGAGAGGCCTGAGCACGAGAGCTGACCAAGGAGCAGGATCTGATGACAGCCCCCATCAGCGCTCACCACTTTGAAGCTATCAGGAGGCTTGGGATCAAAGAGGGACCCGTTTTTAAAAGCCAGCTTCGAAAAAGATACTGTCAGGCTTCAGAGAGACCTGGAACCCCCCCTCCCCCGAACGTCCACGGGCTATCCCTGCCCCTCACGTCTGCGGGCTTGCATATTTCCTTCACTGTCCTGTCTTGCTGCAGACTGGGTTTCTCTGCTCTCCAGACTGTGTGGCAAGAAAACACATTTTCCCCATAGCTTCTGAGTTCCCATGAGCCTCTTTCTCTCTTGCTCTCTCTTCCTTCCCCAATTTCAAATTCCTTAGGAAAGGGTTTTAATTGGCCCTGCTGGTGAGAAGCTCACTCTTGGTAAGACATCAGCTATGGCTAGGGATCAGAGTCACATCTGTAAATGCCGCTAAGGGGAGCCCAAGCTGAGATCCCATGCCCAGGGCTCTTTTTCATGTCAAAGTCCTTACAGTAAGACACAAATCACAAATAGCTTCTCCTCTGACCCCAACTCTACCTTTGTAAAGGAGACAGAGCAGGGAAATGGAAGCTTGCCTGTTAGTGTCAGAAACAGGGCTGGACCCAGAGCTCCTAACTCCCAGCCCAGTGCTCTTTCCACTACACACTGTTCCTTTGGTCCTGATGTGAAGCCAGCAATTGTGAAATAGACTTTGCCTATGCAGTTTCCCCTCGGGAACAACTACAGAATGAGCAGTGTTGATTAGAGAGAATTTTGTTGGCGGGCCTTGGAGTGAGCTGGGAGCCAAATACCAGTGGTGAGGCTCGTTGTGACCCAGAAGGTGTGTGTCATAGGTTCCTGATAGGGTGACCTCACACAGGGGTGTGAGGATCCTGGGGGTAGAACAGCCCCTTACTCTTATCTTCTTTACCTGGAGGCGGCTTCTTAAGAGAGAAAGTAGGAAAGGCCAGGGCAAGACAAGGGGGAGGTGCCTCTTTCTCCTGAGTCCTGGCTCAAACTAGGGAATCAGAGAGTCATAAAAAGTCCTTTGGTGGAGAAGCCTTTTCCTGAGGCTACAGAGGAGAGTGCTCAAGCCAGGCCAGAGAGCTAGCTCTTGAGGACCCCAAGGGGAAGGAAATTTGGCATCTCCTGGTCATCCTTCAAACCTCCTGGCAATGACATTTTTCTTTCATTTCACCTCTTGGTGTAGGAAGTAATGCTAAGGTTCTCGAGGGTGCTGTCACTTTCGCATACGCCTCGCTGCTCCTGCTTCGATCTCTCCAGAACTTCATGATTGTGGTCATTGATGATTACCATTTCTAGGCCATGGGACCCTCAGTCTTCATTCCATGGGGCTTGAAATCGTTTTCCTATCAGTAGACTTGGTGTGGGGAGCACCAGGCTGGGCCCCTGGTTGCGCTCTTCCAGCCTTACGGTGTTGGTAACCTTATAGACTGGGCTGCTACCTTGGTCCCTTCTTCCTAATTCACTTGGTTGCCTTCCTGAGCCCAAATTGTCTGGGGCTGTATACCCGCTTACGAACTTGAACCTGCTGTCCGTTCCTCCGACCACTGATGATGGAACCCTGTGCACCACACTGCAGCTCTGCCTGGTTTCACGTTCCTCTCATCTCTGTCATCCCTGCCTTCTGGACAGGCTGGCTTTAAGACTAAGGCCAACCAGCAATGCCCTCTGAACTGTGCTCCCGACCATTTTGTAGCTGGGCTGGAACCCCTAGATCAGCATTAATGAGGAGGCTCTCTCCCTTTTCTCTTGTTCCTCCCCGTGGCCCTGCATACTTCTGTGTGTCCATTCTTGTGACACTTGCATGGGCTGTGCTTCCTGTCCCACTGGCTCCTGCACTGGTCTTCTCTCCGTCCCATTTGCGTCTCTTCCGCTGGTTGCAAGGGTTATTGAGAGTCAGTGGGCAGCAGACCTTCCCCCGGAGGCAGATCTCCTACTGAACCAGCAATCCAGACTGGCATGTAAATATGTCCCAGAGTACTGCGGATCACCTACCGCAGCTCACCAGCCAGCAGGATGACCTGAACGTGAGCAGCTCTGCCGAAGGTGAAGAAGGAGAAAAGCAGACTGTATTCTTCATTCTTTTGATTTTAATTCTCCTGCCCATGATGCAGGCAGGTATCACCTGAGGACACTCACGGTTGACCTTTCCTAGCCTCTTTCTCAATGCAGGTACTGAAATGACCTTGTTTACATCTTTGAACTTGGGTCTATTTAAGTTTCCTGCGGGTGCAGAGTCTGTTCTGTGTAATCACCTCCCCTTCCTTAGACATGGTTTCTATAGCTTTTGCCCAAGGCTGAAATTCCCTCATTCACCTACCCACCCACCTACCCACCAACCCATCCATCCAGTCATTCAGTGAGTGCTTCTGCCAGATTCTGTGCTAGGCAGTGAGAACACAGCAATAAACAAGCCATGGTTTCTTCCCTCAAGGAGCTTGGTGCCCTGCCTCTGCCTCCCCAGCACCTGTCAGCGGGACTCACGGATGCGTCTACCTCTAGGCCTGGCCTCACTCTTGTGGGGATGACAGACAAAAGTGGGGGAGATGGATGGTAAACATGTAAACATAGAATTAGTTGCTAATTGGGGAAACACTGTATAGGAAATAAATGGGACAGCCAAAGAGAATCACAGGGAACTAGAGGGAGGACCTACTTAGAAAGGGTGTGGAGAGTAGGCTTTCTGAGGAAGTGACCTTTAAGCTGAGATCTGAAGGGTATTGTGGAGGGATAAAAATGTACAGACAGCAGGATACAAAAAAATGCCAGGGCCCTGAGGTGGGAAAGAAAACATGTTCCGGGAATGGAAAGACAGTGTGGCCTAAGTACGCACAACAAATGAGAAAGTGGCATGAAATGAGACCAGGGAGGCAGGCAAGAGACATATTGATGCCCACCTTTTTGGTTATGGTGAGGGAGCTGGAAAGGGACACGGCTTAAACAAGGATTGATGTGATCTGGTTTATAGTTTTAAAATGTAATGACAAAATATGAATATAAATGGAAACAAATTACTTTAACTGCTATGTGGAAAATAGATTGGAGAGGGGCCACGTGGAAGCAAGGGACTAGGTAGGAACAACTGTAGTCTTTCAGCTGAGAGGGGATGGCGGCTTGATCTGATGTCATGGCATTGAAGACACATTTTGGATATAGAACAAGAAGATCAGATGTGGTAGCTAAGGGAGACTCCCATGTTTCTGGCTTCAGAAACTGCATGAACAGTGATGCCTTTAACTGGGAGATATGGAGACAGCAAGGAAAGAAGCTTCGGAGATTGGGGGAGGAAATCCGGAGATCAGACTTGGCCATGTTAAGATTTATTTATTTATTATTTGAAGGTGGGAAGGGCTGAGGGAGAGGGAGAGGGAGAGGGATAATCTCAAGCAGACTCCCTGCTGAGTGCAGAGTCCGATGCGGAGCTCCACGACATGGGGCTTGAGGTCACTATCCTGAGATCGTGACCCGAGCCCAAATCGAGAGTCCAATGCTTAACTGACTGAGCCACCAAGGTGCCCCAGACTTGGGCATGTTAAGATCTCCATTAGACATCCAAGTGGGTCAAGTAGGCAGTTAGATGACTGAGACTGTCATTCACCCAAGAGGTTTGAGCTGGAGTTAAATAAATTGGATTTGTCAGCACATGGAGAATTGATAAGACAGGAGGGACACCTTTTGATCTGCTTTCCTTGGAGTTTTGCACCAGAGCAAACATCTTCCATGCTGTCTTGAGGAAAGAGGTCAGGGGTGAAGGGTCCCAGAAGACCCTTTTAATAGAAGTGAGAGCTCTTGGGTCCCTGCAGGGCCAGGACTATGCAAGAATAATGATTCAATTGGGACAGGAGAATTTTCTCTTCTCCACTGAGACCAGCCTTTCCTAGGATTGTTCAAAATTCCATTGATTATTTTTGCTTTGCCCTGGAAACAACTACTTTTTATGTAAGCCCTCTCAGAAAGTGACAAATCATGGAAAAATTCTCTTGAATTTGGATTCAGCCGAGGCGGAGATGGCACATCTTGCTCTGCGGTGTGGAGGACATCCCGAGGATGCACCACAGGCACAAGAGCTGGGAAGTGGATGCAGGTGGCCAGGCTGAGTCATCGCAAATCTTCACCCCTGAGAAACCGTGCATAGCTTCACGCAATGTGGAGGGACGGCAGGGTGGGGGGAGCACTCGGACGTGTCTGATATTCAAGGCAGGAAGGAAAGAATTGGAAAGGGAGGAGAAATTGTCATTTCTGCGGGACAGAAGGACATGGCGTGCTTCTCTAGCGTCCAGGAGGAATGTTTCCTGCCTGGGGCTCTGGCCTCTCCCTACGGCTGAGCCCTCTGGGAGGGAACACTATGCCTCATTCTTCATTTTTATTTTTTAAAGATTTTATTTATTTATTTGAGAGAGAGAGAGAGAGAGACAGAGACGGAGCACAAGCAGGGTGAGCAGGAGAGGGAGAAGCAGCTCCCCGTTGAGCAGGGAGTCTGATGAGGGGCTCCCTCCCAGGACCCTGGGATCATGACCTGAGTGGAAGGCAGATGCTTAACCGACTGGGCCACCCGGCTGCCATCATTCTTAACTTTAGAGGTCACATCTGGGAAAGCCCAGTCCTTTCCCTGCTCCCCACACGCAGAGGTTCCTGAGAGATCTCTTCAGCGGTCAAGCCTTTAACTCCTCCCTCCTGCTCTTGCTCCTAATTTCTTTGATTTATTTCTCCCTTTCTCTCTGTTTCTTATCCCTTCTCATATCTTTGTTTCCTGACCCTTCACCTCACAATGGAATGAAGGAGTGTGTAGGGGGTGATAGAACGGCCCTAGCTGTAGAATACTGACAGTAGGAACAGAAAGTGAGGAAGGAATAGAGGCTTCTGGGAGCCCTGACCCCAGAAGGAACCTCTTCGAGCCTCAAGGCTGCAGTACTCAGTAATCAAGGAGGAGGCACAGGGCAGAGATGAACACTCTGGTGACAGGGAGAAGGGGAGCAGCTGTCTCCACGGGCACATTTGCTAGAAGACAGCTTTTTGTTTTTAAAGATTTTATTTTGAGAGAGAGAGAGAGAGCATGAGCGTGGGCAGGGAGAGAGAGCAAACTCCTTGCTGAGCAGGGAGCCTGATGTGGGGCTTGATCCCAGGACCCCAGGATCATGACCTGAGCCGAAGGCAGACGGTTAACCGACTGAGCCGCCCAGGAGCCCCTAGAAGACAGTTTTCAAGGTGGTATGTTGACATGACAAGATGATAATGAATAAAGGTTAGTGGAAGCAATGTTGACAGCACAAGCATAAACTTGTAGAGATGATAGTCAAAGTGTGGCCCCCTGGTGGTCCTTCCCCCCACTACCCTTCTCCAATTGCTAAGTGGTTCTCCCTAAGGTTGAACCCTGTCCCATCTCTGAGGGTAAGACAATGTAACTGGAGGCAAAGCAATGGCTGTCGAGAATTCAGTCACAGAGGTGCCTAGATATGCTGGCACAGAGCTCTGACAGTAACATCGCCCCTCCCTTTCCTCTACTGTCCACCTCTTCTGAGTTTTATAGAGTTATACAACAACCCTGGACAAACACTCCATTGGCTTCCTCATCTTTCTCAGTGTAAAATCCAAAGTTCTTATCACAGACTTTTGATCCTATCTGACTTGGTCTCCCACTACTTCTACTACACTCTCTCTTGTTCACTTTCCTGAGCCATACTGGCCTTCTTGCAGCTCACGCATGTCAGCATGCCATGCCCCAAGGCCTTTGCATTTGCTGTTCCCTCTGCTTGGAAAGCCCTTCTTTCAAAGACCTGCCTGGCCCACTCCCTCACTTCTTTCAGGTCTCTGTTCAAATGCTACTTTCACAATCAGACTTTCTGCAGGCATTCTACATAAAGCAGGCCCCTCCCTCGCGTGCTTCTCCACTACCCACCCTCTTACCCTGCTTAAGTTTTCTTCCTAGTTCTTTAACATCCTGGAAAATAGTATACCTATCTATTTCTTGTCTGTTTTTCTATCCTTGAATGTAATTTTTTTTTTCGTACACTGCTGCATTCCCAAAGCCTAAAATAGTGTCTGGAATGTGTAGAAATTCAATAAATATTTGTGGAGTGAGTGCATGAATGACTAAATCTGATGAGAACAGAGGTTTTGATGACTCTTCAGCATTGATATGTAATCTGCCGAGTGAATGTTTGTTACACTTATCAACATTTTCTTTAAATTAGATCCATTTTCTCATAATCTGGTCTCATCAGTACAAGGGACCTCCTCAGTGTTGGGTCACGAGCCAATCTATTCCTGGAAGGGTTGCGAGGAGTAGGACAGGCCAGCAGGGTGATGCTCAAGTTGGATCCTTGGTGCCTGAGAAGAAGGCCACAGCACTGCCAGGACCTCCACAATGATCTCACACTTATTTGAATTTCCCCAGGAAGGAAGCCTGGGCCATGTCCCTCTCTGGATGAACTGGAGAGAAGGGTTGTATTAGTCAGGGTTTTCTAGAGAAAATAGAATCAAGAGGATACACAAACATCCGCACACATCCATATAAGTCTGTCTATCATTATCTATCTATATCTATCTGTCTATATCTATCTGTCTATATCTATCTATCTATCTATCTATCTATCATCTAACTATCTATATCAGAAAGGTGGGTGAAGCATGCACAGGACCTGGGTAAGACCGGAGAGGGGGAGTCAGGAGGAAAGAATGAGAGATGAGACAGGTCCAGATTTGAAGGAAGAGAAATTGGGAGTGTCCACGGATTGAGCACTGCCTCAGTAGTAGATGGAGAGGATATGCTGAAAATACTGAGGTTGGCAAAGGATGCTTTGGGGGCTTGAGGGGAGAAAAGAAGGGCAGCATGTTGGCTAGAAAAGTGGGGAGACCTTGGGGCTGAAGGAGGGTCTTCAGGAAGGCTCCCTGGCAAACAGAGATCAGGACTCCGCTGTGGGGCCGAACTTCTCCTGTAAGTGACCCCCCTCACTGGCAAAGGGTCTGAGATCAGGGAAGAGGGGACTGAAAGTCAGGGAAGCCAGAGGTGCGTGGCTGACTTGCACTGGGAGACAGGGAGAGGTCCAGAGCCTGGAGGTCATGCGGAGGCTCCGGGGCAAGCTGTGTAGAAATAAGAGGTAAGGCTAGTGGCTGTGCTCTGGAAGGGGGACTCAGAGCTGGTGGAGATGGCAGGTTTCTTCATGGTGACCGTGTCTCCTGCCCCCGTATGTGCTCTTTCCTGAGCTAAAACTCCGCTGCCTCCAACAAACCCTAACAGTGGCAACTCCATGCCCCCCTTCTTCCCTGAACTCTCGAGCGGAGACAATCACCTCCTTCTCTGCTCCCCATCGCCTGGACTTGTCTCCTCATGGCACTTTTCAGGCTGGATGGAAGGTGACCCTGTCTGTCTACTCCCCACATTCCTCACTCCTCCCAGCCGTGAGATTTGTGACTTCTTGGGGGGTCAGGCTTGAGTCTTGCTCATCTGTGGGGCTCCTGAGCCTGCACAGCTGGTCCTTAGCAGCCCCTGTGGGAGTTAAATAACTGTGTCCTGAAGTGGGGCTCTCCTGACCGGGGGTTTAGGAAGGGACCCTGTCGAGGTCTGGGGCTCCCAGACCGGACCGCCTGAGGGGGGAGGGGAAGGGCCCTCCAGGGGCTCGATGTCGCCTCTCTGTAGCCTTCTGCTTTCCCTGTTCTTTCTTTCCTGCCTTCCTGGTCGGCTCTTCCACTCTCTCTTCTAGGAAAAGGTGATAGAAAGATCTAGATCAGATAGTGGCCTCAGACGTGCCCAGTCAGTCCCCGGCACCCAGCACCGCAGCACGTTCAAGCCCGGCCGAGGCTCCCCCAGGCGACACAAGCGGCCTCCAGGCTGGGGCGCCCCCCGCCTCCACCCCAGGAGTCTGGGACTGCGTTCAGAGACCTCAGATTCACAGGTGGGAAGTGGAGCCAGAGGGCAAAGAAGCTGCCTACTGCCCACGGTCACGCAGCCAGCTCACAGGATGAGACGAGCCCCTGCCCCGCCACTCCGCGGCCGCGTGACCCAGTGCCACCCACGATCTTACTTGTCACATTCATAAAATGGGGATAATAACAGGAGGATTAAATGTGAAAACGTTCTGAAAGTGGTTTTTCGTATCTGTCCCTGATAGAGCCTGGAAGTCTCTAGAATTCCCATTTCCTGATTTCCACCTAGTGCCTTTTCCATCCCTCCAACGTGCTTGGCGGAGCTAAGGTGACATGTGCTACTTGGGGTGGGCCACCGCCCAGAGAACAGTAAGCTCTCAATTAACCACTGTAAATGCTGTTGACTTGACTCCTGCCAGAACTTTGCATTACATGGTCGGGGTGCAGTGGAGGAGATTGCAGGCAGCAAAAAGAGTGAAAAATGGCTTCCCCCAACCCTTACTGAGTCTATTATTTATCCAACAAATATTTATTGACCATCTATTATGTGTCAGGCTCTGTTCCAGGCACTGGGGAATACGGTGGTGAGACAGATGCCACGTTCTTGCTCTTATGGAAATTCTGGATCTCTTTTGATTTATTCTGCCTTCGATTAGTTTTGGGCTCCTCTAAACCAGGGGCCAAAAGGCTCTTCCCCTCCACCCTCAATCCCAGTCCCTGGCCTCTTTAATGGCAGCCTGGGAGGAGCTCTGTGCCTGGTGCAAAAGGCCAGGCTCAGCAGGAGAAATGCCTGCCCCCCATCCCTCCTGAAGCTTCCTCAGAAATTGCACCCCTATAAGGGTGGTGTGGTCTGGGTTTTGTCAGACCTGGGCTATCCTCAGAGTCTGGCTGAACTCAGAACGAAATGCAGCTGAGCTTCGGGCTGGTTCCCTGCCCGTCCTCGACTTCACACCCAGAGAATTCACTCACTCAAATTCCCTCGCCTCAGCATTAGATGCCAGCTTACGCCTTCCTGAAGTTTCCCAGTTGCTGGTTCCCGCTGACCATGTCCAAGTTTCTAATCCCTAGGCTCCTGCTTTTGCTCCAAGCTCAGGAGCACAGGACTAGAGCCCCTGAGAAATGAAGCTGATGGTTGATAATCTTCAGGCTGCCCAAAAGGCCCTGCTGGGGTAGAGGCAGCCTGGGGTCCAGGACAGGCACGAGGAGGCCTGGAGTTTGGTTCTACTTCTCCTATTTGTTTGCTGTGTGATGTAGGGCAAGTCACTTGCCATCTCTGGGCTCAGGTTACTTGTTTGCTCATCTATCCATTTATCCATTCAACAAGCCATTTGACTATTGTCTATCTGCTGGGATGGTTGGATAAAGTCTCAACCCCTCAGCATGGCATTTAAGCCCCTCCACAGTCTGAGCCATCTAGAAGGAAGCTGGACGCTTCCTGCACTGCTCTTATTTTGCCCTGACTTCCCAGTCCTTCACATATCACACCTGGAGCTGCAGCTGGTCCCCTGTGCCAGGCAGGCTGGCAGGGGCACACTCAGGGCACCTGAGTATGGAGATGCTCTGTCTTTCCCAGAATTTCCTGGGAATTCTTGCTGCCTGCTGCTAAAAGCCCCGAGTGGTTTGGACGAAGCTCTCCCAGTCCCTAAGTTCAGGCCTAAGCTTGAAGGTGGTGAAGCAGGTACAGTGAAGTAGATTATGAAAACCAGGGAGGGCCAGCTGACCTGGACAGGCTCCGTGGGGTAGGCCTCTGGGTGGACAGCCCAGCGAAGAGAAGGAAAGATAGGAAAGAATTCTGTAGAAATGGGGACTTGGGGCGCCTGGGTGGCACAGCGGTTAAGCGTCTGCCTTCGGCTCAGGGCATGATCCCGGCGTTATGGGATCGAGCCCCACATCAGGCTCCTCTGCTATGAGCCTGCTTCTTCCTCTCCCACTCCCCCTGCTTGTGTTCCCTCTCTAGCTGGCTGTCTCTATCTCTGTCAAATAAATAAATAAAATCTTAAAAAAAAAAAAAAAGAAAGAAATGGGGACTTGACCCATGGAAGCGGTCATGGGCAGGTTGTCTTGACCCAGAAATGGGGACTGGAGTTTGCTGCTGCCTTAGGAGCCTGACTTCAGCCTGGGTTTGCTGAGCATGTGTTCGGTTTCATCACCTGACGGCAGCATGCGGTTCAGCGCGGCTCAACAGCTGCCTAGCAGCTCGAGATGCCAGGACTGCAGCAGGAGGTTTGCGAAGAGACTTGTTCTTTTCCCACTGGCCTGTGATCTGGGAAGATGAAGGCCTGAAGTTGCTAGTAGTCGTTCTCCCTTAGCTGTGAGATCTGAGATTGAAGTCAGCAAGGAGGAGAGCAGAGCAGAGGCAGAGGAGGCTGGATAATGCCATCATTTGAGCCCTGTAAGATGTTTTGCCTAAAGTTAGCCATCTCTGGGACTTTTCAGTTTCATGGGCCCTTTTTATGCTCTAATCAGTTGGAAGTCTGTGTGTGTGTTTAATTATTTGCAACCAGTTTGTTATCCAATATGGAACCTGTGATAAAAGTTGTCTTCAGAAAGAACAATGTGATTAGGGAAGATTCCTCAAGAGATCTTGAGAACTCCATTCCACGGTGACTCAGTGGCACCCATCTGCTGAGGACTGCTGTCTTGTGCAGGGTCCAGTGCGACCGCCACTAATCCAGCGGCTGGCAGCCGGTGGGGGGGTGGGGTGGGGCTCAGGAGAGCTGCTTTATGGCTTCAAGTGAGGCATATGCCCAGAGCCAGCCCACCCGGACATCATTGCACCTGCCTTGTTGTGTCAAATGTATCTGCGACCAGAAAGAGGTGGGGCTGGTTACCGTCTACTTCTGCTGCCCAAGGCAAGTCTGCTCACAAAGTCTAGGGCGAAGGGAATTATTAGACACCAAGACTGGGACTTAATCTCCTGGCAAGAGTACCTGGGTAGGGGGGGTGTTCTTCTGAAAGTCTCACTAAGAAGCAAAGCCTGGGAGAGAAAGCCTGTGGACTTCTGATGCCCTTCATCCCAACAGTCATGAAATTAACACTCCCTCTTTCGACAACCTTTCCCAAAATGGACTTCTGGGTCTCCTCCTGGAAAGGTGGGGGCTAGACAAGGAGCCAGGCTGTCCGGCCTTCAGAGGTCTGCAAATGGATGTCAGGCTGGAGATGGCTCCAAGGATGGAGATGGGCTAGAACTGAACAGCAGCGTGCGTTACGTGGAATTTGTAGCTTGCTGGATTTGCGCTCACAGCATAACTGCAATTACCGCAGGATCAACGGTGGTTCTCATTTCAGACGAACTCTGTTGTCCTCAACAAAGGTTTTGCTGCTTGCATGAATTATCCCCAACTTTTATATGTTCCAATTTTCATAGAACGTTGATGTAATTACACCTCGATATCTTGAAACTGGTGCTTTATGTATCAGTTGATGGCTGAGGGTCTGTTCTTTCTCTTGGTGGCCGCTTGCTACCTGCTGCTGCTGGGGGTAAAAGGCCAGGTCCCCACCTCGGTGATGGGGTGGACGTACAGGAGCAGTTCACGGTGGAGCTGGCCCCGTTAGCCTCAGCGTGCCAGGGGGACAGGCAAATCCTCTGGACACCTGAGGCCTGGGGCTTGCTTGTTGAGATCAGACCATGGGACAGAGCGGCTGCTTTCATCTTCCCTCTCTCTTCCTGTGGTCTTTGCATCTGGGGACTGGGGAAGGGGTTCCGAGGCTGGTGGTTCTAGGGCGTGCTAAGAGAGGTCTTCTGGCCAGGGATGGTAGAGATTTTCCCTATGGCAGGCAGAGAGGAGTGGCAGAATCACAGAGTAGACCTCTCTTCAGGCCCCATGGGGCACCAGGGGAATGCCACGAAGGCTTTCACCTGCCAGGACCCAAAGCAGGCAAAATGTCTGCATAATAGGGATGATATTTTTGCAAATATAAAACCATATATTTAATAAACCCTTATGTTACTGTTTTTCTGTGGAGACCCAGCCACACAGATCATCACTAGAGGGCAGGAGAGACTTCGTCAGCAAAACAGAAGTCTTCCAACCCAGGCCTTAGTCCGAGGCTGCGCTGCCTGCTCTTTCATTCCCTGTCACAGCACACAGATGACAGTATGTGTCCGGCAGCCTGGGGTAAACTGGAGGGGACTCGGGGACCCGTATATGGGGCTCACTGAATGCATAACCTTTCTTCATGTTATGTAATTATAGTAAGATACAAAGTAAAGGAAAACACGAACATTGAATTTGTATAAAATCCTAAATAAAATCATTTCAAATATTTTGTTGTTAAACATGAACTTAATATAGCTATTTTTTTTTTAGTATTTTATTTATTTGCCAGAGAGAGAGAGAGAGTGAACACAAGCAGGCAGAGGGAGAAGCAGGCTCCCTGTTGAACAGAGAGCCTGATGTGGGGCTCGATCCCAGGACCCTGGGTTCATGACCTGAGCCAAAATCAAGAGTCCGATGCTTAACCGACTGAGCCACCCTGGCACCCCTCCATCAGACCTTTTTGATTTGAGAATACTGAAATAATGATGAAGCGTCACATGTGTTTTTAGAACAGTCACCCTGCAGCCAGCTTAGATTTTTTTTTTTAAGATTTTATTTATTTTTTTGACAGAGAGAGAGACAGCCAGAGAGAGAGGGAACATAAGCAGGGGGAGCGGGAGAGGAAGAAGCAGGCTCATAGCAGAGGAGCCTGATGTGGGGCTCGATCCCAGAACGCCAGGACCACGCCCTGAGCCGAAGGCAGACACCTAACCGCTGAGCCACCCAGGTGTCCCAGATTTTTTTTTTTAAGAGAGAGAGAGAAGGGGGTGAGAGGAAAGTGCAGAGGGAGAGAGAGAGAGAATCCCAAGCAAGCTCCACACCCAGTGCGGAACCAGACATGGGGCTCGATCTCATGACCCTGAGATCATGACCTGAGCCAAAATCAAGAGTTGGATGCTTAACTGACTGAGCCACCCAAGCGCCCCACAGCCAGCTTAGTTTTGGCTAAAAAAAGCCCAGTTGCTACAAAAGATAGAAACTGCCCACATACATAGAGTGACCATTGTCCTGATTTGTCCTGAAGGTTCTCACTTAGGCCTTATGACCTGACGTGACTATTCGTAGCACCTTCCACTCAAAAAAAAAAAAAAAAAGTGCATCAGTTTGGTGTTGACACATAACATGGATGAATCTCAAAAACGTTATCCTGGGTGAGGGAAGCCAGACACAAAAGTACATGCTGTATGAATTCTAGAACAGACACAACTAATTTGTAGTGATGGAAAGCAGATGAGTAGTTGTCTGGGGCAGTGGTGGGGGCCTGAGAGATGACTACAGAGGGGTGCACAGGAAATTTTGGGGGTCACGGCAGGCTTTCTATCTTGGTTGGAGCAGTGGTTACGCTGGTAGATAACTCACTCATAGTACAACTTATTTAAAATGGGTACATTTTACTCTATGTCAATGATACCTCATTCAAGTTGATTAGAAAAGAAAAAACTGTACCGATTTGGACGAGTAATGATACAGTCCTGTACATACGAGTGAAGAGAGAGCTTCAGGGCTACCATCCGATGCTGGGACCCCCCCTGCCAGGAGCTCCTCTCCTTGCCCTGATTTTCCCCTCTTGGCCCATGCTCTGCACTCCCTGGGCACATAGGACACACACACACACACACACACACACACACACACACACACACACGCCTCCTTGTCCACAATGGGAGGGAGGGAGCACACTCTGCAGCCGGCTGCTGAAGGACATGTCCGGGTGGTGGAGGCCTCCCTCACCGCTTGGGGGAAGGTCATTGCTCTTACCGCCACAGGAGCCACCCTCCAAGGAGCTGTAGGTGAGGGTCTCCCCCAGGAGTCACCAGCCCACGTGCTCCAGTGGCCCACTTACCAGAGAGCATCACCACGCCGCCTTGCTGCAAACCCGTGACCCATCGGAGGCACGCCCGTGAGAAAGTTCTGGCCTTGGGAGGATTCTTATGCCTGTCCCTCCGGCTTACTCATGAGGCTGGAGTCAGAAAGGGGCAAGATCTTACGTAAGGGAAATGAATAAACACCCACTCCTTGGTCCCTAGCCAACTGGAGGAGGAATAAGGAGAGGAAGAGGGGAAATGAGGTGGGGAGGAAGGGGAAGAGGGAAAGAAGAGAGAGCAGTCAGATCCAGGGCTTGTAAATTTCTGTTCTGGACTTTGGTCTACAGCAGGTGTTGGCACACCTTTCTGTAAAGGGCCAGAGAGGAACTATTTTAGGCTTTTGGGTCGTCCCTCTCTGTTGCAGCTTCTTAACTCTACACCGTAGTGTGGAAGCAGCGGTGGACAAGACTGGTGAATGAAGCTGCTTGTATTCCAATAAAACTTTATTTACGGATGCTGGAATTTGAATTCACGTAATCTTCATGTGTCACAAAATAGAATTCTTCTTTTGGCTTTTTTTCCTAACCACTTAAAAATGTGAAAACCGTTCTTAGCTCCCAGGCCTTACAAAACAGGTGGTGGGCTGGGTTTGGCTGGCCGGGCATAGTTTGCCAGTAGTTCTAGAGATCCTGGGGGGCAGGACTTTTGGAAAGGGATGACCCTTGGATTTCTGAGTTTCAACGTAATTAAAAAAGCCATGCCCTTTAGCTTTACTGAGATGTTTGTAGTTTCTATTTGTTTTTTGCACGGAACCCAGAAGTTCTCCCAATCCATAAAGGGGCTAGTATATTTTAACTTTCTCAGTACACCCCCCACCCGTAATATACAAATGTATTATTTGACTTTCAGTCGTTGGAATTTGACTTTTAAAGAAGGTTTCAGAAATCATTCAGCATGAGATCAGATAAAATAATGAATGAAGGCCATGCATTGATATAAAAATGTGGTAAGAACCAAAGGTTATGAGTAATCAAATTCTGTGTTTTGAGGTCTATAAAAAGGTGTGTGTTAAGTGACTACCTGAATAAAGTCCAGGGTGGGAGCCCCTTCAGATCCCGTTGTGGGCTGCTCACTGGACCCTGGGTGAAGAGTCCATGGCAGCCACTCCCGCGGTACCGGGCTAGGCAGGCTGGGTAAGCAGCATCCCCCACGGGACGGCCGAGGAAGCCTCTTTCAGGGCACGTGTGATGCTCAGCCCCGGCAAAGCTGCAGCTCGCCCTGCGTTCTCAGGTATCCACAGCCAACTCTGCCTTCTGCTTCCTGTCTCCTCCCTCCTGCGCCCACATCTCCCCCTCCTCTGCACCCCTGTATCCTCTCTTGATTCCCTCTTCTTCCTCCTTGTCACAGTGCACAGTCCTGTTGGTTTTACTCCTGGGGGTTTTTGCTGAAATCAGGAAGTGGTACCCAGGATGTGGTCGTTGCAGAGCTTTCGGCCCTCCCATCTTGGACACTTGGACACTCTCCTGGGCCCACTGTTTGTGAATTGAATGGGGGAAAATGGTAGTTTAGCTCCGGGAAGAGTGAAGCTGGATGGTCTCCCTGGTTCCCTTCACTTGCTCCCATGTCGGAAGGCAGCCTTCAGCGTCCTGCTCCTGGGGTGGGGAGGCTACCCTGATTTCTTGTCTGCTCCCTTCCCTCACTTCCTCTGCTTTTCCCACTCTTTAGGTGTCTTCTTCATGCAGTCAACAGACTGTAACAGTGGGTCCTTAGGTCTGCCTCCTGTCAGGGGCTGGGCTGGGCTGTGTGTGTCCCTCCAAGACCTAGAACAGGGCTGGGCCCAGAGTGGGCCTTGATAATGTCTGTTGGCTGGAATCGAAGCAGTCGCTCCCTAGTGGGACGTGCTGTCTGGCTGGAAACTGGGAGCTCTAGCCAGCCCCGCTGCCATGTCCTCAAGGGCCCTTGGCCACTAAAGATGCCCGCAGGTCACTGGACTCCAGAACACTCCGTGGTGTTTGCCAACAGGACATTCAGGGGTGGGGAGGCTTGGGGACCAAGGAGAGAGCCCCATAACAGCACAGGGCGGAGAGGGGTGGGGACAGGAACAGGAACCAGGTTAGAGTTACAGAAAGGGGCTTTGGCAGGAATGCTGACATGGGATAGGGACAGAGAGAGCAGGAAGCAGAGTGAAGGGGGAATGTGATCTGTGCCCCAGCCCGGGCCCTGGGTTTCCTGCTGGGGACCTGCCCTGCGGGAGAGAGAAGCTAGCTGCCTCTCCTGGGAGAACATGCTTATCAGCGGGAGTGTGGGAGCTCCTTCAGCATCCCTGGGGCCTAGTTATGGAGGCCCAGAGACCCAGGCTTTCACCTCCTCTGGGGCCTGAGCAGAGACAGAGTTCAAACCCCAGGTTTCTTCTGCTGGGGGCTCCAGAGGATAACTGTGGTGGGAAAGGGCAATTGGGGGTGGCAGGAAGGGGACTTCTCTACGGCCCAGTATATTTTGGATTGAGGCACCTGTGAGGCCTGGGAAAATCGGTGGTGGAACCACACGGCGTGGCCCTCCGTGCCACTGGCCCGAGTTGCTGCTGCTTTCCTCTTTAACATGTTTGTTCCTTCCTTCCCAAGGGACATGAAAAAGAGATCTTCTGGCATCAGATGTGTGTCAGGCACAGATAGAAAGCTCAAAGCCTAGAAAGTGGAGGGGGGTGAGTGAGAAAGCAGCTGACTTGTCAGATGACATGCCCTTCAATAGGGAACTGTACAAAATGATGGGGAGGTGGGGGGCGAGCGGGGGAGGGTGCGGGGAGAGGGGGTGTTTCCAATTCTGCCTGGAGGTGGGGCCCTTGAGGACACTTTCCTAGAGCAAATGGCGCTTTTGTAAATCCACAGTGGAGAGGCAGGAAGATGGCAATTTCAAGTAATGGAAACAGCGCTTACAAAGGTGTGGAGGTGAGAGAGAGCTCTGGTCCCTCCCTTTGGACAGGAAGCTTTGACACCAGTGCTTGGGAGAGTAACCCAGCCTGAACTCCCTCCCAAGACACACACACACACCCTTCTGCTTAAGAACTCCCAAGGCGCCCGCCAGTGAGGTATGGTCAGCATTGTTGGGGGGCCTGAAAGTGTTACGTACTGCAGCTTTCCGCTATAGCCTTCAGGAGAGGAGACCGCTGGCTGCCATGCCCTAGATGTGCATTCCACTATTCCAGTCTAGGGGACTCTGCATTCCCCCACTCCGATGACTCCTCCACCCCAAGTGCAGACCCTAGAGAAAGCCCTGGAGTATGAGAGAAGCTCCAAACGAGGCTCTCAGATGTGCCGTCATGCGAACGGCTGTCACCGGTATTAGACCGCGGTTGTCCCTTGCGTACAGATCAGACTGAAGGAACGTGGGGCCGGCTCCCACCTAACTCCTAGGTCTTCTAAAATGGCAGCATATTCACCAGGATCACCCCTGTGCATCCTGACCAAGCTCTGGTGTTGGAGGAGCTTAATAGCACCAAGACTTGACTTCTGTTCTAGAAATGGATGGTTTGGATGTGTTGGCTTCCATATTGGCAGAATGGAGATTGCACTTGTTGAAGTTTGCAACATTTTAAAGAATTTTAAGAGCTGACAATTCTCCTAGCATTCTTGTCCTGTGCTTCTCAAATTGAGATATGTAGTGCTATGCCAAGGATAAGCAATGCTAGCATAAATACGGACCATCTTCCTGAAGCATCAGTTTGATGTAAATTATTTATGGGGAATACCACCACCACCCATGTTTCTGTTTAAACAGATATATATATATATAGGACTAGAATCCCAAATTCACGTCAATGTTTAAATGAATAGGGAGACCTGACAGAAATCTCGAGTGTCAGAGGCACAGTCAGGCTTTCCTCCTAGACCCTTTATACCTGCACTCTTTCCTCTGCTCCTCATACTGCTACTCTCTCCACATTTTACACGTGAAGAAATAGGTCCAGAGAGGTGGTCAGTGACCTAAGTGATACCACAGAATAAGAGGAGGGGGTGGGACTAGAACCCACGTCGCTGGACTCTGCATGCAGTGTGTTGTCTTCTACACAATGGGGAACCTGAAGTTTCACGTTTTAGTGGTTTGGTTTCAGTCGGGCCATGGAAATAACCAAATCCCACCTGTCAAAGCAGTCTTTGAGCACCCTGGGAGGGCAAGTGGGGCAGAAGGAAGAGTCAGGGACCGAAAGTTGGGAGACTAGATTTTATCTCCAAGCATTTCCTTCAATAAATAAGCTCTGGGACTTTAGGCAAATTGTTTAACTCCTCTTCGCTGCCCGTAAATGTGGTGGTTACACAAATACTGTCTAACAAGTTGGCTTTTATGAAGCGGGGTCACTGCTTGCCTTCCCAGAACCTCTAGAGCTGTCCCGGGCTGTCCCTGGCCATGAATCCCGGAGGAAGGGGCGGCGGGAGCTCAGCTGGCCACCTCTGCATGACAATGACCAAGGAAGCCGACAAATGGGGCTTGGACAGGGTCTGGAAAAGCAGCCTTTTATAGGTTGCCCCTCGGCTTGTCTGAGGAGCATCTGGCTACGAGGTGAAGGTCAGAGCCGCTCAAGCGTACGGGTGTTTGTGGGGAGGGTACGCTGGGCAGTCTCACAGCCCGGGACGGGGAGAACTGCCTGCTCCTGGCCTGAGGCTGAAACCCCAAACCGTCCCCATTCCCGGGGGCCGCAGCATCTCTCATCGCTGCTGCTTTCCTCTCTGTCCTCTTGACTGCCTTCTCTGCTCGCACACAGCCAACCTGGCTGCCCGCCTGGCGTGGGTGTAAGTCCACCGCTGCTCAGTTGGCCACAGAGAGAGAACGCGAGAGAGCCAGCTATGAGCTCGGCTGCTGCTGAGCCCCGGAGGGTGAGAGGAATCTCACCACTTAGTACGGAGATTTTACTTCCCTCCCCTGCTTTCAGGACAGTGCCCACCTTTAGCTCCCCTGTGTCCCTCTATCTCTTATTCTTAAGTCTCTCTGGATTAATTTCTGCAGAGACTAAGCCATTTAGTTCCCACCGGGTTAGTTTCCTGGCAATGCAGGGATCAGGGAGGAGCTCTGGAGGAGTCCCTGCTTCCTTACAAAGACTTTCTCCCTATCCTCCTGTTTTCAGCCTCATATCTCACCTTCCCTCAAAGCCGTGAGCCTTTCTGGGCTTCAGTGATTGGAACCAGTCCGCCTCTTGTTGGCACCCCTCTCCTTTTGCGGGCTCTTTGGTTCTGGTTTCCTCTGCCTTGCTAAGTTAGTTACCATTATCCAGCTTCTTACCTCTTCCAGGGATTTATGAACTTCTCTTGACCTCCGTCACCTTCATGTCACTCGCATTATTCTTGTGGGCTCATTCTTTTGTATTTCATCACGTTGACTTTAGCGAGTGTTGGGAGGGGATGGAGATACACCTGTGTTTATTTTTCAATTTTTAATTAATTAAAATTTTAAACTATTTTATTATTATTTTTTAAAAAGCAATCTCTACCTCCAGTGTGGGGCTCGAGCTCACAAACCCGAGATCAAGAGTTGCATGCTCTGTTGACTGAGCCAGCCAGGTGGCCCAGATACACCTGTGTTTAAACTTCCATGATTAACCGGAAGTCCCGGTCACCATTCAACTCATCCTGTCATCTCCATCAGTTCTCTGATGGACTCTTCTTGTCAAGGGCACATTGTTTTCATGTCACCAAATCTAGTGATCACTCCACTGTCCTCACAATATTCTCTCTCAGCAGGATTCCTCATCCTTGGCCACAGCCTTCGCCAATAACTTGCTTCTTTCACCTTTATGATAACCTGTTCTTCTGATCTGTCCATTTCTTCTGTCAGCTATCTTCATTCTGTTTTGCCAATTCTGGGAATTTCTGTGGATCCCTTTCTTGGGCCTCTTCTTTTCTCTCTCTATACATCCCAGTTGATCTGAACTAGTCCTGGGGCTTTAACTACCTCCTAAGTGCCTATGACCCCCATATATCCAGCCCTGCTATTCCAACTTACTGGATATCTCCGCTTGGACACCTAGCAGGCATCTCGAACTTAACACTGGTAAACCAGAACTCTTGATTTTCCCCTGAACCTCTTCCTTCCTAGTTTTCTTTATCAAAGTAAATGACATGCTCATACAGCCAGTTGTTCAAGACACACCCAAGATCATGCTTCCCTCTGCTCTTTCCTTCTCTGCTCCCATTTACTATGTCAGCAAAGCCCTGTCAGAGCCTCCACAGTGTACCATCACGTCCACTTCTTTCCAACTCCACTGTTGACCACCCCAGTCAAGGCTACCATCACGTCTTGCTTAGACTGTGCCAATTACCTCCTGATTGATTTCCCTGCTTCCACCAATGCTCCCCACATCCCATGACCCACCTTCCACACGGTAGCCAAAATGATCCCATTAAAAATGTCTGTCGGGCATTTTGCCAATCTACCAATTCATGTAAAACAGGAGTCAGGAAACTGCAGCCTCCAGGCTAAATCTGGCCTGCTACCTGTTTTTATATTAACTGTAAGCCAAGAATGGTGTTTACATCTTGAAAAAAAACAAAAGAAGACTATTTCTTGTCACGTGAAATCATTAAATTCAAACTTCCATGTTTATAAATAAAGGGGTATTGGAACACGCTGTAAGCCGCTGTTTCTGTGTTGCCTGCGGCTGCTTTTGCGTGCAACGGCAGATTTAAGAGGTTGTGACAGAGAACATATGGCCTCAAAGCCTAAACTATTTACTACCTGGATCTTCACAGAAAAAGTTTACTGACCCCTGACCTAATCACCAATATTGTTCTATACTTAGATTATTTAAAGTGTGGTGACAGGAGTCTATGGTCAGTCTGTATTTTCCTTGCGAGAATTGAGAAATTCTCCAAAGTGTTTGTCTCATTGGGAGAAACTCTAGACTGGGGCTAAATCTACCACAATTCTAAATTTAAAAAAGAAAACAGTTTCTTTTATCTCATATGAAATCTAAGAGCCAAGATGCTCTACTTATCGAAGGTAACTTAAAAGTTCAGTCAAACCCGGTCTTACTAATGGATTAGAGTGAATAACCCTAATCTTTCTTGTGACCATCTTTTTTTTTTTTTAAGATTTATTTATTTATTTATTTATTTATTTATTTAGAGACCGCATGAATGGCGGGGGGGCAGAGGGAGAGGGAGCGAATCCTCAGGCAGGCTTCCCACGAAGTGCGGTGCCTGATGCAGGGCCCTGTCCCAGGACCCAAGGTCACGACCTGAGCCAAAATGAAGAGTTGGATGCTTGACCGACTGAGCCACCCAGGGGCCCTTGTGAGCATCTTCTTAATTTAGAAATATTGTGTACAAGAGATATGAGCGTTTGTATTACAAAAATGCCTATGCCATTCCCTTGTTTAAGATTCTCCAGTGATTTCCTGTTGCCTTTAAAATAAAACTCCAGCTTCTTCCTAAGGCCTCTGTTCTGCAGACTCCCTTTCCCGCCCTCCCTTGTTCTACAGGCTTCAGCCACACTGGCCTTTCTGTCACTCCCCTGTTTCTAGCCTGGGACCCATCCACCTGTTCTTCCTTCTGCCCACCATGTTCATTGTGGCCACAACTCTTCCTTATTCACACGTAAGCTCGTATTTAACTCCTCAGAGAGGTTTCCTAGTCTATTTCCCTAGAGTAGGCAGCCCTTCTCCCAAATCACTCTGCAGGACATCACTGTGTTTTGTTTGTATTTAAAAAATTCACAGCAAGCATTGTTACCCAAAATTATCTTCTTTCTTTCTTCACTTGCATATCATCTAACTTTCTCCACTAACAAATTAACTCTTTCAGGAAGGGCCCTTGTCCGTTTTGTTCCTTTTTTGTATCTCCACTTACCGCACTCTTGGAATATGGTAAGTTCTCAATAAATAGCCACGCAATAAATGAACAAATGACCAGCTAAACTGAAGGGACTAGGAGCAGGGAGGTTCCCAGAGGCGGGCACCTCTAAGCGTGTCTCTTGAACTTGTACTTCCCTTCCCTATCCTAGGCCTGGGTATTACAAAGGGTCAGTGAGCAGAGGTGAAAGGGTAAAGGTGAAGATGAGGAGTAGGGGCCCGGCTCGGTGGCTTGGCCCTGCAAAGATTGTGCTCTGTTCATCTGCCCTGCTAAGCAGCCGTTTTCCATTGTGACATTCTGTAACTTTCCGTGCAACTTTCTTGCACAGATTTTTTTTGGGTAATTTTCCACATGGTCAGTCAGCTCCACCAAGGGCAACGGTGAGGAGGGGGCTGAGAATGCCTGGAGGCCCTGAGACTGTCAGAGTGCCTAGTGCTGTTGGCACCTGTGTTCTTCGTGCCTAGTACCCATTCCCAGCTCACCTCCGTGTAGAAGAGTCCAGGACGGTGGCACCCAGCATGATCCTTTGTGGCTCTTTTTCAACAGAATGGTTAAAAGCAGCCCATTCTGCCTCCAACTTAAAACTGAGATGTGTGGGGGCGCATGGGTGGTGCAGTCGTTAAGCATCTGCCTTCGGCTCACGTTCTGGGATCGAGCCCCACATCAGGCCCCTCCGCTAGGAGTCTGCTTCTTCCTCTCCCACTCCCCCTGCTTGTGTTCCCTCTCTCGCTGGCTGTCTCTCTCTCTCTGTCAAATAAATAAAAAAACAAAACAACAACAAAAAAACCCTGAGATCTGTGGGAGTGCCTGGGTGGCTCAGTCAGTTAAGCGTCTGCCTTAGGCTCAGGTCATGATCTCAGGGTCCTGGGATCGAACCCCACATCGGGCTCCTTGCTTGGCAGGGAAACTGCTTCTCCCTCTCCCTCTTCTGCTCCCCCTGCTTATGTTCTCTCTCTCTGATAAATAAATAAAATCTTAAAAATAAACCAAAACTGAGATCTGTGGTCTGCAGCTCAGGGCCAGATGTTAAGACACAAACTCTTCCCAGGAGTTTGCGCTGTAGTCTGGGAAGTGACTATTCATCACGATTTCCTTTCCTTTGTGTTTCTAGTGGTCCTTGAAGTTTTTGGTTTGAGGAAAAACAAAAATAAAAATAGCAACAAACATATTTATAAAAAAAAGAGAGGGAGAGATAAAACTCTAACTGTTTGAAGAAGACAAAGAGAGAAGCCAGGCGCCCGAGTGTGCTGCCTTTATGAGGATTGAGGCTCGAGAGGGGTGAGAGCACTCCTACAGAATTTTTACGGAAGCAGAGAAGGGGTGGGCCAAGCTTTTGAAGCCTTGGTGTCCGCCCCCACTGCTCTCAACCTGGCGAACTGAGGGAGCTACAGGGGCCTTGGAGAGCACAGCCAGCCCAGAACAGTCTTCCAGCCCCCGCCCCGTGTGGGCTTCCGCAGAGGACCCCCCTCCCTCCCGCCGTGCCTGCTGTCCCGGGGCCACGAGGGTCCTTCCTTCTTCAGCACAGGAAGAGGCAGCGCGAGAAAAAGGCTCAGTCATCTTGCAGAGACAGGGCATCTCCCAGCAACGCGTTCTTACTGACTTAACAGCAAGGCTGCCTGGCAGGTTCTCATGTCATGTTCCAGTTATCTGAGTACTTGCTGTTTCTTGGGCCTCTTCATGTCTGACCCAGTTCTAAGTCCTGACCTTGCTTCTTAATTAATCCATGCGCTTATGTAATATGTGGCACACCCACACAGTCATGAGGCCTGTTCAGGCCTTGCTCTCGAATGCTCTGGCCTGGTCTATAGTTTCTAAGGAGGTGAGGGGGAGAGGGGTTACCTTCTCCATCCGGGCACCAGGATCGAAGCAGCGACTGCCTGTTGGAACCTAGTTGTCTGAGGTGTCTTTCTGTAATAACCAGTGTCTCTTATTACCATCGCCAGGGAAGGGCTTGCCCTCAGAGCTCTCCAAGGGCAAGAAGAACACAAGGGCTAGTTGAGCTGACAGGAGGGGAGGAAACCTACACGAGTGGACTGAAACAAATGCACACTCACATGTGACCCCAGAGGAGATGAAGTGTGTTTGGTTCTCGACGCTAATCCCGCTTTGCTAGCGGATGGTGACAACTACAGCCAGGCGTGGCAGAGGACATCATCTGTGTCCTGACGCTGCTGGCCTCCTCCTCATTTGTTGTCTTAACCTTCGCCTGGTTCTATTTCTCTGTCTTCTTCTGCGTCTCAAGCTGTCTGCCTACCACATTCCCACACTGAAACCATTTACTTCCTTAGAGTGGGGTCTAACATCACGAGTGCAGAGTTCCCAGTCTCTCCAACAACAGTTGCTCCAAGTTCACAGTAAAGGAGTAAATCTGCAGTGAGTATATTTTCGAGAGGGCTTAGTTTCATCCAGTATGTCTGACTCTGCATGAACTCCTTAGGATACTAGCGACTGCCTTAGGGCCATGGAGTCAGCACCACATTACATCAGGCCCCTAAAACATGTCTTCTAGTTCATGGCTTTGGACAGGACCCTCTTCTGAAAGCTCCAGGCACTGTTCTGACTTGCTCCTGATCCCTCTCATTCCTCACATGGCATTTTTCTTTCTTTCTTTTCTTTTTTTTTTAAAGATTTTATTTATTTATGTGACAGACAGCCAGCAAGAGAGGGAACACAGCAGGCGGAGTGGGAGAGGAAGAAGCAGGCTCCTAGCGGAGGAGCTAGATGTGGGGCTTGATCCCCGAACGCCGGGATCACGCCCTGAGCCGAAGGCAGATGCGCAACGACTGCGCTACCCAGGCACCCCCCACACGGCATTTTTCATTTTTGACCTCATTTTACCTTTTTTTTTTTTAAGATTTTATTTATTTATTCGACAGAGAGAGAGACAGCCAGCGAGAGAGGGAACACAAGCAGGGGGAGCGGGAGAGGAAGAAGCAGGCTTTCTGCCGAGCAGGGAGCCCAATGCAGGGCTCGATCCCAGGACCCTGGGATCATGACCTGAGCCGAAGGCAGGCGCTTAACGGCTGAGCCACCCAACATATTTGCTTTTTTCTAACAGAAAAATGAAAAGCAAAATTTCTGTAGCTAATCACTTCTCAGGGCTTTTATTAAGACAAAGAAAATAACTCTGAAATTATCTAAAATTTTTGGAAGAAAGGCTTATATAATGATAGGACTATCTCAGCTGCAAATAATAGGGTATCCAGCTCAAATCACCATAGGCAAGAAGAGAGCCTACTAGCTTTCATAAATGAAAACTCAGGTTTCAGCTTCAGACATAGCTGATCAAGAAACCCTCCAATTCATCAGGAATCCATTTCTCTATTTGCCTTTATCTCTTGGGCTGGCTTTCTTCTGTGTGGGGTTTCTTTTCTAGCACAGTTTCCCCACATGTTGAGAGAATCTCAGAGACTTCAGGCTTTAATTACCCTTAAGTTTGTGACCTTAAAAGAAGAAAGATGACTCCTAGTAACTCAACTAATTCAGCAGAAAAACTCTAATTGGTCTTTGCTTAGGTGTCTCGAGTTTCCCTGTGACTAGGGGATGGAGTGCTCTCCTTGGTCCCCTTAATCAGTTGCCTCTCCGTGACTTGATTGACAGTCTCACGAGACTTCTTTGGGAGAGGGAGAGAGCAGTTTCCCAAGGAGGAAACTCAAACAGACGAAATATCATGTCCACTCCTGGACTCTATTAGTCTATGTCATTGTTGTTTTTAATTTTTAATTAATTAATTAATTTTTAAGTAGCCACCATGCCCAGCGTGGAGCTCAACATAGAGTTTGAACTCATGCCCCCAAGATCAAGACTCAAACTGAGATCAAGAGTTGACGATTAACCAACTGAGCCACCCAGGCGCCCCAGTCTGTGGCATTGTTAATATCTCTCTTGCAGGACAGTAGAACCGGTTGAGATTTGTCCAGACTAACTTTCCAGACCTGAGTCCTACGGGAGCCCATCAGAGTTTCATAAAGACCACATGGATTCATTTAATTTTCACAAAATCTGTGGGGGCAATTATTCTTTCCACTGTTTTTCCACCTTAAAAAAAATTAGTAACTTTCATTTTTTAGAGAGGTTTTAGGTTCATAGCAAAATGAGTGGAAAGTACAGAGAATTCCCATTTACCCCCTACCCCCACGCATCTCTCCCACTACCAACACCCCCCCATCAGAGTGGTTCATTTGTTACGACTGATGAACTTACATTGACCCATCATAATCACCTGAAGTCCATAGTTTAGGGTTCACTCTTGGTGTTGCTCATTCAATGGGTTTTGAAAAATGTATAAGGACATGTATCCACCATTATCATGCAGAGTAATTTCACTGCCCTAAAATTCCTCTATGTTCTGACTATTCGTACCTCCCTCTGCCTAAGCCCTGGCAACCACTAATCTTTTTATTGTCTCCATAGTTCTGCCTTTTCCAGAATGTCATGTAGTTAGAATCATATAATATATATAGCTTTTTCAGATTGGCTTCTTCATTTAATAATATACATTTGAAAAAAACATGCATTTCCCTCCATGTCTTTTTATGGTTTAATAGCTCATTTCTTTTGAGAGCTGAATAATACTGCATTGTCTGGAGTTATCACAGTTTACTTATATGTCCACCTGCTGAAGGACACCTTGGTTTCTTTCTAGTTTTGGCAATTATGAACAAAGCTGCTATAAATGTTTGCATGCAGGTTTTTGAAAACTATGAAAACTTTGAAAACTTATGAAAACATGTTTTCAACTCATGTGGGAAAATACCCACAACTACTGGGTTGTATAACGCGAGTATGTCTAATTTTGTAAAAAACTGCAAACTGCCTTCCGAAGCGGCTGTACCATTTGGCATTCTCACTGGCAGTGGATGAGAGTTCCTGCTGCTCCACATCGTTATCAGCGTTTAGCATTGTCAGTGTCTGGGTTTTGGCCATCCTGATACATGTGTAGTGGCATCTCGTTGTTGTTGTTGTTGTCTTTTAAAGATTTTATCTATTTGAGAGAGAGAGAGAGGCGGGGGAGGGGAGAGCACAGTGGGAGAGTGAGAAGCAGACTCCCAGCTGAGCAGGGAGCCTGATGTGGGGCTCGATCCCGGGGCCCTGAGATCATGACCTGAACCAGAATCAAGAGTCAGACGCTTAACCAACTGAGCCACCGAGGCACCCCTCATTGTTTTAATTTGCAATTCCCCAATGAAATGTGACGTTGAACACCTTTTTATAAGCTTATTTGCCATCTGTATTCGGTGAGGTATTTGTTAATGTCTTTTACACATTTTTAAATTGGGTTCATTTTCTTATTGTTGTTTGGATAACAGTTCTTTATCAGATGCGTCTTTGGTAAATATTTTCTCCCAGTGTGTGACTTGTCTTCCCATTCTCTTATTAGTTCCACTTTCATAGATAATAAATGCTACAAATTACTGGGAGCTTACCATGCACCAAGCACTGTGCTAACCACCCTACATATATTACCTCATAAAAATTCTATGAGGTGCTGCATTTATTGAGGTCCTTTGGAATGTAAGCAGCAGAAACCAACTCTGGCTAGTTAAAGAAGAATAAATGATTGAAACGATGGATAAAGGGGTATCTCCTTGGATAGGAGGAAGAGCTGAACAATCAAAACTTGGAAGGATAGGATCCCACCCTGGCCTGCTTTTGTAGGCTCTTTAGAAGGTGGATTTGGGGATAAACCTGGTGCAGTCCTACTGGTTTCTAGTCGCTGCTATCTCTGTTTCAAAACCCACATTTTTCTTGGCGGAAGAATCTAATTGGCCCCCTTTGAGTCAGGTCTCTAGACTTGAACCAATCAGGTTGAAGGGGACATGCAGTACAAGGATGGCTACCTTTGAGTAAGAGTTGTTCTCAGAGAAAGGGAGTCACTGTGAACCAGTTAGCCACCCAAAGGTTTATCTACGGTAAGCATGTAGTTGTCAAAGTCCTGGCACTCAAAAGTGGGTAACCGAAGAACACTTAATAAGGGGATTAAATAGGGCGCCTGGGTGGCTCAGTTGTTAAGCGTCTGCCTTCCGCTCAGGTCATGATTCCAGAGTCCTGGGATTGAGCTCCACATCAGGCTCCCTGCTCAGCAGGAAGCCTGCTTCTCCCTCTCCCACTCCCCCTGCTTGTGTTTCCTCTCTCGCTATGACTCTCTCTGTCAAATAAATAAAATCTTAAAAAAAATAAGGGGATTATATAGGAAGAGGTTAGGGAAAACAACAGGGATGTTAGAGTATCTTGTGGCTAGTGATAGTGGGAAACTGTTGCCATGCCAGGCCTGAAGAGGAAAGAGGAGGTGGTCGTTTCTGGAACCTGTGGAAAAAGCTATAAGGAAAAGGTTGCCTGATAATTAGCTGTGGTCGTTGGGAGAGGTCACAGCCAACCCGCAGCAACCCAGCAGTGTGCGACCTAGGGAAATAAATACCAAGATCTCACTCTCCTCCCACCTGCCAATTTCTTGGACACAACCAGAAGCCAGAGAGCAATGGAGTCCCTTGATTCAGGTCTTCTAGGCCAACCTCCTAGGACATGAGTCAAGGTGTGCAGGGAAGGAGGGAGAGTGGATATGGAGGGGCAAATAGAAGACAACCAGCAAAATAATATAAATCCCAGCTTTTGGATAAAAACTTGTAGGTTTTGGTGGGTTAGTGACTAGGTTCACACAGCAAATTCAGGGTCAGAGTTGGGGTTTGAACTTGGTCAGTTTGACTCCAGAACCTGTGCTTTTAACCACTGGGCTCTATCCCCTCTCAGCAGAAGACTCTGAATTCAAATACTGAATTGACCACACTCAGCTCAGGTGAGTCCTTTACTTCTCTGGGCTCCTTGCGTATTCACCTCTTAGCTGCAGTAGCAACAAGAGCCCATAATCCAGCCCCCTTAGAGGGAATCCGATAGATCACACTCTCTGGGCTCCCTCTGGTCCCTCATCTCGAACTTGGCAAAGTCATGTGGTCTGGAATAGCAGAGGCAGTCAAAGTGGAGTCCAAGCTTCTTGTCACTGCTGGCAGCTCTGTTCTTCAGCTAGGGCTGTGATGAGATTTAAATTGCATTCCAATTAAGCCTTTCCACTCCAAGCCCTCAGGGAGCATTCTCAGGCTTGGACCATGCACTTGTAAGAGCTAATACCATTATCAGACGCCTGTTCATCTCATATAAATAAGCCCATTAGCGCCTCATCTGTCTGGCCATGTACTTTCCTGCCGCTGCTTGGAGCCCCCAGACAAACACATTTCCAATCAGGCAAGCAGAGGAAAATATTAACAGCAATAACATTCACTGTATGGTTTTATTTCCTGTCTCATTATTTTCCAGCTTTTTAACTAATAATTGGTAACATCTGTTATATACTTAGCATGTGCAAGGTACTGTGCTGTTTTTACATAGATTGTCTCATTTCACCTTGACAATAGGTTTAAAAGGTAGGTACTACTTAATCTCCACTTTACAGATGAGCAAATCGAAGTTTATAGAGGTTAATTTGGTGTCTTCGGTGACATAATATTATGGAGTAGATTCAAGATTTGAACCCAGATAGCTTGACTCCAGAGCCCACACCACTTAACCATGATATCTTCTTCAGTTTTGGATGGCCTTATTGATAAAATAGTGGGTTCTGACCATGCTTCTCCCCTTTCAAAGGTGAAATTTTGATATGTTTAGGGAACGGGGTATGGTGGAGACTACTAGTGATCATCAAATATCGATGTGTTTCTGTGAAGTTTCCATCTCCATTGCAGTTGAGTTGGGGCCATGTGACTATGTCTGGCCCATTAGGTGTGAGCTGAAGTGATATGTGTTATTTTCAAGCCTGGCAATACCCCCCCTGCACTATCAGCCACTCCCTGTCTCTCCTGTCTATGCTTCAGAAAGTGAAGAACTCAGAGAGGGCAAAATTGCCACATGTAAGTTGCTTGTTGCTTCTTGGAGAAAGCCATGCCAGTTACCTGGCCTGCATTGGATGGTGACATGAGTGAGAAATAAACTTTTGTTAAGTTAGACCACTTAGATTTTGGGGTTTATTTATTATCATACTGTATATTATCATACTCTGACTAGTATAAATATTGTACAGAGGGTTCCTGTCTTATGATGGTATAAAAATGATATCATACTTTGAATTTTGATCTTTTCCCGGGCTAGCAATATGCAGTACAATACTCTCTCATGATGCTAGGCCGTGACAATGAACTGCAACTCTCAGTCAACCATGCAGTCAGAGGGGTAAACAGCTGATAACACAACCATTTTGTTTTTCACTTTCAGTACAGTATTCAAGAAGTTATATGAGATACGCAACACTTTATTATAAAATAGGCTTTGCATTAGGTGATTTTGCCCAATTGTAGGCTCATGTAAGTGTTCTGAGCACGTTTAAGGTAGGCTAGGCTAAGCTGTTATGTTTGGTAGGTTAGATAGAGGACATGCATTTCGACTGATGATATTTCAACCTACAATGGGTTTATTGGGACATAGCCCCATTGCAAGTTGAGGAAGATCTGTACAAATACACAAATTGGCACCTCGAAGTAGGGCACTGTTACAACAGCTTATTGGTCTGAGAGGAAAATTAATGTTGGAGACTGGAAATGTTTCAATGCATGCTCTGTGGTGTTGAAACACTATCAACTGATCTAACTTGGGAGGCAGAACGGATGTTTACTTATATGACATCTCTAGGAGAAGAAATGGAAAAACAGAACATTGGTTGTGCATTTTGGCTATTATTGGTTGCACCTGACAAAGTATTACAAGAAAAATATATGAGCTCAGAATAAAATTGGCCAGAGATTGACAGAATAGATAAAAAGCAAGCAAGCAAGCAAACACCCATGATCCACTATATATTGTGTACAAGAGACACATATTAGATTCAAAGACAGAAATAGGGTGAAAGTAAAAGGATAGAAAAATATATTCCATGCAAATAATAGCCAAAAGAAAACTGGAATGGCTACACTAATATCAGAAAAAAAAAAAAAAAAAAACCAAAAAACCCTTTAAGACAAAAATTGTTACTAGAGACAAAGAAGAATAGATTTAGTCTTTTCTTCATTGAAAAAGAATCAATCCATCAAGAAGATATAAAAATTATAAACACATGTGCATCTAACAACAGAGCCCCCAAATACACAAAGCAAAAACTAACAGAATGAAGAGAGAAATAGATAATTGTACAATAAGAGTTGAAGACTTCAATACCCCACTTTCAATAATGGGTAGAATATCTAGGGTGACTTAGAAGATCAAGAAGGATATAGAGGGACACCCGAGTGGCTCAGTTGGTTAAGTGTCTGTCTTTGGGTCAGGTCATGGTCCCAGGGCCCTGGGATCAAGTCCCACATCTGCTCCTTGCTCAGCAGGGAGCCTGCTTCTCCCTCTGCCTGCTGCTCCCCCTGCTTGTGCCTGCTCGCTTTCTCTCTGACAAATAAATAAATAAAATCTTAATAAATAAATAATAAATAAAACTACCTAAAAAAAAAGAAGGATATAGAGACTCAAACAACAATATAAACAAACTAAACCTGGTATAATAGCAAAAATATCCACTAAACAACATCAGAATATACATTCTTCTCAAGTGCACATGGAACATTCTCTATAATGGACCATATGTCAAGCCATAAAACAAGTCACAATAAATTTAAAAGGTTTAGAATAATATATGTTCCCTGACCACAATAGAATGAGATTAGAAATCAATAACAGAAGGAAATTCACAAACTTTTGGAAGTGAAACATATTTCTTCTGAATAATCAATGGTCAAAGAAGAGATCAAAGAGAAATTAGAAAATGCTTTGAGATGAATAAAAATGAAAACATAGCGTACTAAAGCTTATGGGATATAATGAAAACAATGCAAAGGAAATTTATAGCTGTAAACACCTATATTGAATGAGAAAAAAGATGTCAAATCAAGAACCTAAACTTTCACCATTAGGAATTAGAAAAAGGAGAGCAAGCTAAACTCAAAGCAAGCAGAAGGAAGGATAATAAAGATTGGATCAGAAATAAATAAAATATAAATTAAAAAATAGAGAAAATTGACAGAATCAAAGGTTTGTTTGTTTGTTTTTTTTAAAGATCAACAAAATCAACAAATTGACAAATGTCTACCTGGAGTGACCAAGAGAAAAAAAAGAGAAAACTCGAATTGCTAAAATCAGGAATGAAAGACGGGTCATTACTACCCACCTTACAAAAATAGAAGAAGGAATATAAAGGAATATTACGTACACTTACATGCCAACAAATTAAATAACTTAGATGAAATGAAAAAATTTCTAGAAAGGCATAAACTACTGAGACCATCTCGAGAAGAAATAGAAAGCGATTTTTTAAGATTTATTTATTTATTTATTTGAGAGAGAGCATGTTAGCGGTATGGAAGAGCAGAAGGAGAGGGAGAGAATTGCAAGCAGAATTGCAAGAATCCCTGCTGAGCACAGAGCCCGATGAAGGTCTCAATCCCAGGACTCTGAGATATGACCTGAGCCGAGATTGTGACTTGAGCCGAGATCAAGAGCTGGTTGCTTAACTGACTGAGCCACCCAGGTGTTCCAAGAAGAAGTGGAACACTATAACAGACTTCAAACAAGTAAAAAGATTGAATTAGTGATCAAAAAACTTGCCACAAAGAAGAACAGAGGACAGATGGCTTCACTGGTAAATTCTACCAAACGTTTAAAGAAGAGTTACCCTCAATACTTCACAAATACTTCCAAAAAATCTAAGAGGAGGGAATATTTCCAAAGTCACTCGGTGAGGCCAGTATTATTCTGATGGCAAAGGCAGAGTAGGATATCCCAAGCAGAGAAAACTACAGACTAATATCCCTTCTGAATATGATGCAAATATTCTCAACAAAATACCAGCAAACTGAATCCAGTAATATGTAAAAAGTATTATATACCAAGTGGGATTTATCTCAGGAATGCAAGATTAGGTCAACATACATAAATCAATAAATGTAATATACCATATTAATAGAATAAAGGACAAAAACCATGTTATCATTTCAACAGATGAGAAAAAGCATTTGACAAAATCCAACACATTTTCATGATTAAAAATGCTCAACAAACTAGGACTACAAGGGAATTTTGTAATCTGCTAAAAAGCTCCTACAAAACCCTCACCGTGCTTAATGGTGAAAGACTGAAATCTTTCTCCTTAAGATCAGGAATTAAACAAGAATGTCCACTCTTGCAACTTTTATTCAACATACTGTGGGCTCTAGCCAGGGGACTTAGTCAAGAAAAAGAAATGAAAAGCATCTAGATTTGAACAGAGATGAAATGATCTCTGTTTGCAGATGACATATTCTTGAATATAGAAAATTCAAAGGAATCCACAAAAAACTCTAGAATGCAGGATATAAGATAGATATACAAAAATTAGTTTGTATTTCTACATGCTAGCAATGAAAAAAATGAAGTGAAGAAATCAATTCTGGGGCACCTGGGTGGCTCAGTCAGTTAAGCATCCAACTCTCTCTCTTTTTTTAAGATTGTATTTATTTATTTATTTGATAGAGAGCCATGAGAGAGAACACGAGCCGGGGAGGGGGGGCAGAGGGAGAAGGAGAAACAGACTCCTCATTGAGCAGGGAGCCCATGCAGGGCTGGATCCCAGGACCCTGAGATTATGACCTGAGCCAAAGGCATACACTTAACCAACTGAGCCATCCAGGCAGCCCAAGCATCCAACTTTTGATTTTAGCTCAGGTCATGATCTCAGGGTCCTGGGATCAAGGCCTGCCTCAGGCTTTGCACCGGGCATGGAACTTGCTTAGGATTTCCTCTCTCCCTCTCCCTGAGCCCCTTTCCCCCAACCCCCAAAAAAGAATTTCATTTGCAGTAGCATCAAAAAGAATAAAATATTCAGGTATAAATTTCACAAAAGAAGTGCAATATTTATACACTGAGAACTGCAGAACATTGTTGAAAGAAATTAAACACCTAAATAAATGGAAAGACATTCCGTATTCATGAATTTGAAGACTTAATATTGTTAAGATGACAGCAGTTCCCAAACTGACCTACTGATTCAATGTAATTGCTATCAAAATCCCAGCTGGATTTTTGCAGAAATTGGTAAACTTAGCCTAAAATTCATATGGAAATGCACAGGATTCAGATTAGCCAAAGCCATCTTGAGAAAGAAGAACAAACTTGGAGGATTCACATTTCTTGACTTCAAAACTTACTACAAAACTGCAATAATTAAGACAGTGTAGTACAGGCGTAAGGACAGACATACAAATCAATGGGATAGAGTTGAGGGTCTGGAAGCAGATCCATACATGTGTGGTCAATTGATTTTTGACAAGGATGCCAAGACTTTTCAATGAGGAATGAATCTGTCTCTTCAACAAATGGTGCTGGGAAAACCAAATGCAAAAGAATGACGTTGGGCCCTGGCCTCACACTATATACAAAAATTAACTCAAAATTTATCAAAGACCTAAATTTAAGAGCTAAAACTATAAAACTTTTAGAATAAAACAGGTGTAATCTTCATGACCTTAGATTAGGCAATGGTTTCTAACATATAATACTAAAAGCACAAGCAACAAAAGAAAAAATAGACTTCATCAAAATTAAATACTATAAAATGTTCCAAGGGCACTCTAAAGAAAGTGAGAAAACCCATAGAATAGGAGAGAATATTTGCAAATCACATATATCTGATAAAATCTCTTGTCAAGAATACTATAAAGAATGATTATAACTCAACAATAAAAACTCAAAAAAATTAGGGAAATAACCTAATTTAAAAATGGGCAAAGGATCTGACAGACATTTCTCCAAATAAGATATACGGATGGCCAATAAGCACATGAAAAGATGTTCAACATCATTAGTCCTCAGGGAAATGCAAATGGAAACCATGAGATACAACTTCTCACCCACTGAGCTGGCCATAATCAAGTAGAAATGATGACAAGTGCTGGTGAGAACATGGAGACGTTGGAACCTTCACATATTGCTGGTGAGAACGTCAAGTGGTATGGCTACTTTGGAAAAAGTTTGCCAGTTCTTCAAAACGTTAAACACAGCGTTCCTATAGGACCCACCAATTCTACTTCTAGGTATTTATCCAAGAAAAATGAAAACATATGTCTACATAAAAACTTGTACACAAATGTTCATGGTAGAAATATTCATAATAGCCCCAAAGTGGAAACAACCCACATGTCCATAAACGGATGAGTAGATAAACAAAATATGTTTTATCTATATAATAAAATATTATTCAGCTATAACAGTAATAAAGTACTGTTTTACATTTTGAAAACAAAATGAAAACAAAAATACTAATTCAAAAAGATATATACACCCCTACGTTTATTGCAGCATTATTTATTATAGCCAAGATTGGAAGCAACCCAAGTGTCCATCTGTAGATGAATGGATAAAGAAGAAGTGGTATGTATATACATATATGTGTCTGTGTATGTATATATACATGGAATATTACTCAGCCGTAAAAAAGGAAATCTTGCCATTTGCAACAACATGGATGGACCTAGAAGGTGTAATGCTGAGTGAAATAAGTCAGTCAGAGAAAGACAAATGCCATACAATTTTACTCATATGTGGAATTTAAGAAACAAAACGAATGAAAAAAGAAAAAAAAAAAAAGAGACAAAAACCCCAGACTCTTAAATACAGAGAACAAACTGGTGGTTGCCAGAAGAGAGGCGGGCAGGGAAATGAGTAAACTAGATAAAGGGGATTAAGAGCGCACTTATCTGGGGCGCCTGGGTAGCGCAGTCGTTAAAGCGTCTGCCTTCGGCTCAGGGCGTGATCCTGGCGTTTCGGGATCGAGTCCCACATCGGGCTCCTCGGCTATGAGCCTGCTTCTTCCTCTCCCACTCCCCCTGCTTGTGATCCCTCTCTCGCTGGCTGTCTCTCTGTCACATAAATAAATAAAATCTTAAAAAAAAAAAAAAAAGAGCGCACTTATCTTGACGAGTACTGAGCAATGTGAGGATTGTTGAATCATATGCTGCACAGCTGAAACTAATACAACACTGTTAATTATACTTGAATAAAAACACACACACAAAGGAAAAAAGTGATGAAGTACGGAATCACATTTCAACGTGGATGAACTTTGAGAACATGACGTGAAGTGAGACAAACCAAACACAAAGACCACATAGTATATGATTCCGTTTATCTGAAATGTCTAGAATCAGCAAATCTATAGACAGAAAGTAGGTTAGTGGTTTCTGGGGGATGGAGGGGATGGGAAGAATGGGAGTGACTACTAATGGTTATGTTTCTTTATTCCTTATTTATTTATTTATTTATTTATTTATTATTTTTTAAAGATTTATTTATTTATTTGACAGAGAGAGAGACAGCCAGCGAGAGAGGGAACACAAGCAGGGGAGTGGGAGAGGAAGAAGCAGGCTCATAGCGGAGGAGCCTGATGTGGGGCTCGATCCCATAACGCCGAGATCACGCCCTGAGCCGAAGGCAGACGCTTAACCGCTGTGCCACCCAGGCGCCCCTCTTTATTCCTTTTTTAAAAAAGATTTTATTTATGTATTTGAGAGAGAAAGAGAGAATGAGAGAGCACAAGTGGGGCAGAGGGGCACAAAGAAAGGGAGAAGCAGGCTCCCCTCTGAGCAGGAAGCCTGATGTGGGGCTGGATCCCAGCACCATGAAATCATGACCTGAGCTGAAGGCAGACGCTTAACTTACTGAGCCACTCAGGCACCCCAGTTATATTTCTTTTTGGGGTGATGAAAACACTCTAAAATTAGATAGTAGTGATGGTTGCACAACTCTGTGAATATACTAAAAACCACTGTAATTTACATTCTGAAATGGAGAAACATTATGGTATGTATATGATTTAAGAAGTATAGCTCAATTTAAAGTTAAAAAAGAATGTATTTGGCTGTTTTGTCAGCAGAAATTAAATGGTGTAGACAAAGTCCAGAATAGTCAGTTGACTTAGAAAAGCGGACTGCCTCTAGTTCCCAAATAGTAAGAGATGGAAATTTAAAAGGCTTTGCGTGACAAAGACCCAAGGAGATGTTTCAGCTGATTAAAGTGAATCATGGAAAATATCTGATTAAATGTGTGTTCTTTGTTTCAACTAGCTTCAAGGAAATCACTATCACGTTGAAAGAGAGAGCCTGGGGGCAAGAAGGCAAAAGAATAAAGCAAATTCGGAGAGTATGTGTTACAAAAGAACATTGAGTATGGATATTGGCAAATGGAACAGTCTGGATGCCAATAGACTAGAAGCTTACCAAGGTTTTGAGAAAACTGTATTGTCAAAGAAACCACAGGCTTGTGTAAAAAGCCTAAATTTGTTAGTAAGCCTTAAAACAACCTCTGGCAGGAAGTTGCACAGTCCCTATGGAGAGCATTCTCCCCATCTCTCTCTTTAGATGTAGGCAAGGAGAATAAGGGTCCGGGAAGAAGCCCTTCAGAAGATGAGGCCAAAGATCACAAAGGGTAATGGATGAGACGGTCCCTTGCCCCAGGCTAGGCAGCTTTCATATCTGCCCATTGGTATTTTAGAATTATAATACCAGTGTGTCTGTGGAACAGTGACTACTGTGGGTCTCTTAGGCTCCCCCCACCCCTTTTTTTTTTTTTAATGATTTTTTATTATATTATGTTAGTCACCATACAGTACATCCCCGGTTTCCGATGTAAGGCTCGATGATTCATTAGTTGTGTATAACACCCAGTGCACCATGCAATACGTGCCCTCCTTACTACCCATCACCGGTCTATCCCATTCCCCCACCTCCCTCCCCTCTGAAGTCCTCAGTTTGTTTCTCATAGTCCATAGTCTCTCATGTTTCATTCCCTCTTCTGATTACCCCCCCTTTCTTTATCCCTTTCTTCCCCTACCGATCATCCTAGTTCTTATGTTCCATAGATGAGAGAAATCATATGATAGTTGTCTTTCTCTGCTTGACTTATTTCACTTAGCATTATCTCCTCCAGTGCCGTCCATGTTGTAACAAATGTTGAGAACTCGTTCTTTCTGATAGCTGAGTAATATTCCATTGTATATATGGACCACAACTTCTTAATCCAGTCATCTGTTGAAGGGCATCTCGGCTCCTTCCACGATTTAGCTATTGTGGACATTGCTGCTATGAACATTGGGGTGCATATGGCCCTTCTCTTCACTACGTCTGTATCTTTGGGGTAAATACCCAGTAGTGCAATGGCTGGATCATAGGGTAGCTCAATTTTTAACTTTTTAAGGGACCTCCACACTGTTTTCCAGAGTGGCTGTACCAACTTGCATTCCCATCAACAAGGTAGGAGGGATCCCCTTTCTCCACATCCTCTCCAACAATTGTTGTTTCTTGCCTTGTCTATTTTTGCCATTCTAACTGGCGTAAGGTGGTATCTCAGTGTGGTTTTGATTTGAATTTCCCTGATGGCTAATGATTTTGAACATTTTTTCATGTGTCTGTTAGCCATTTGTATGTCTTCATTGGAAAAGTGTCTGTTCATATCTTCTGCCCATTTTTTGATTTGTTTATTTGTTTCTCGTGTATTGAGTTTGAGAAGTTCTTTGTAGATCTTGGATACCAGTCCTTTATCTGTAGTGTCATTTGCAAATATCTTCTCCCATTCCGTGGGCTGCCTCTTAGTTTTTCTGACTGTTTCCTTGGATGTGCAGAAACTTTTAATCTTGATGAAGTCCCATAAATTCATTTTATCTTTTGTTTCTCTTGCCTTTTCCCCCCACCCTTTTTAAAAAAAGATTTATTTATCTGGGGTGGGGGAGCGAGAGCACAGGTGCATAGGGGGAGGGGCAGAAAGAGAGGGAGAGAGAGAATCTGAAGCAGTCTCCGTGCCCAGCTGGGAGATCCAATGTGGGGTCAATCTCATGCCCCTGAGATCTCGACCTGAGCTGAAATCAAGAGTCACACTTAACGGACTGAGCCACCGAGGCGCCCCGCAGTATTCCCATTTCTGAATGGGAGGGCTTATTGAAGTTAATCTATTCCTGATCTATTATTGTGTATTTGTTGGTTGGCAAGGGTATGAGGCAGACAACTTGCCTTTTTAATTCCCAGGGCTTCAGTCTAAGAGAGGTTGCATCTGTTCTTGATGGAGAAGACTATGCAATGCAATGGCAGATTGGACTTTGCATTGTCTTCTGCAAGGACCAGTCGAAGATGTTTTACTTGTAGGAAGAGGGAACAAAGAAGTGTTTAAAGACCAGAAGAGTATACTGTGGTGGAGACTGTTATCGCTCACCAAATGGGCTCACCATGGAATCCTCTAAATTTCCCAGCCTGCAATATTGGCCAATAATTTTCTTTTCTTGTAATGTCTTTCTGATATCAAGGTATCAAGTTTTACAAGCCTTATAAAAATGAGTTTGGATATTTCTTTGCCTCTATTCTCTGGATGCGTTTGTTTATATCTGCATTATTCGGACTTTAAATTTTTGTGAAGCCATTTGGATCTGCAGTTTTCTTTGTGGGAAGAGTTCTAATTTCGGATTCAATTTCTTTGATAGATATAAGGCTATTGGCATTTTTAAATTTCTTCTTGTGGTAATTTTGGTAAATTTTATTCTAGGGAATTTGTATATTTCATCTTAATCTTCCAATTTATTGGCATAAATATGGGCACACAGAGTGTCAATTTATTAACATAAAGTTGTTTATGATATTCTCTCATTATCCTTTTAATATATGTAAAATTCATAGTGATATCCCATTTTTAATATTTGATTTTGGTATCAGTGTTGTCTCTCTCCCTTTTTTTCCCCTTCAGATTTGTCTTGCTAGGGTTTTTTAAAAAAAATATTTTATTTGTTTATTTAATTTAGAGGGAGAGAGAGAGAGAGAGCATGCGTGAGTGGGGGAGGGGGTGGGGGGGGCAGAGGTGGAGGGAGAGGAAGAGGGAAAGAATCCCAAGAGGACTCTGCGGACTCAGCTGAGTGAGGAGTCTGACCTGGGGCTCAATCTCACAACCCTGAGAAAGTGACCTGAGCTGAAACCAAGAGTTGGGGCTTAACTGACTGCATCACCTGGGCGCTCTTTGCTAGGGGTTTATTCATTATATTAATTTACTCAAAGATTAAGACTTTAGCTTTGTTGATTTACTGTATGGTGTCTTTTTTTTAATTGATTTCTGCTCTTACCTTTTTGCTTCCCTTCTCCTTTTTTGGGGTTTAGTTTGCTGTTCTTTTTCTAGCTTTTGAGTTAGAATCTTAGATCACTGGTTTTCAAACTTCCTTATTTTTTATACATAAATTTAAAGGTTTATGTGTTCTTTTAGGCATTGCCTTAGTAGTGTTATTGGCCACACAGCCTCCCCCCTCCCACACATCAAGTAGTCCGAGACTCAATGGAGGGGGGACTTGCATGAATCTCTGAGTCACTGTTTGGAGGACAGCCATGCAGAAGAGCTACCTGGCCCGCATCGGCTTGTGATGTGTCCGGCTACTGAGTTTTCTGTCTGGCTTATTTGTTTGTCTTGTATATGTTTGCTATAGCCTAGCCTGTCTTGGCTGATATAAGAGGACATGTCTTATATCAGCTCCTGTGTTGGTCCCCATGACAATTTCCCATGACCGCTTCTCTTTTATTCCCCCAAATATCAATATTAGAAGATGCTTGTTATAAGGCATTTTTACTGAAGATGTGGCGGGTAGTGAAGGGGTATTAGCATAGTACAGAAGACAATAGGAAACAATGATAAATTTAACATGCCTCCCCCTCCCTCTCATTGGGAATTTTTCATTGTCTTTTCAGTCTGGCCCTGCCCTGCTGTCAAGTTTTGGGGTTCCTTTCTCTGTTTCTTCTCTCCCAGTTCATAGTGTTTTTTCTTCCCACCCCTCCTGTTCCAGAGCATCCCAAACTCTCCAGGTTTTACATAGAGCTTTTCCTTACCTTGGATAAAATAAAATTCCTAGTCACCGTGTCTTTCCTACTGGTCAAAGCACACCCAGAGGTCTGGGGCAGAAATGTGGCTGTCAGCCGCCTGATGGAGAATCAGAGCAGGCGCTGCAAGCTGAGAGGACTTTCCCCCAGAACCTGGAGTTGTATTTAAAAAGGTCTTCTTACCATTTTCTTTATATGCTCAAGTTTTTACTTATTTTATTTCACTTATTTTATTTTTCACATAGTTGAAATCCTGCCCTGCCTCCTACTTTTATGATTTAATGTTCCATCATGAGTATTTACTATATTACTATATGATCTTGGTAAATATTATTTTACGTTCACATTTTTTTCCTATTTAAAAACCCGGTGATCAGTATTTATAGGAAGGACAGGCAACTTCCTGAAACCCCAACCGCTGCACAGAGACCATTTAACAAATCGGCCTGCATGACTTTGGCAATGACAGCTCAACAGAAAAATATTCAGAAAGTCTGGAGTGGAGCATCTGGGTGGCTCAGTCGGTTCAGCTTCCGCCTCCAGTTTTCAGCTCAGATCACGATCTCACGGTTGTGAGATTGAGCCCCCATCGGCTCCATGCTAGGGTGGAGTCTGCTTCAAATTCTCTCTCCCTCTCCCTCTGCCCCTCCCCTAATCGCTCGCATTCGAGTGCGCTCTTGCTCAAAAAAAAAAAAAATTGGGGCATCTGGGTGGCTCACTCGTTTAGAGAGCCTGCCTTCAGCTCAGGTCATGATTTCAGGGTCCTGGGATCGAGCCCCACATCGGGCTTCCTGCTCAGCAAAGAGCCTGCTTCTCCCTCTCCCGCTCCCCCTGCTTGTATGCTCTCTCTCTGTCAAATAATTAAATAAAATCGTTTAAAAATAAAAGAAAAGAAAGAAAATCTGTGGGGTGACTGCTTGGACAAAGCTGTCCCTTACTAACCTATAACAGAGCCATGGTCCTGGTGGGACAGCATGGTGTCCTGAGAAACAGGACTGCTGGATTCAGATACATCTGGGTATGTCTGGAGCAGTTGCGGGGAGGGGGCCAGGGAGCAGTCTGTTGTTAGAAGGGTTTCCCTAGGAACCCTTGGGAAAGGGTCCCTCCTGTGAATGTGGCTCACAACGCCCTGGCCCTGCCTCAGAGGGAGGGGCTATAATGGCAAGTGAATAAAAGCAGGACGATGTCATTGAAATTTCTGGGGGGGTATCAAAACTTCTTCCTTTGTGTTCTCCACAGTAGTGACCTACAGAGGAGGGAAGGGGTGGTGTAAAGATCCTCCACCCCCACCCCCCACCTCCTTGATGGATAACCCTGGGAAACAGATTGGGCACCGTTGCCTGAGCTGTCAGCCAAACCAAACTATGCAAAAGGAGGGTCTGAAGAGTTGCCATAAGAACTGGCCATGATAGGGGCACCTGGGTGGCTCAGTCAGTGAGGGATCTGCCTTTGGCTCAGGTCGTGATCTCAGGGTCCTGGGATCGAGCCCCACATAGGGCTCCCCACTCAGTGGGGAGTCTGCTTCTCCCTCTCCCTCTGACCACCCCCCCCACCGGCTCATGTTCTGTCTCTCTCAAAAAAAATCTTAAAAAAAAGAAGAACTGGCCATGACTTCAATGTTCAGTCTCATGGAGAACCAGTCACCAGCTAACCAAAAGTCAAGGGAAGTCAGAGGACCAAAGCGATAACTCAGCACCATTCCCAGATCCTCATCTGAGGAGGAGCGAGAACCTGGGAGGGGCAGGTGGGCTCAGCCAGGTGCCTGCAGCCATCAGGTTCATAGGAAGCCCCGTAGGCCAGGTGAGAGGCAGGAAAACCCTGTGCAGAAGAGTAATCCCTGCACAGATGTTTAGTGCGGGGTCTACATACACAGATAAGGCTGTGAGGAAGGGGACCCAGCTTGGAGTCTGGATTTATTGGAAGCCTGCTGTGTAATCAGTGCTGCTGCTCTTCAGACTTGCCCTTTCAGGCCCAGGAAGGTAACACCCTGAGGTTATTACCCCTCGAATGTTGTACGAATGCTCATGGTTTCCTGCATCCTTCCCACATCTTTCTTATTAGTCTGTCTATTAAATTATCTGTTAAATCAATTATCCCAACGTGAATGTACCATCCATTTGCTACTAGGACACTACTGATACAGTGCTATTCTGTTGATGGCGCTGGGAAGGCCCCCTGGGACTCTGGCTCTCAGCAACCAGCTCTGGAGACAGAGGATGAGGACGAGGTTCAAAATGGCAAACCCCTGCAGGGGAGTTGTGTGAGAAAGACACAACAGGTAAGGATAGAGACTGTGATTTCATTGTCATACTTCAGAGGTCCCTGGTAGGAATGGAAATTGGCAATGCATTTAGGCCCGACACATCGGGATAGGTAGAGATTAGATAGATCCAATTTGAAGCAGGGTGGGGTGGTGCTATTAGGAGGCAGAAAGGCTAATAAAGTAGGACTGTAGTCCAGGACCATGAATCACACAGATTTTATTCCACTTGCTCTCTGGAGAAGAGCTGAGCAGAAGGCCAGATAGACTCAGGTTGGATGAGTGATTAAAGTTAGGGCCCATGAGGAAGGAGTAGGGTGGGATGGCTGGTACCTGGCGCTGGGGTTCCTACATGGGGTCTGGCACTAATGGGACCCTCTACAAATTCGGCAGAAGAAATGAAGATGCTTAGCAATGAGCCTGCTTCTCCCTCTGCCTGCCGCTCCCCCTGCTTGTGCATGCACTCTCTGTTGGACAAACAAATAAATAAAATCTTAAAAAAAAAAGTAGAAATGAAGATGCTTACAAAACAGGGTAGGGAGGACATTCTTCTCCACTGACTTTCAGAATATACTCTCATGGAAGGAATGTTTGAGAGAGACAGTACTGGAAATATTAAGAAAACCCAAGCGGTTGGGGAGGGTGGGCATGAGGAATTTTAAAACAGCTTTGTTATAAATTTAATAAATGCTGGAAAAGTGACAGGATTTAGAAAACTTAATTAAAAAAAACACCACCCTGGAGCACTAAATCTGGTTTTACTTACCCAGGCCATGTGGTACTTCCCTTAGTAAACTAAAGAATTTATAGACATTGGAAATTGAGGTTTTATTGTGTAAACTTAGAATGTGCAATCATGAATACATGACAGAAATAAAGTGGAGG